>NC_083101.1:72618357-72925624 GCF_949774975.1 Lagenorhynchus albirostris | reverse complement strand
GATCAATTTGAAGGTGAAACAAAAAGAAATCCTGAAGGGGAAAAATTAACCACCATCACAACAAACCAAGCCACTTAATCTGAATTCAGAGGTTGTGACTAGTTCAAACAATGAATAAAGAAAATGGGAAGAATACAATTTGCAACGATTTCGCAAAAGAGAAAAAAATCCTTACTTTACAAATAGCTCTGGCTTCATATCTAGCCAAGCAAGCGGCAAGGCAGAGGCAGATAATAATGTGATTACTCTGGTAATGATATGCATTAGATACATTATGGGAAACAATAATGCTCCCTACTGAATGCAGTCAATCCAGTTATTGATTTTTCTTAATGTTAAAAGTGCTACTCTAAAACTGAAAAGAGATATCCTTTATTTATTCTCTTTCCCTTTCAGTTTCCAAGTCCATAGATCCTTTGATGTGGAGTAGTATACCAAGATAATGGAGTAATGTATATCCAATCTGACACCTACTGGGCCAGGCTAATGGTTCAGATAAAAACTGCTAGGATACTGCTACTCGTGCAAAAGGCAATGTATGATAGGAAAAAAATCTGAACTTTCCTTTAATTTTTCTTTAGTTTTGTTTTCTAAAGCATCCTTGCAGACCAAGCATATTTTTCTATCAAATCATAATTGTAACATTGATTAGTCCACAGATCAGATGAAGCTGGTGGGTCTACATTAAAATGTTCTCTCCAGAATATATTTTTCACATGTTTAAGCTTTTGATACATTATCACTATATAGAAAATAGGTACATATGTACCTGGATATAGTTCCCTTTTTTATCCTCTAAAACTACAGTTTAAATCACTTTCCCCTACACACACACACACACACACACACACACACACACACACTCCTATCCTACGTTGCCCTCATTCAATGCTTCATGCCACTTATTAACATTCAGTACATGTAGCTATGTATTTCTAATAAACATGAGAACAAGTATTTCAATAAATACAAAACAATTTGGCAAATCTCGACTTTCCTCTTCACTTCACAAACTATAGGATTTTTTCATCTTTATTAAATATTATTTCACACTGTCCTTGTCAAGTGAATAACTAAGTAAAATAATAGACTGATGTCAAAAGTTCCTTTTATGACTGATCTGCTCCATCAGAAAAAGCACACAATGTACTTGTACCCATCCTTTGCCTGATGCTTGATACTCATTTCCGTCATTCATCTCATGTCTCCATAACTTTTTTTTTTTTTTTTTTTTTTAAGCTCTGGAGGAGAGTAAGAAACATTTCTTCTTGTCATTTTCACTTGGCCAGTCATTTAAACTGCCCCCCAGAGGATCTGAAACAGCATGTCTAAGGCCACAGACCTCGGACCAGTAACAGAAACTAAAAAGCATCTGAATACCTTCCTCAATTTAATCAATGGAAATCATATGTGCATTTCTAATGAACCTTTCCATACATTTTAAGAGTAGAGAATCAAAACTAAAAGGTAATTCAATTTTATCAATCTACCTAAAACAAGATCTTCCCTGGGTGTCTTAAAATTATTAAGATGAGAAAATTGCTTAATTTTTAAAGATCTTTCCACATGACAAACTTTTCATTTAGCATATTGCTTACTTGGCCTAAAGCCATGTAGGTGAATAGAGTAAAATATTTTGGCCTGGTATAGAAAAGCAAACAATATCAGGAATTAATTATTCAGTTTTTCTAAATGGCTCTAAGCCCAGTTAAGATTATTTCTTCCAAATTTTAATAAGGAGATGTGAAGTGTAAAGCACTTAGGATGATAAATAATTCCTTTTTTCCTTTTCCTTTCCCTTTTGTACCCAATAAGCCTTTGGGAGAGACTAATTCAGATAGCTTGTTATTTAAATGGCTTTGTATGGAGAAATCTTTTTTCGTGTTTTCTCTCCCACTTTACATTTGAAAATTTTCTTCCAAAGAGCTTTCTGTGACCTCTTCTTGGGTAAAAGGATTGAGACCTCTTATTTATGTACCTGAATTGGCCAAAAAAGCTTTCTCCATCTAGTTTCTTGAACATTTGCCAAACCTTGTGCTATAGATATTAGAAGGCCTTTAAGTTATTACAAGAGGCCTTTACATCAATATGTTTATCAAAGTTTGTCTGCACCCTGAATATAGTATATGTCCTACACATATACATTCTAAAATTTTTTAATTATGCAGTAGTGTACAAAATGGAAACTAATTTCAAAGCGCTATCAAATTAACCGTGGTATTTGGTCCTAATTTCTCCTTTGCTGAAAAAAATTAAGTGGGTCTGAAAAAATTTCTATTACAAAAAGTCTGAAATGTTTAGGAAATAACTGCTCTCAAGCTGTAACAGATCTCTATAAAAAGTAGAAACCATAAACCTTTCAGCAAAAAGTGCCAATGGTAATATATCCAAAAGAATCATTTTTGTTTTACTTATTCCTTGTCTGTGCTTAAAGTTATTATAAAAAGGAGAAACAATAAAAAGGGAGAAACTAACCTGACCATAAATTATTTCCATCAAGAAATTATATGATGATTTCTTTAAAAACAGGTATTCATGGGAGTT
Organism: Lagenorhynchus albirostris; assembly: GCF_949774975.1. Lineage (NCBI taxonomy): Eukaryota > Metazoa > Chordata > Mammalia > Artiodactyla > Delphinidae > Lagenorhynchus > Lagenorhynchus albirostris. The sequence continues at coordinate 72,923,080 of NC_083101.1, read as the reverse complement.
CCCTGGTAGCCTAGTGGTTAGGATTCCAGGCTTTCCCTGCTGTGGCCCGGGTTCAATCCCTGGTCAGGGAACATCCCACAAGCTGCGTGGCATGGCCAAAAAATAGACAGCTATTCATTCATTTCTTTGCTAGTTTGATGAGTATAAATATCATGTATTAAAAAGCCTTTTATATCTTTAACATCGATTTCACACACTTTCACTGCATTGGATTCTACAAGAGTCACAAACTCTTTCAGCCTTGGTGTCTTAATCTGTAAAATAATAATATTAATAGCTATCAAGTTGATATGGGGTTTAGATAATTTATGCAAATTACTTGTAGTAATGTATGCCCAATGGTAGGTTTCATAAGTAAGGTTTCTTCCACTAAACATCTCAACGCTTGAGTGAAAAATAAAATTGGTATCAGCCCTTACTTACAAATGAGAAAAATGAAATGCAAAAATAACTGAGAGATTTTCCACGTTAATACAGTGAGTAAGGACTGGAACCCAGGCATTCTGCACCTAGCCTAATTTATTCATTCATTTATGTCCATATTTTATAGATTCTGGGGAATGTAGCAATAAATAAAATGGACAGAATTCTAACTCTCAAGGAGCTTGTGTTTCAATGAGAAGAAAATAAACAATCAATATGTCATGTGATAGTAAAGCAAAATAAAGCAGACTAAAGGGATGAAAATTGATGGAATTGTCAATGATGCTTCATTTTATGTTGGATCTTGGGAATAAGCCGCTTTGATGAAATCCTATTTGAGCAGAGATCTGAAGGAAGTAAGAGAGTGAGGCATGTAGGTATCTGGAAGGTCATCCCAAAGATGAGTGGTGTGTTCTAGAGACAGCAAGGCAGCCAGTGGGTCTAGAGCAGGGTGAAGTATAAAGGTGAGACCAGAATTGCCTGAGCAGTGGGACTTCCCTGGTGGTCCAGTGGTTAAGACTCCGTGCTCCCAATGCAGGGGCATGGGTTCGATCCCTGGTTGGGGAACTAAGATCCTGCATGCCACATGGCGGGGCCAAAAAATAATAAAAATTAAAAACAAAGAGAGTAGTCGGAGCAGAGAGCAGATACTTTAAGTGCCCTATCGTCCTTGGCTCTTATCACACTGCATCTTGCTCTTCAGTGAATCAGTGTAATTTTTACTGTGGCTCTGGAACTCTTTTCTAGTACTCCTCTTTTCTTTAACCCTACCATTAATTAGTAGGCTTTGTCAGTGCTCCAACAATAATGATGTAAAATTTGAAGATTACAAGGCTTCTCCAAATACACTGCTTGTCAGTCATCACCGCAAAGATGTTGTCAATCACAATTCACAGGTGAGGGAATGGAGACACTGAAGCCTTGGCTGGTTTCTCCAGAGCCGTAACTTCATAAAGCAATATGCTTAATTTTGAAATGCCAATCCCATTGTACCTCTACCCCACCATTCTACTTCTCAGTATGCTCCTAGAATAAAAGCTCCATTTAGAGTCTTCTGTGACAGTAGGAAGACTTGATTCAGAAAGAGGTAATATCTCAAAATCATGAAATGCACTTAAATGTAACATGCGAAATATTATGTATCAAGATGCTAAGAATAGGATTTGCTCAGAAGAGAAAATCAACTATTTACTAGAGCTAGGTTTTCAATATAAAATAGTAAAGTGTGATGCCTTAGTAAAACTGTAGCTCATTAAATGGAATGCATATGGTTCTTTTTTTTAAGTTTACTTTAGGGAATATGATTCCTAATTTCGTACACATATATACACACACAGAGAGAGAAATAAATTCCACTAAAAAAATAAAACTTCCATCTAAGTTTTATATATCAAGTTTGTTTGAAATCAAACATTTTTTAAACGAAATTTTATAAAATATCTCCAGTAACTTGACCATACATTACTATTACATCTTTCTGATTAAACCCTAATAGACATGAATCACATAACAGTAAGGCCACAAAGATAATTTGTTCCTCAACTCCAGCACCTAAAGTTAGAAAAGTTAGGTGACATAAATTAACAGGAACTTCCATAAATATTTTGTCCATAGCCAGAAAACATTCAAGTTTTGTCTGTAGCAGAAATAATCTACATGCTGGCCAGCCATCATACTTAATTAAATTTGTAAGGGTCACATCAGAGGTAAAGAATATTATCCACACAGGTAATTCAATAAGAATACTAATTCACTCAAAGGGGTCTCAGTTGCCCTTTCAGCTTCACCCTTTCTTACAGAAATTCTTATTGTCAGAATAAAAATATCAAGCTAAGCAGATCTACTAACTCATACCCTTGTTTAAGCCAAATTTTAATGTCTCATAAAATCATCCATTACCATGGGCAATAAGTATTTATATTGAGGCTTCATCCATCTGTTCTCATTCAAATAAAGGAGGATATTGTTTGTATACAGGAAAAAATTCTGTCTCAAGGAAATCTGTCTGCTATTTGCTCACCACAATAATACTCAGAATACAGTAATTTTTGTGTGCTTCATACATACAGGGCATGAGCTACGGATTTAAATATTACAATTAGTAAGGGTAAAAACCCTTATCAAAATTCGCCACCATACTCTGATAATTCCTTCAAGCAGGTTGACCTTTTACGATACCTTTTTCCTGACAACCAGGTACAGACAAGCTGGTTCTTAATGATTAAAGCTCAGATTCTACCATGGACTAAGACTGATCACGATTTTCTAATAAATAAATTAAGCTCATATATATCTTGAAACTGTTGACATTTGCCAGTTGATTATTAATGTGCTAGAATTCTTCTGAGTTGCTTGATTTCTTAAGCAGAAAGTCAATGAAAAGGAGCACAGAACTTTGGAAATAAGTAGACATCAGTTAAAATCCTGAATCTTACTAATTGTGTGAAATCATGCAGGTTGTTTAATCTCACTGAGCTTCAGTTTCCTTAATGGTAACATGTTGATAATATTCCCTACCTCATAGCATTATTTTTGGTTCAAATGAGATAATGCACAGGAAGTATTCAATACGTATATATAAATATTATAAGTATATAATACTTGTTGAATATGTAAGTATTATTATATATGCATGTGTGTGCGCACATGCCCTTCTATTTCCCTTGAGTACATATCCTCTGTAAACACCACACAAAAATAACCTTAGGTCCACAAACTCCAAATGACTTGATTTAATATAATCCTAAATCATTAAAGCTAAGTCATATCAGTGGGTTAAAAATAGTTACTGCATCTGTCAGCTATTTCATCATTAACTAACACATGCATTAAAAAATTTGGTTTAGTGTGGTCCCATGTCTTCAACCTGTATCACTCACAGCACTGACGTCCATCCCATACCATTCATAACAAACATTTCCTAGGTCCAAATTAATTTGACTCAAATCTACATTGAGAATCAATTTTACACAAGATAGTGCTAAGTGCTGAAGTATGGGGAAAATTGAAGAAAATGTTTCCTGCTAAAAGATAAGTAACTCTACTTTGGAATTGTGCTCTCACCCTATAGCACATCACGAATATCAAAGGATTATGCATATGAACAAATGCTTATCAAAATCTACCATATAAGCTCCTCCATATTGATTTGAAAGCTGTGCTTCAATAATAAAACAATAAATAGTATAATTAACCTGGCTTAGGGGAATGACCAATACCTTTACACAAAAGAATTGTAGGCTCTACTATTCTATTGCTCTGGACCTCAATTCACCCATTTGGTAATGATGAGTTTGGAGTACCCAATTTATCTTATAATTATTTTCCCCAAATTTCAAATATTTCTCCGATTAAAAACATAAATTTGTTAGCTCTTGGCTAGTTAAATGTTGTAGTTATCACAATCAAACATGTTGACTGGTTGTGACGTTTCCGGAAAATATTTTTTTCTGCAAGTAATCATATAGTTACTTTTATTTTAAAATTAATGAAAACTCATTAAAAACTTAAAGAAATCAATTAAAACTAGAAACAGGGGCAATATAAGATTTTTTCCAGAAAAATATTCAAGATAAATATGTTGAAGTATTTCCTATCCAAGTGTCTTAGGAAACATGAGTGCATGCTCACACAATTTTTTTCCTAAATAATTATAATCATAACTACTTTATACAGAAGATTTCTTAAAATTCGCTTTGTGATAATCTGATACTGGGAGTTGGAGTGGAAAATGTTTACTGGGAATTTTCTTAGTCAGAATACATACAGGATAAAAAAAATACTGAACACATTTTAAATGTAAATAAGTCAATTTGCTGGAATTTGATTTGGATGGCCATTCATGAAAATGAAAGAGTAATTCTAGCATGTCTAGAATTACTCTTTCATTTTCATTTTCAGAAAAGACAATACAAAATCCTATTACAAAGTTTAGGGTAAACCTGGCCAAGATTAACTTCTATTTAAAGATACATCCTCCCCAACTGCTAAATGTACCACACACATATATCATATATATGCCTCAGAATTGTGTGTGTGAGAGAGAGAGAGAGAGAGAGAGAGAAAGAGAGAGAGAAAGTGTGTGTGGGTATGGGTGTGGGTGCATACGTAGGGTGTGTGTTTGGCTGGTGGTTAATATAAAGAAAAGATAAAACTGCCAGGAAAAAAGTCTTTACTCATAAGCTTTGGGTAGAGTGACTATTTCATTATACTTACAATTGTCATTTCAAAGCTCTGTCTCTAGTTTCTTACGGCTCTGCTAGCTCTGTGATATAACTAGATGGAGATCATTCTACTGTGACCAAGTTACATCTCTATACAGAACCCTCATTTTTCATGTCTCCTGCTTAAAAACAAACAGCAAGCTCCAGAGAAAGACATGCAGTTAACTGATATGAACTTAAACTAGGACAGTGGCATTTTCAGAAATGAAATGAACAATTCTCAAAGGATTCATAACTTAAATTTTTATCTGCAAAGAGATTTCTAAAATCTTGCTCTTTGAGATACGAACTAGTTTTTATCTCCCAAGGCAGGTCAGCACTAAGCTGTTTGCAGTACTGGTTTCATGGCAATTTGGGGCACAAGAATTTTTTTCTTCTGAATTTCTCACCTAATAGCTAAATTTCTTGCCTCTCACATGAATATTTGTGCTGAAGATTTTTATATTCAGCAAGTATAATTTCAGAGCCATGAATTATATAAGCTAATATTCACATGTAACCAAGACATTGAAAAGGAATGACAAATAGGATGTAGTCAAATTGTAACTTTATTTTTGCCTCCCCCGTCCGTTTAAAATCTATCCAGTGGAGAAAGCAGCTCCCTATGCATCTTAAAAATAGATAATTCCACAAAAACTTTAACTTACAAAGCCATGTCTTGCTTCAGTAATTAAATATGTCCAATTCAAGTTATCAACACTTTAATCATTTTTTATTTATTTTCTTTCTCCAGAGCTAAGGCCTATAGTTGGTAGCCTGCTTGCCTTCAGGGTGAGGGTATAGTTGACTGCCCCTGCTCTCTTTCTCTGCTCTGCTTTCCACCTCTTCCTCAAATACATTGCTGCTTTTTAAAGCTCACTAAGGTCAAAGAGTGCAGGCCAAGGGAAGTCAGGGCAGGAAAATCCTTAATTTTTTTTTTTTACATCTTTATTGGGGTATAATTGCTTTACAATGGTGTGTTAGTTTCTGCTTTATAACAAAGTGAATCAGTTATACATATATATATGTTCCCATATCTCTTCCCTCTTGCGTCTCCCTCCCTCCCACCCTCCCTATCCCACCCCTCCAGGTGGACACAAAGCACTGAGCTGATCTCCCTGTGCTATGCAGCTGCTTCCCACTAGCTATCTACCTTACGTTTGGTAGTGTATATATGTCCATGTCACTCTCTCGCTTTGTCACAGCTTACCCTTCCCCCTCCCCATATCCTCAAGTCCATTCTCTAGTAGGTCTGTGTCTTTATTCCTGTCTTACCCCTAGGTTCTTCATGACATTTTTTTTCTTAAATTCCATATATATGTGTTAGCATACGGTATTTGTCTTTCTCTTTCTGACTTGATTCACTCTGTATGACAGAGTCTAGGTCCATCCACCTCATTACAAATAGCTCAATTTCATTTCTTTTTATGGCTGAGTAATATTCCATTCTATATATGTGCCACATCTTCTTTATCCATTCATCCGATGATGGACACAAGGATGTCACAAAGAAAGAAAACTACAGGCCAATATCACTGATGAACATAAATGCAAAAATCCTCAACAAAATACTAGCAAACAGAATCCAACAGCACACTAAAAGGATCATACACCATGATCAAGTGGGGTTTATTCCAGGAATGCAAGGATTCTTCAATATACGCAAATCAATCAACGTGATACACCATGTTAACAAATTGAAGGAGAAAAACCATATGATCATCTCAACAGATGCAGAGAAAGCTTTCGACAAAATTCAACACCCATTTATGATAGGAAAATCCTTTCTTGCTTGTTCTCGGGGCCAGGCAGATGGCAGAGCACACACGTGCCATCAGGGGGCTCCTCAGTGTCTCCTGCTCCCTCTCTCTGGCCACTCCTCCATGCTCAGCCCTGGTTCTCTGGTTGTCCACAACCTACACTTGCTGTTGGAGCACTCTGACCCTCCCAGGACAGCCCCCTGGACAAGACTAAACTTCAGCTGACATCACTCTCTATTGTACTCAGTAAAAGCGTGGCTACTTTCTGACAACAGCCTCCTACTTTCACACTTTGCTCAGCCAAATTAGGCTTTCTCTCTCCCTGGTGCGGTCAATCACCATCACCCAGGGTCCTTCAACTGCACAGAATGAATATCAAGCCCTCTAAGAAGTCCAGATGAAGCTCTATACCTTTCAAGGTACAGAAATGATGTGCTCTCAACCCTTCACTATAGGAAGAAATCTTCACCCCAGAGCCATGGAAACAATCCTTGTATATCTAATTTCACAATTTCTCTAAGGTGGTTTCACACTTACCAGAGGAGCTGACAATTTTGTTGTTTTCATGCCTGAGCTGAACTTTAATCTTATCTTGTTACAGTTACAAATGTAAAACATATCTGACATACAGAATATGACACGATATCTGATACATAACATATGCTTACTTAATGGTAGCTGCCATTATTACTATCACCACCATCAAAATAATATTTATCATCAATGAAGAAGTGTATTCTACTCAACAATTCTTAACTGTTCACTTATTTTCAAATGTTTATAGTAGCTTTATTTATCACAGCCAAGAACTGGAAACAATCCAGATGTTCATTAACAGGTAACTAGATGAACAAATTGTGGCATATTCCTAAAATATGATACTACTCAGCAATAACAGAATGAACTACAGATACAAACAACAACATAGATGAATCTTAAAATAATTATGAGGAGCAACAGAACACATATTCAAAAAAGAGTCCATAGTGTATCAACACATTTATATAATATTCTAAAAAATGAAAAGTATTCAGAAAACAGATCAGTTGATGCTTGGGGAGGTGGGCGATGGCAGAGAAGGAAAGGTGATAAGTATTACAAAAGTCCTGGGATCAGAAATAAATGAAAAAGAAATGAAGGAAAGAATAGCTAAGATCAATAAAACTAAAAGCTGGTTCTTTGAGAAGATAAACAAAATAGATAAACGACTAGCCAGACTCATCAAGAAAAAAAGGGAGAAGATTCAAATCAATAGAATTAGAAATGAAAAAGGAGAAGTAACAACTGACACTGCAGAAGTACAAAGAATCATGAGAGATTACTACAAGCAACTATATGCCAATAAAACGGACAACCAGGAAGAAATGGACAAATTCTTAGAAAAGCACAACCTCCCAAGACTGAACTAGGAAGAAATAGAAAATATAAACAGAACAATCACAAGCACTGACATTGAAACTGTGATTAAAAATCTTCCATCAGACAAAAGCCCAGGACCAGATGGCTTCACAGGCGAATTCTATCAAACATTTAGAGAAGAGCTAACACCTATCCTTCTCAAACTCGTCCAAAATATAGCTGAGAGAGGAACACTCCCAAACTCATTCTAAGAGGCCACCATCACCCTGATACCAAAACCAGACAAAGATGTCACAAAGAAAGAAAACTACAGGCCAATATCACTGATGAACATAGATGCAAAAATCCTCAACAAAATACTAGCAAACAGAATCCAACAGCACATTAAAAGGATCATACACCATGATCAAGTGGGGTTTATCCCAGGAATGCAAGGATTCTTCAATGTACGCAAATCAATCAATGTGATAAACCATGTTAACAAACTGAAGGAGAAAAACCATATGATAATCTCAATAGATGCAGAGAAAGCTTTTGACAAAGTTCAACACCCATTTATGATAAAAACCCTCCAGAAAGTAGGCACAGAAGGAACTTACCTCAACATAATAAAGGCCATATATGAGAAACCCACAGAAAACATCATTCTCAATGATGAAAAACTGAAACCATTTCCACTAAGATCAGGAATAAGACAAGGCTGCCCACTCTCACCACTATTATTCAACATGGTTTTGGAAGTTTTAGCCACAGCAATCAGAGAAGAAAAGGAAATAAAAGGAATCCAAATCGGAAAAAAAGAAGTAAAACTGTTACTGTTTGCAGAGGGTGTGATACTATACATAGAGAATCCCAAAGTTGCTACCAGAAAACTACTAGACCTAATCAATGAATTTGGTAAAGTAGCAGGATGTAAAATTGATGCACAGAAATCTCTTGCATTCCTATACACTAATGATGAAAAATCTGAAACTGAAATTAAGGAAACACTCCCATTTACCACTGCAACAAAAAGAATAAAATACCTAGGAATAAACTTACTTAAGGAGACAAAAGACCTGTATGCAGAAAACTATGACACTGACGAAAGAAATTAATGATGATACAAACAGATGGAGAGATATACCATGTTCTTGGATTGGAAGAATCAACATTGTGAAAATGACTATACTACCCAAAGCAATCTACAGATTCAATGCAATCCTTATCAAACTACCAATGGCATTTTTCACAGAACTAGAGTAAAAAATTTCACATATGTATGGGAACACAAAAGACCCCGAATAGCCAAAGCAATCTTGAGAACGAAAAATGGAGCTGGAGGAATCAGGCTCCCGGACTTCAGACTATACTACAAAGCTACAGTAATCAAGACACTATGGTACTGGCACAAAAACAGAAATACAGATCAATGGAACAGGATAGAAAGCCCAGAGACAAACCCACACACATATGGTCACCATACCTTTGATAAAGGAGGCAAGAATATACAATGGGGAAAAGACAGCCTCTTCAATAACTGGTGCTGGGAAAACTGGACAGCTACATGTAAAAGAATGAAATTAGAACACTCCCTACCACCATACACAAAAAAAACTCAAAATGGATTAAAGACCTAAACGTAAGGCCAGACGCTATAAATCTCTTAGAGGAAAACATAGGCAGAACATTCTATGACATACATCACAGCAAGATCCTTTTTGACCCACCTCCTAGAGAAATGGAAATAAAAACAAGAATAAACGAGTGGGACCTAATGAAACTTAAAACTTTTGCAAAGCAAAGGGAACCATAAACAAAACGAAAAGACAACCCTCAGAATGGGAGAAAATATTTGCAAATGAAGCAACTGACAAAGGATTCATCTCCAAAATACATAAGCAGCTCATGCAGCTCAATATCAAAAAAACAAACAACCCAATCCAAAAATGGGCAGAAGACCTAAATAGACATTTCTCCAAGGAAGATATACAGATTGCCAACAAACACATGAAAGGATGCTCAACATGACTAATCATTAGAGAAATGCAAATCAAACCAACACTGAGGCATCACCTCACACTGATCAGAATGGCCATCATCAAAAAATCTACAAGCAATAAATGCTGGAGAGGGTGTGGAAAAAAGGAAATCCTCTTGCAGTGCTGGTGGGAATGCAAATTGATACAGCTACTATGGAGAATAGTATGGAGGTTCCTTAAAAAACTAAAAATAGAACTACCATATGACCCAGCAATCCCACTACTGGGCATATACCCTGTGAAAACCATAATTCAAAAAGAGGCATGTACCACAATGTTCTTTGCAGCCCTATTTACAATAGCCAGGACATGGAGGCAACCTAAGTGTCCATCAACAGATGAATGGATAAAGAAGATGTGGCACATATATACAATGGAATATTACTCAGCCATAAAAAGAAACGAAATTGAGTTATTTGTAGTGAGGTGGATGGACCTAGAGTCTGTCATACAGAGTGAAGTAAGTCAGAAAGAGTAAAACAAATACTTTATGGTAACACATATATATGGAATCTAAAAAAAAAAATGTTCTAAAGAACCTACGGGCAGGACAGGAATAAAGATGCAGACGTAGAGAATGGACTTGAGGACACGGGGAGGGGGAAGGGTAAGCTGGGATGAAGTGAGAGAGTGGCATGGACATATATATACTACCAAATGTAAACTAGATAGCTAGTGGGAAGCAGTCACATAGCACAGGGAGATCAGCTTGGTGCTTTGTGTCCACCTAGAGGGGTGGGATAGGGAGGGTGGGAGGGAGACGCAAGAGGGAGGAGATATGGGGATATATGTATGTATAGCTGACTCATTTTGTTATAAAGCAGAAACTAACACACCATTGTAAAGCAATTATACTCCAATAAAGATGTTAAAAAAAAAAAAACTGCCTGGGAAACTTTTGTGTGTGACGAATGTGTTCATAACCTTGACTGTGGCAATGGTTTTATTTGTGTATACATACTGGGAAACATAAAAGTGTACACTTTTAATGTGTTTAGCTTACTATATGTTAATTTACACCTCAGTAAGGCTGTTTATAAAATATTTAAACAAAAGAGTGGGGACCCACCAAAAGGTATCAAAATACTATTGCGCTTTCACTAAAGTCTTCTCATACTGCTTTATGATCATTGTATTTATAATATTTTACATCAGGCGCTTGGTCTGTCTCTCCATTGATCCAGACTGTCAAGATGCATATCTTGTAAAAGATCTGGCGTATTCAGTTTACTTCTAGGTGCTCTTTCATATATTTTGCCAACTGATTATAATATTTTTCTAAAGATATTTTTATCTGATTTATGTATTACATGTATCACTGATGTGTGTGTTTATTTTTAAATTTGCAATTTTCCTGGAAATTTACATAAATTCACATAGCTTTTCAGTTGACTCTGTTGGTTTTCAGGGCAATCTATTTGGAATTTTTACCTTCTAATATAGTTTGATCGGTATTTTCGTTGAAATATGGAAAGAGGTATGTCTGTCATTGCTGTATTGCCAAACTTTGACCAAAAACCCTTTGCCATATATTTTACCATAGTTATATTCCTATAGATAAGCCATTAGAAGAAAATAATTTGCCCCAAATGATAAGTATCTATGCCACTATGTACTATTTTTAAGACCAAATGTATTAGTTCTCCTTACAAACCTCTCTGTTAAATGGATTTATAACATAAACATCTCCCTTGCATAAAAGCTGTGAAATTTGCAATGCTGTTTTTAGGAGCTATGTATTTTTTTAAAGAAATTTTAAGTAATTTTTCATTTACGTTTTAGATTAAATCACACTGTCAAAACAAAACGTTTGGTTAGACTTTGTTTTAATAGACTATAGTTTAGAGTCTTAGGACACAGCAAACTGAGTGGAAGGTACAGAGATTTCCCATCTGCCCCCTCCCCCAACACATGCACAACCTCCCCATTATCAACACCCCCCACCAGAGCGGTACATTTGTTAACAACTGATGAACCTACCTTGACAACATTATCCACAGTCCTCAGTGTACGTTAGGGTTCACTCTTGGCGTTCTACACTCCACAGAATGTATGATGACAGGTATCTATCTTTATAGCATCATAAAGAGGAGTTCTGCTGCCCTATAAATCCTCTCTACTTGCCTATTTATCGTATGTGTCTCCTGGTCCACACCTACCCTAACCTCTGATGACCACTGATCTTTGTACTGTCTCCATGTTTTGCCTTATTAGCAACTAGCAATTAAAAGATTGTGTTTAAGGAAAGAATAAGTTATATTTATTTGGGTAGTATCAAAATTTTCAAAGCATTTTCACATATACTGTACAATTTCCTCCACAGAATATCTCTGTGTTATGAGTCAAACAGTATTTTTTATATTTTAACAAAATATAAAACCACACAGCCATTAAAATGATGAACTTACAATTCTGAATTTCATGTTTTTTTTTCTACTAATCTCTGGAAGTATATAGATGGTGCAAGAGTTAAGTGTAATTTAAGTCCTGGAGTTGGCCTGCCTAAATCTTAAACCCACCCTCATGTACGTAACTTTAAGCAAGTTTTCTTACCTGATCAAGGCATGTCTTTATCATCTTTAAATAGGCAGAGTAATAGTACCTTCCTCACTGGAATGTCATGAGGATGAAGTGAGGTGATGTACTCAAAGCTCTTATCATAAAATTTTATCATAGCTTGTGCCCAGTAATTATTAGATTTTTACTAACATATTTTAAATGTATGGACAGCAATAATTATTTTGTAAACCCTGAGTCAGAGATTAGAAAAATGCAATGATAAGTGCATTCATTAGCTGTCCAATTATGATTATGGTCTATCTTTCTGGTGACCTCAGTTAGCAAACATGAGATTTTAAAATAGGATCATTTGAACATGTAATAAATTTACTACAGAATAAAGATTAATAGATAGCATGAAATAAAATTTTATTTTATGTTGCATAAAGCTTCTTATTTTCTGTGATAAGTTATTCAGCATTCCATCGATACCAGAAGATAATATTTGAACAGCAAATTCAAGCATTTCAATGAGAACTTTAAAAATAAAAGTTGAGATATATTGTAGTATATTAAGAAAGGCGCTATCATTGTAGCCCCTAAAAGCCTGTGTCACCTGTGATGTAACTATGCCATATGGACATACATACACACACACACACACACACACACACACACACACACACACACACAAAATGAAAGCCCAGAAAAATAAAATTAGGTGCTTGATGTCTGAAACTGAATAAATCAGACAATTCTTCAGAATGCTGCTTTTGGAGGAAGACTGGTCAACTCAGCCTCAATCACTTCATTAGTAAAATAAGAATAATATTACCTACATTGAGGGTTTTATGTCAGTACATGTCTTATAGCACATGCCCATAGACTCCACATTCCAAACTATTCTGAAGGCTCTGGCTCCATGCCTGCCTGCTCATCAAATAAAAGCAACTGGTGAAACATGCTCTTGCACATTCCTGACCAAAGAACAAATTCCTACAAAACTTGTAATGATTTGTGCAGGAGATTATGTATTTCTTATATACATAGATAAAGAAAATGATCCTATGTTTTAATTGCAGGGAAATGAGACAAAAACTCTTGGAAAAAAAAAGGGGGGAGAATACTAGTCTGGTAATTCCACAACTTGGCACTGAATTCAAAACAATCAATGCCATGACATGCCTGACCTTGCTGAAATAGTCGGTGGGCCAATCAGAAGACAGAGGGAGTGAGACACTGTGAGTCAGAATGAGAGAGAAACTTCTGTTCTATCAATTTCCTCAGGTATAGTCCTTCCTAACAGGAATATCATCTTTAATCAAAAGTTACCTTCTCAATGAGGCCCTCTTTGACATCCTATCTAAAATTACACTTCTCTTCCCTTCCTGATATATTTTCAACCATATAATTATCAATTTTATTTTTTAGGTTATTATCTGTCTACTCCTACTAAAATGTGAGCTCTACTGAAGGCCTGGATTTCATGCTTTGTTCACTATTGGTTTCCTAACACCTACAACAATTCCTGACAAGTGGAAGCTCCTCAGTGAATGCTGAACTAGCAATGAATCATGATACTGTGGGTGAGCCTGAGGGAGCTGAGGAAAGAGCAATGAGGCTAGATTTGTGCTCACTCACAGCTCTCTGTGTCTGGCTGCTAACTGAAAAAGAAAACCCAAATTCTGGCACTTTATACAATGCTGATCTCTGGGATGCTCTTTCCAAGAGAAACATGCATTTACTCCTAGATTTCATCAAGTCTTAATCCTGACTGCAGCCCCTTTTCTCTGGGCAAACCTCAAACTCATGGCAGGAGCTCCACAACTGATCTACTTCTGAATGTTGCCTATAGAAGGGACACTCAGAAGGTTCCACACCATACTGGTTTAATACCAAGTAAGCTTTTCATTAATGTCATTTTTAAATGCTTTGTAAAAAGATACTTAAGTTTTCTAAAACTTAAAGTCAGTAAGCTCTGGAACTAGCAGTGGTTAACTATAGGCTTTGGAATTGGGATTGCATTTTCTCTTCCCTAATCTCTGGAAACAGTATCTGAATGCTGTGACTATATGTAGACTTTGGATTTAGACTGCCTCAGTCTTCATTCCATATCTGACACTTACTAGACCTGTAACTGTAGGCAACTTACTTAATATTTCCAAGCCTTAGTTCTCTCACCTCTAAAATAGGAATGATAACAATATCTCCTTCATAGAATTGCCATTAGCGTAAAATGAGGTAATGCATGTGAACCTCTTAGCATAATGATTGGCAACTGTGTGTGCTCAATAAACATTAGATATTGTTGTCATCAAATTTTAAATGTATGAAAGGTAATAATTTATTTTTTCTACAGGCTGAGTAAACAATAAGAAAACTGCAGTGATAAATGTATGCATTAACTGCCCAACTCTGATTGCTGGCAGTTTTCTGATAATCTTGATCAGCAAGCCTATAATTTAAAAATGGAATAATGTGACCGCATGTTAAAGGTGTATCAGTGGTGTGAAGTTTATTTGTTAATGCCTTTCTTGAAATGCCTGCATCTAAAGGATATCATTTTCTTTTTCCTTCCCTCTCCCTCTCAAGTTTGAAGAAAGTAGGTGGGCAAAGCCAGAGAGTGATCAGGGAATGACAGGATTGGTCAGGGGAGACGCCTCTGAGGAAGGGCATGCCATACTGAATCCTATAAAGACTGATGGCAGGGCCTCCCTGGTGGCGCAGTGGTTGAGAGTCCGCCTGTCAATGCAGGGGACATGGGTTTGTGCCCCGGTCCGGGAAGATCCCACATGCTGCGGAGTGGCTAGGCCCGTGAGCCATGGCCGCTGAGCCTGCGCGTCCGGAGCCTGTGCTCCGCAATGGGAGAGGCCACGGCAGTGAGAGGCCCGCGTACCGAAAAAAAAAAAAAAAAAAAAGAATGATGGCGGCATCCACCTAGGGAAGAAGGGAGTAGAAAGCATATGGAATGGGCAAAGGAGGAGATGTTAAAACCTCTCAAGCATCTCAAAGGCAACACTGTTCCTGAGCTCAGTGGGGTGGGAGCAAAATCCTTCCTGCCTTTCTTCAATCATGTGAATTATTCTGAAGCTCAGTCTTCCCAAATACTTCCTTTGTCCGATGTGACAACGAACTGGCGACAGGATTCCATGTTCAAGGCTCCATCTCTCAAAGTCATCCCGTATTGGATAGATGAGAGAAAGAGGTCACATCATGTCACTTTGTGAAATGTCATTCTATTCTTTAAAAAGGAACAGACGTTACCTATTTCCATATTCCTCAAGGTCTAATCCTCCACAAAGGCAGATGGTAAACATTTCGCCTCAAGCCCTTTACCCCTAATGCCACCTGAGTTCTCATCAGCACGGAAAAAACAGCAGCCCCAACCTCCACCACACCCTATTCCCACTACCCTGCTGTGTAGTCCTTCATGGCACTTACTACTACCATACATATTATGTAATAATTTGGTTGTGGTTATTTTCTACCTACTCACACTAAAAGATAGTCTTCATAAGAGCATGACTTTATCTGTTTTGTTCCCTGTCCCCCTTCCAGCCCCTAGAAGTATACCTGGTACAGAGCAGGCATTCAATAGACATATAAACATGGATTAATAATTTCAGGAAGCAGGAGAAAATTACTTCAATCTTTGTCTCCATAAGGAAACAATTCTTATGCTGCTAGTTCTGCCAAAGAATCATTTTAGTATAAGGTAGAATAAAGCCAAAAGTAATGAAAACACTTAGGAAAAGTTTTTAAATAATCAAAAATGCTAAACTATGGTGCAGGGCTCCCTACCAGTATTATCACTCAAATCACTTGTAAATGGAATTAATTTAAAATTTCAAAGAAAAGATTGAAAAGCTCTAATCATCTTGTTTGCTTTCTTATAAGAACTGAAATACCCAGATATTTAGAAACTTCTGGAGAGTTTATTAAATCTTTTTACCTGAATAAATGAGATCATGCAGAGACAACAACTAGGACAACTATTACAGTATTTTTTGTTAATTTGAAAAATGCCTTTTTCTAAATTAATTTTGGTAGTAAGTCACCACCAAGAATAGCACCTACTTTTTTTCTGCATCTTTCCTTGCCCAACAAACATCCAGGGGAAAAAAAGGCCAGTTTGTCTTGTGAAAGGCCCTGGATTGGCAAAAGGAACAGTAATTTTAGCAAAATCAATCCCAACTTGCTTTTCACAGAAGTCTCACACTCAACACTTGAATCTGTCCTTTGTCATTGCGGCAGGACTGAACACATACAGCACCATTAGCATTACAGCTCGTTCTGCACACATCAATCCCCTGGCTGTCAATAACAAAGCAGACCCAATAGAAGATACTCGTTGAACAGCTGAGAGGATTGTGCCAAAGTTGTCCTCTACGGCATGACTGGTATCCTTTCATTTTTCCCTTTTGTGCTCAGAAAGTCAATGGTTACAATACAGCCTCACTGCAACAAACATAGAACAGTGGGATCTAAGCCCATCTGACCTCTCCCAAGATACTTCTTCTAGAGCATTTGGGAGAGCTCTGTTAGTACTTTTATAAACAATATATTTCCAAATCACATAAGTATTAGGCTACATGGAGCTTAATAATAGACTTTTTCAAAGGAGTCTCTAAGACCCAGACTTGTCTTTGATGTCCTCTTTGGTTTTATAAATATTAAGTATTTCCACTGCAGATTTTACCTCAGTTCCTTTCTTTAAAGAAACAAACAAAAAATGCCACCTGCCACTCAGGAGAGCAATGTCATATGGAGATGCTATATGGAAAAGACCCAAATCCTTTTCTCCACTAGTTACTAACAATAGCAAAGAAACCAAAATGTGGCCTTAAAATTATGTTTCTAATATCAATCTTTTGAGGCTAAACTTAAAATAAAACATGAATGTAAACCATATAAAAGAGACCAACTCCAAGAGATGAATACTACTAAAGAAAACAAGGATATGTCTGATCTCTACTTTGGCCAAGAAAACCAGATGTTAGCATGGCCTATATTAGAAATCTGCTGTACAATATTAATTCATTAAAGAAATGTTCAGCATAGACATTCTGAGCATATGTATACATAATATTCATTTTGTAGAACATACTGAAATATACTTCAAGCATTTACCTTAAAATATATATTCCACAAGAGGAGATGAATGGCAGTATTCAAAGACTTATGACCTAGGTTAAAATTCTTGTAACTTCGGAAAATTACCTAACCTCTCTGAATCAGCTTTCTCACTAATTAAACAGAGATGACGGCAATATCAAAACTTCAAGTTTCAATGTCTGTCAGAGAGGACACTCCATACCATGAGAAATTTTAGCATTCATTACTTGCTTATCACTAAAGTCATTATAAATAAAATTTAAATGTTTTAGAGAGAATAGTATATAAACAAATGATGTGTTTGTGCATAAATACCTACATCTATGAAACACAAAGATATGTGTGTCTGTGCACATGTAATAGAAGTACATACATAAGCACGTAGCATGAGAAACTCATTTTTAAAATATTTTAAGGTCCCATTATATTTATAGGACCAAAATTATTAAATAAAATATGAAGTCATAAATATATAAAAACCTCAAACTATGACTCTTTCAAAAACTAAATATTGAAAATTTAAAAAAATTAAACATCTTTTACAGTAATTTGAAATAAAGTTTTTCATTCCATGACTAAGAAGATCACGTGGTATCACCGAATATATTTTTTATCCACATTTATTTCTATTAATCCTAGGAGACTTCAAATTTGCTTTCTAGCAGCAACTTTTGGGTGGGGGGAGTCTCTACTAAATCACCCTGCCAGGTAATTTCTCACTTTGTAAATCAGCCATTTAGCTCTTCATAACTCTTTGTCCTAACACTTTTTCCCTTCTCGACCCCCATCCCGGTAAGCATTTCATTCAAAATCAATATACGCCCAGAACTCATTTCCCAGGGAGCAATCTCACGAAAGCCATGAATCCCCAATGTGGCTTGAACTCTGAGTACCATGAAGCCTGCAATCCTGACTCTGGGATCGGCCACCCTTCTGTAATTAACTCAGTGTTGGTTGATTTCCTGTGTTTGTCTTTCAACAGAAGGGGATATAATGCAATAGCTTGAAAAATGAAAGACCTTCTCATTTACACATGAAAAACCATCTTATGTGGTAGCTCCACGGGGCTGTCTGCAGAGCTCTGTGTATACATTGCATTTAAGGGCTTAGATCTCAGCACCTGCTGTGTCACTACAGACCCCCACTAGTTTGAAGCCTGTTAGAGCAGGAGACTTTTCAGACTGTGTCTACAGGACGCCAATACAGTTGGTCAATTCAATTCATTTGATGAGGGAAAAAAAAAATCAGTCAGTCTAGTAGGGGAAAATTCATCAAGCCATTTCTTTGGTGTTGTGTAGACAAATAAACTGGTTACCTTCATTATCCATTTTGCCAACTGTTCTGTGGGGCTATATAAGACCCAGCTCCAGGCTCATCATTTGTTTTAACCACACTAAATGCAGCAGTGAATCAAGTTTCCAATCTGAAAGCTGCCATCTGCTCAACTCCAGAGAAGAGATTTAGAAGATGCTACCTAGTTGCAGCCCCACAGAGCCTGAGGCAGCTTTTCCCAGTGAAAAATGCAGTACTGGTTACTGTTTGTGTGAGACTGCCCTTAAGAGACAAGGTATTTTGTGTATTACTATATAAAGAGATTTCTGTCACTGACCAGTTGTTTATAATGGGGATGTAATGTTACTGAGCTGATAAAAGGACAGTAACCATTATCCAGTTAATAGAGTTATTAACTAGAGCCAAATTGGCTCAATAATCTGAAAGCAATAGGGAGTAGCTCAGAAATTCTTTGACCACCCACACACTGGGAAGGACTTTAAGGGTAGTCACAAAAATGGTCTACAGAAAAGCAGACAACATTAATAATACAACACACAGCATATTTAAATCTTATGCATTGGCTTGATTATGAGACACTTGGCGTATATATCTCTCTTGGAAGATTTCTTCTCAGCAGCCTTCTACTAGTATCAGCCCCTAGGAGCAGCGAACTTATGCCTGGATACTAACATATTAACAAAAGTGTATTATTATTTAATATATAGGGTAAATATATATTATCTACATTTCAAAAATTTCTTGTATTACACAGAGGTATTTAATATTTGTGTAATAGAAGTATTTTATGATATATTTTCTACAAGAACCTAGGTTTAAGATCTAACCATTTGTTTCTAATAAGTAAGATTTTATAAGGGTCCCTAAATATGTTATTTTTTATCATTATATAAGATAGGAAAGAAATCAACAGTAAACATCAGTTATTTAAAAAATCATGTAGGGGCTTCCCTGGTGGCGCAGTGGTTGAGAGTCCGCCTGCTGATGCAGGGGACATGGGTTCGTGCCCCAGTCCGGGAAGACCCCACATGCCGCAGAGTGGCTGGGCCCGTGAGCCATGGCCACTGAGCCTGCGCGTCTGTAGCCTGTGCTCCGCAACGCAAGAGGCCACAACAGTGAGAGGCCCGCGTACCGCAAAAAAAAAAAATTAATGTAGCATTAAACTTATAGTTTGGATGGTTAATAATATAGTCCCACAGCCATGGCAATGAGCCAAAATAGAAATTTCTAGGAAAGCAGTCTATTCCAAAAGGTAGAAGGCTAAATTAGTAAGACTTTCAAGGTCAGTAAATAATCAAATTCTCTTCATGTTTACAAGATTCAATGGGCCATTATGCTGCAGAATTTCCACATCAGAAGACAATAACTGACTAAATTTGTAAGTTACCTGAAGTTAGCTTTCAAACTATAGTCCCTTACTTTGTTTTCAAGATACCATGCTATGTTAAGACAAAAGTTTGTTTTCACCCTCAATTTGAACCAACCTAGACCAGAAAGAGAGAAAGAGAGAGAGAGAGAGAGAGAGAGAGAGAGAGAGAGAGAGAGAGAGAGAGAGAGAGAGAGCCCAAGCCCACTGGCCAGCTGGTGTAGCAAATCACCAAAAAAAAAAGGACTTAAATAGCAATTCAAGGGATTTAACTGAGACATAAAAGAAGAAATTCTTAGCAGTAGAGAATTGTTAAGTGTTAGGATGGGTCAGGTAGGAAAGAATAAATTTTCTTGCAAAAGCAGATTTTAATTTGTCTAGAATGTCTAAGTACAATCCTGCCAGAAGGTAAGAGGATGAATTCTCAGGGTCTTGCTGACTAATTAATTTGCTTTAGCAAAACTGACAAGTAACTCAGAACTATAAGCACCTAATATTTTTTAAACATGAGGTATCCTGCATTTTTAAAAATAGATACTCTAAAGACCAACTCCCTGTTTTCAGTAAGCACATATCCTTCAAATGTGAGGGATGTGGGGTAGAGGAAATGATGTTACAGCACTACTGCTTTGTGATAGTCTAAACAAATGACTACTTAATAAAATGAATGAATGCTTTATGCAATAAAAACACTGTAACAATTTGGTAGATGCAAAAATCTGGGCTAAATACCAAACAGAGACGAAGTCTTCAGAAGGAAAAAAAGTGATTATAACCAGATGCATGAATCGAGATCCCCTGCTGGACACTGAACTGAGACATATAGGCTGATACCAATTTTCACTGTAGGAATGAATGGAGAGAGCAAGAGAGGGTGACATTAAAGGTGGCTGGTTTATTTAAGTCCTTCATTTTTCTATGTATCTATCAATAATCATTCCCAATAACTTTAACAGAACTGTAAAAGCTCTCCACAATACTATATTCCACCAACATAAATTCTTTCAATTCTTTTGTTTCCCAGGAGTTCTCCTTCCCAATACACTCTGTCTGCTATACTGGACTGATTCCTCTCTGTGTGAGCTGCATACCTCTCTTCCTGGGATTTCCTCATTCATATATGCATCAAAAATACCTTTTTTCTGGGCTTCCCTGGTGGCGCAGTGGTTGAGGGTCCGCCTGCAGATGCAGGGGGCACGGGTTCGTGCCCCGGTCCGGGAGGATCCCACGTGCCGCGGAGCGGCTGGGCCCGTGAGCCATGGCCGCTGAGCCATGGCCGCTGAGCCATGGCCGCTGAGCCATGGCCGCTGAGCCTGCGCGTCCGTAGCCTGTGCTCCGCAACGGGAGAGGCCACAACGGTGAGAGGCCCGTGTACCGCAAAAAAAAAAAAAAAAAAAAAAAAAAATACCTTTTTTCTCAATCTGATCTGTTGTTATTGCTCGCTCGCCACCTGTGGGAGATCTTATCTTCAGAAGTTTTCTAATAAAAGATACATGGCAAGTAAATTTTGATAATCATGTATGTCTGGAAATGTCTTTCTTCTATCCTCAGATTGATTGAAAGCTTGGCTGCATACAGAACTATGCATGGAAAATGCTTTATTCCGAAGTTTTAAAGAATCATCTTCCAGCTTCCAGTCTTGCTATTGAGAAGTCCTATGACAGACTAATTATGAGCCATCACGCACAAGCCATTTTTCTAAGAGATCTAGATCCTTCTCTTTATTTCTGACATTTGGACATGTGGTATTGCCTTGGAGTGTTTTCTCAACCACTTTGCTGAGTGCTTCATGGGCCCTTTCATTCTAGGAACTCATATCCTTCCCTTCCTAAAAAAGTCCTCTCTTATTTCTTTGATATTTATCATCATCTGATTCCTTGCTCCTTTTTCTTTTTTATGAACCTCCTATTAACTGAATATTGAACTTTATCTCTTTTGTTTTCTACTGTCAAAATTACATCGTTTTCTTTTAATGCTTCAATTTTTAACTATTATATTTTTAATTTTAAAGAACTCTTCCTCATTCCCTGATTGTTTCTTTGATTTATATAATACTGTTTCTGTTTGATGATTACATCACTTTCTCTTATCTCACTGAGAATATTACAGTTTCATGATGCATTCTTCCATTCTCTGCAAGGACTCTGTTTTCACTGATTTTTATTTGTTTGTGTCTCCTTCTCTCACGTTGACATTTTTACCCAAATTTCTAGTGGTCCTCAACTGTTCACGATAGAGTGAGAAATTTAAAAACTAATCTAAAACTCTGCATATGGGCTGGGCTCATGAATTCATGGGCTGCCCTATAAGTTAGTAGAGTTTCAAGCCAAATTATTATAAAGAGATTCTCAAATGTTTGATTCTGGTGATCACAATGCTTCTACTATAGGAGTCTCCAAGGAAAGAGATGGACATTCTCATCGTTAGACATACAGATATTTACCTAAGCCCCCTGTTTTCAGGAAGGAAGTTCATCCCACCTCTACTTTGCCTAGGATCCCTGATTCAAAAATCCCTTGCAAGTCAGTTTCTCTGGAAAATAAGACATAATTGGTCCTTCACAGCTGGGAAAGAAGTACCTGCCTGACTGTTAGAAATGAGAGGTCATCTGATGTTTCCAAATGCTTCTTTTACAAAAAAACCCGATGTGCTTGATTTTGTCTCCCCCAAATTTCACCTTTCACAGAACCCGGTGCCTCTAATCTCTTAGAATCTGTGGGACTTTCCAAGATCCAGTGGGGACAAAGTGACCTTCTCCTCTCTGGTATCCTTCTCTATAGATACCTAGGGTTCCATGTCTGCTCTGCCAAATCATTCATTTCTCATCCATCTGCTTTCCACCCGAATGTTGATGTCATATATCAGCGACTGTTGTTTTCACTCCTGTAGATTTTCACCCCTCTTATTCCTTTCTGTTATCTTAGTTGGGTTTCAGACGGTAGTGCATGCTTTCAATGCACCACATTTAACCAGACTTTAACTCTGTTTGTTCAACTGTGAAATGATGAAGAAAGATAATGTCTACAGACTTTCAGATGCCAAAATATAAATCTCAGAGGTAAGACAACCTTGTATGCAGGGAGAGCTTGAGTAGTGATTTTAGTTGTGGAGAGAAAGGGAAAATCTATAGAAATGATCACTGTTTTCCTACCTCTGAGAAAGGAGCAGCCAAAGTCAAAGAACTTTGACCTCCAGGAATGTAAGCTACTCTCACAGAGACAGTGCCAGCAGGGAGAAAGCAAGGGGAAAGATTCGAGGAAAGCCAAGACGACAACTTTGAATGCATTAGCATTTACAGTGTTCTCTCCAGCCCAGGTTCAAGGACAAAGGAAGATTCAAGAGCACAGGAAACGTATGATCTGACTAAAGAAAATACTAGCAATGAACAGGGCAGGAGCAGAGATGGTATACAGAAATAGTTGTGGCAGGACACTGGGACTCTGGAAAATGAAAACAAACAAAACTAAAGGAGGCATCAATAAAGATCAGGAACAATCAATTCTAACTATGTTAAAACCCAAAGGTTACAGAGGTGGCCATTCAATTTTCAAGAGAAAGTCAAAGAATATTTTTTTTATTCTAGAATCTAAACAGCTAGTGAGAAGGAGATTTAACAACACTCCAAGGGTCTGCATTTGCAAGAGTTCCATATGCTTATTTTCATTGTATTTTCCCTTATTTTGCATTACAAAACATGCTCAATTTTGAAAACTCTAGATGGAAGCATAAAATATTTTATGTAGTCCCTTTCTCTGGGAACATAGGTAATAATCAACAAACCTTTGGAAAAGCAGAATTTTCTTACAAAAGATAGCTACTGTCATAGATTTGGGATTGTTTTATTTACTAATTCATTCATTCTATCACACAACTAATATTTCTGAGTGCCTACTATGTGCTAGGCACATAGGGATTAAAACATTACCAGAAAAGTTTCAAAAGAACTCACCATAATTTTGATAGTAGGCAAAAAACCCCACAAGAGCAAGGTATTCTATGAAATGAAAAGTTATTTTCAAGAAAACATACAACTTGGAATATAACATTTCTTGTACCTAAGAAAAAGGTATTGCTGTAAAACTCCCTATAGTACAACCGTATAGACACCTTTTAAAGAGGTATCTTGCAGGAATCCTTTGAAAACATTTTCAAAATGCATATACTAGGCACTTCTGCATTTGAAAAGAGCCGTGAATTTAGCAGCTCCTGCAAAGACACAGGTTTATACAATAGCAAACTGGTAGAGAAACAGCCAGAGAAAAACAAACTCGAGATGAAACAGTGTATGTCAGATCAAAAAGTTCCGGGCTTCAAAAATGGAATATTTGACAACTGCAAACAGACAGGATGACTCTGTATAATTAGTACTTTATTTCTGATACAAAAAAGTGACCATGACCTAGCCCACTGAATGCCTGGATCAAATATTTGTTGGGTGAATTAATGAATTAAATACCAATGCAATAGAAATCTGTGTGGATCACTGTGAAATAAAGAAGCACATCAAGAAATCAGGCAAATCCAAAAACATAAAAGATTACAGGAACTACCAAAGCCAGTTTTCTCTAAATTGTTACCATAACATTAAATCCACATTATTTACAGTTGCTGCCACATACTTAGGCTTAACCAACTATATAAATAATTTACTTGTTCCATGGTTTGAGTTCCCTTTTTTTAAATAAATTTTCTTGTCATCTTTAAAAATGCCCAAGTTAAAAATATTCTTTCAGTTAATGCTAAGAGGGGCCATCTAAATGGGTAGACCTGCAGACAGTCACCATCCGGTGGACTAGAAATTTTGATTCAGCTTGACTGTGATGAGGTCTAGGAATTTGCCCTTTACAAAGAAGGAAGAATGGGGAATAACTTTGAAGAACAGTGCCTTATAGCAGGGGCAATCTATACCTGAGACCCTTTTTTTAAACTTACAGACTCCTCCCAAATTATGATACAGAAATGCTGGCTCAGCCAAAATACAAATAAAATGGTTTTAAAAATGAATTTAGTTCCAAGTTTTGTTTATACTAGCATGGAGGTACAATTGATAGATAAAGGAAGTAGTAGACAATAGGATCAAATTCCTGGTTGTGGAACCAGAGCAGTATTCAGTCTTAACCATGCAACAGGAATTTATTTTAGCATCGTTCTTCCATATATCATCATGATGTCATTCTTATCTATTTGAGCACAGTATTTGATACCATTTTGTTTCAGTGGACTTGAGTTCCAGTTTTGCCTTGAGTTCTGAGCAATGTAACCTTATTTTTCTTCTCTGTAAACTAGGTATAGGGTGAATTAAGTGAGTATGTGTGTGAAATATTTAGCAGAGTGCTAATACCAGTTAACTAAAAATAATTCATCACCTATGTACTACTAGTAGTAGTAATAAGGTTTCTTATCTTATATAAATCATATGGCAATTAATTTGTGAGAAAGAGAAAAATGAAGCCAACCTATCAACTTCCTTTTATAAAAAAAGCAACAGATATGGAATGTGAAGGAAAAGGGACTTTCTGAAATCAATGTGTTAAAGAGAAAAATTAACATTAAAGTCAGAAAAAATGATTGGACTGGGGGATGAAGATTTAGCATTGTCTTGATAAGAGATACAAACAATGCTGAAGTAACCAAACAGTGTCAAGGATCCTTTAAGTATCACTTCTGAAATTCCACCAAGAGCAGACCAATTTTTTTTAAATGTACCAGTTTATCAAAATAACCTGAACTACCTCATTCCCATAGAATGCTACCTCATTGCTCACCTCATACCTGCAAACATTAAATCAGGCTTCATCCATTCACCAATTTTTTTTTCCCTGAAACACTGAGTACCTATAATTTCCTGTTGTTAACTGGGAATACAATGAAGAAACACCTCTCTACCTTCATGGGAGTCTAATCCTAGCAAGGGATTAAACAAATGATTATCAAAATATGACAAATTGTGACAAGTAGAACCATAAATTAAAACTTTAGATCAAACAGTTTTTGAAAGGTGTGGTATAAATAAGTGGCGATACAAGCATAGAGTGACTAAAGAAAGACAGCACTCAAAGAATGTGACTATTATTGGTACAAATGGATTTATCACAGAATTTAGGTCTTAACAGAAGACTTTGGCAACAGTTATCAACTCAGTTCTATAAATTAAGAAAGAAGATGACTCAGTGACACAAGGCCTATTGATTACTGTGTTTAAGAAAGAGCAGGGGGCTTCCCTGGTGGTGCAGTGGTTGAGAGTCTGCCTGCCAATGCAGGGGACACAGGTTCGTGTCCCAGTCCGGAAGATCCCACATGCCGCGGAGCGGCTGGGCCCGTGAGCCACGGCCGCTGAGCCTGTGCGTCCGGAGCCTGTGCTCCGCAACGGGAGAGGCCAAAACAGTGAGAGGCCCGTGTACCGCAAAAAACTAATAATAATAAATAAATAAATAAAAATGGGTGGAATTGATAGGATATAAATATCAGCATACCTGTGGCAGATACAGATGCACGGTGTTAGGCTTCCACTGTACACAGTGTCAATAGATGGCGATACATACTTTTTACACGGCACCATCCTTAAATGATTATGGAATGCCACTGATAAAGACATCAGAATACTGAAGCTCATTATAGATATTCGGTTGCCACTATTCTCTCTGCATTACAGATACTCTCCATGACCTCAAGTGCTTATCCAAAGGTGGGTTCATAACCATTACTTGCATTTTTTTTAAATGCCCAAGATGAACAGTAGTCTAGAAAACAAGGGCCATTCAGCCTACAGTATGAATTCCAATGTTCTCCTACAGTCACAAAGACCCCGGAAATTACAGCATCCTCTCTGGAACTCTAGATTCTAGTGAGAGGCCCTGAGAGACATGCCTCACAGATCACTACTAATTCAGAACTTTACCTGTTAAATTAAGGATCCCTAAATCTAGATTCCAGCACAGGACACAGGAAAATATTAGCAGGCTTCAGGTTTCTACAACATACCTGAATCCAGAGAAGAAAACCTTGGCAAGTATAAAGCCTCCCAGCCCAACTCACTTCAAATGCAAACAATCAGAATCCGTTTAACAAACGCTTGTTAAACCTGTGTTTCACTTAAAATACAATGGTGAACCAGACAATTGTTGTCCATAGCTTAGTTCTAGTCTTGTGAAGGAAATGGAGACACAGTGAAGAATCCTCAATACCATATGACAGGACCCATGACATAGGTGATCACAGACTGTTTGGAATGCACAGAGGCAGAGTTCTAAACCCAGATATGAGGATCAGAAAAGGCTTTTCTTGTGTAAAAACACCTAGGCTGGAAGCAAAAGGTTGAAGAGTTAAGCAGACAAGACAACTGAAGCAGAGAGAAGAGTATTCCAGGCAGAGAGAGCAGCATGTGCAGAGACCTGGGAGTGAGAAAGAGCAAGCAGTTAGCTCAGGAGAGCTGGAGCACAGCCTCAGAGGGGAGGGGAGTAACCTGAAGACTAGGAGGAGCCAGATCTCTGACTTCAAGTGAGAAATAATGGTTTTGATTAATTAATAATAAAATAAAGAAATAATAAAATACACACCCTAAAAATAAATCACCTCTGTCTCCAAATCTCTCTCTTCACAATATTTTGAAGTTGTCATGTAGACTCAGAATACAACGACCAAGAGAGAAGCATATCAGATAAATGTCGGAACTACACAAAATATTTTTAAGTTAAATTTATCGAGGCATACCTAAGACTGTTCCCTCAAGTAAATTACTTTAAAATCTTTTTGGGTACATATACCTTACTACCAACTATTAAGTATCATATCTGTTTTGAGTCTATTTTTTACAGACTCAATTTAATTCTAACTATATATAAATTTATTGACCATTTAATATGGCCAGTTGTAGTGTAAAAGAGGAAGAATACCTAAAAATATGAGGAAGGTTGAACTGTTATTACCCTTGTTAAAGAGGGAACATTAGAAATGAACCAAAGGAAGGACGGATTTTGCCAGTTTTAGAAGGGACACAACTCATAAGGTGACCAACTGTTCATGTTTTGTGTTTTGTTTCATTTTGCTTTATTTTTCTGCTTGTTTTTATGTCAGAGATTCTTAAACTTAGTATATTAATATGTACATGTACCATGAAGCTCCGAGGTGAACTTACAATCTGATTTGGTCATGAAACCATAGATACTTTCTCTCTGTGAATATTTTATGAGGTAAATTTGCTCTAGAGCTTTGCTTCTCAAAGTATGATCTGTAGTCCAAGAGCATTTGCATCATGGGAGCTTGTTAGAAATTCAGAATCATAGGCCTAACCTAAGACATACTAAATTATTAAACTTGTAAAAGCACTGGTTTAGAGAAGGGGTCAGAAAGCTTTATCTGTAGAAGGCCAGAAAGTAAATATCTGTGGCTGCATGGACCACACAGTCTCTGTCACAATTACTCAACTCTGCTATTTTAGCATGAAAGCAGCCAGAGACAATATGTAAATGAGTGGAACTGGCTATGTTCCAATAAAACTTTATTAACAGAAACAGGTGGCAACACAAATTTGGCCCTAGGTAGTTTGCCAACCCCCGTTTTAGAGCATATGGTAGGTATAGATGGAAAATAAGGGCCATAAATGAAAAAATATATGAGCAATCTATTAAAGAAGCCATAGAAAGCAGCTCTTAAAGGAGTGTGACCAAAGTCTCAGTCTAATTTTGCAGCAGTTAAGATGGACAGAAACTAGAAATGGGGTGCAGCCTGAATGTCGCTGTAGCCACTTCGGCTATAAGTATTGTGGCCTGAATTAGAGTGATGGTAGTGAAAACGTAAAAGTGAGAATAAAGGAGAAATCCCATAGGTCAAAGAATCTGATCAGATGTAGGGTTAAGTCAAAATTACTGGATGCAGGGAGTCAACATTCTTTTTTAGCACCTGGAAGAAAAGGAGTACCATTGCCAAGGACTGGATTACCCAAAGAAAATGGTGGTACTGGATAAAAACACTCATGTTTTACATGTTGAGTATAATTGGCTGATATTTTATCTAAGGAAAGATATCTTGGAGGCAATCTGATGCTAGGTCAAGGGACATATGTCAAAGTGAGCTGGAAATTATCCATGTAAAAAAGAGAATACCTACTGAGCCAGATCTATGAGTTTGGGAGGGGGAAGCAAAGGAAGCGTAAAGAAAGAACCTTGGGAAAGGCCTGCATTTAGAAGGAGATGATAGAGAAAGCAGGAAAGTAGCAATAGTTCAGGAATGCACAAGCCAACAGAGTAAATTCAAGAAGAAAGGGGAAAATGAATATAGCAGATAATTTGAGATGCTAAGGTTCTTATTTACGTTTAAAACACTGAAAAATAAGTGCTGTCAACAAGGTTTTCCTATATGCTGACACAGCAGTCAATATTCTAACACTATATTGCCAAGGTTGACCAAAGCAGGAGCCAGACAGCACGGCTTTACATTTCTGAAAAAATCAAATTCACTTTCATTTGCTCACAATGAACTGACTTTTTTTTTTTTTAAACAAACCCTTACCATTAACTATCCTCCTATTTTCCTTGAATCTTATCAATACAATTCAGAATATTCAGAGAAGGCAAGTTGAGCAAGGGCCAGAGATGGTATGACAGATAATGGCAGGAAAAGAACATCTTAGATCAGCTTAGGTATAAACTATAAACATTGCTGAATAAAATTCTATGAATTCGTTCCAATATCTTGGACCAACAGGTTTACAATATACAACAGGTTCTTGGAATTGAAAAGAATTAGAATAAAAATGATCTTTGCTGTATCTTCTATTTTGAGTTTATATTGAAAATGTGTATTTTAATCAAGAGAGCTAACTGATATCAATTTATAAATGATGTAACCATTTTTTTCACTAAACACTTTTTTTCTTAGCATCATAACGGATTGTACATATCAACAGGTAAGCTGTGACTAATCAATACTAAGTAAGGTGAGAGCATGGGCTTTCTCACTTGAGATGTTCAATTGGATATCATCAACAGCTGCATTCACCTTTCCTTTGTTTTCTGCATGCAGATACAACATCACTCTCTAATTGGCAATTGTATCCTAGTTTTACTATACAAACAGTAAAAAAGAGTAATAATAATAATAGCTTATGTTGATTAAGGGCTTATTATGTGGCAGGAGCTCTTAGAAGACCCCTACATGTATTCACTCATTTAAACCTTATCAGTTTTGTAGAGAGCAATTATTACCTGGAAGGTGTCTTAAAGATCATCAAGTCCCCCAAATGTTTCGATGTTTCTTTTCCATGCTATATTGCCATATATTGGCACTGGTCAGTAGACTCAGCCCAAGCAGCTGACATCGGAGGCATGGCTTTTGCTCAATGGGTTCTGGCCAGCAACACAAATGTTGAGCTGCATATACGTTGATCAATTCAAGCCCATGGAGCACATGTGTAATTGGCCAGATCAGCTTAAGAAGTAATCAGTTCATTTTCCCAGGCTGACATGATTCAGGGGCAACATCTACACCTTTAAGGGGTATGGAAAGATGCCCAGAAACAACCAAGTAAATGGTAGCAAATGCACAGAATTTAGTTTTATTCCTACCTGTGCTTACTTAACTGTTTAACTGAGTACTGATAGCTTCAGAAATCAGCACAATGTAAAGTTAGTCTGACAGGCAGAGCTGAGATTAAACATACTTAATGCTGCTTGTGGCTGGAATTTTAGAACTACCAACTAAGCTCCCTCACTACTTTTAAATTGTTTAAAAGATTTATTCTGCTTACATTTTATGTTTTTAACTAGTCCCTATCCCAAGTCTTTGTGTTCCTTTTTTCGCTAAGATCAGAGAGCAAGCTTTATATCCTCTGTTCCTCAATCAGATAGTGCCTACACCACTGACACTTGTTTCCTTTGCTTCTTTATGCACATACATCAAAAAACTGCAGTTGACAGAAACAGACTTTTGAGGAGCATCACTGATCCCAAAATAAAATGCAGGTGATTTCGGCCCCTATATGACCCCTTCCTTACATCTGTGATCTATCATTTCCCAGGTGTCAGTTACTGACTGAAGAAATAAAAATAACATTTAAATGATGGCTTTCAGACTTAATTAATTCATAGTGGCAAATAAAAAATATACAGTTAAAAGATCAGTTTCATTTTATATAGAACTTCACTTTTCAACCATTTTAAAGATACAAAAACAAAAATAAATGGTCTATGCATAATAAATGCAGCTTTGATCCTTCTAGATACAAAATCGTCAAGGAAATTCAATTTGCTCCATAAATCATGACACAGTATGTAATGCCTATAATTTCTAGTTTTCTTTAAAAGACGAGAAACCAACATTAAAATGCTGGGTGCTACACTAGGGGCATTTGCATATATTAGTTCACTTAATGTTCACATAAACCTTAGAAGGCTGGCATTATAACCCTCATTTTACAAATGAAGAGAGTGAATTTCAAAGAAGTAAAATAACTTGCTCAAAACCATAAAGCCAGAAAATGGCATGGACAGAATTTGAACCTAAATCTTCTGGCTTCATTTTTCCCCTTTGCCATTCTTCCTGAAAGAAACAACTCTCTTCGTGCTGTACTTGAGTATGTACAGAAAAGATGGAAGAGGGAAGAGTAGCAGAGGGTTAGAAATGGAGAATTGTGTCCTTGAACAAACAATATATTCATTTTCCATTTTCTGCACTATTTAAATACAAACTAATCGCACTGGTTTCATGGGCAAAATTTAGTTTGGATGATTACAAAAATGTTTCTGTGGGGAATGAGTAAGACAGCTGCTTTAATTCTAAACTGCCTTCTACTATTTCTACTTCGTAGCAGATAATAGAGGAAAGTTAAGTATACAGCAGTCACTGACTTCAAATAAAGTGGTAATGAATGCAGATTTCCATGAAGATTCCACGAGTTAGTAATTACAGTTTTATTGCAATTCGAAATGGTGAAATAAACTCAGTCTCCACTGTCCCATACATGTAATTGATGAGTTAATTTGTCTTCAGCAATCTCGCTGTTCTAATATTTCTCCATTGATGCCATGAAAATTAATAGGATGCAAAACGTATAAAATTATACCCACTAAAAAAAACCACTGTACAATACCAGGGAGGCATATTTATTTCATCTGTGGATGGTACAGGGTCACCATCTTTTTTTTCCCCTTTCCCAGTGACATTTTCAGATTTGACATTCTGTGACATTTTCAGTTTAATATTGCTAATACCCTGGCTGCAGAATTAAAAGTACACCCTGAGGAAGGGCTGAATGCAGACACATCAGAAAAGTATAACTACTTTTTCCCCTCTAACAAACGTTTATTTGTAAACAATATACTATACACACTAAGAAGCACAGAACAACTCTATTTATCCTTGATTTTTTTTGCGGGGCATGAGGGTATGGGTGGTCAGTTCTAGGTTCCCAGGGGTTGACTCTTTGTTGGAATACTGATGCACAATGACCCAGTGTGAGACCCTACCAGCATGTTACCCAGGGACTATATGATAAATGTCTAAAGTAAAGATTGAATGAAAGGTGCTTGACATATAGCAGGTGAGGCGTCTTCACCTAAAGACAGCTGAAGGAAGGTATTTACAATTATTTTTCAGGAGCCACAGGAGTCCTTACACTATATATCCCTAACTGATGAATAAGCCACAATGTTAATTGAATGTTGATGCTCAGTGACATTTATATAGGGTTCTGTTTGATGAATGAAAGGTTAGATTCATTTTTTTTTAATGTAGTTGATAAGCTCTGTCTGACTGTCCCTTGGCAATACCTGTGGACTCCAAATGCAATCCAAGGATGCCACTCATCTCCTCCCTAGCCCAGGCACTGCTTACTTCCCTTCATCCAGGCAGTACAATTTTTCACTGGGAAGGGGAATAGCCTTATAAGATTCAACCATGGCAATTGAGTAAAAGAAACACAGACATTATCAGAGCTATATCTGGCTTATATTTATCATTTTCCAATGCTAAGTAAGATACTCACCTGCCATTTGATCCAACCTTCTTTTTCCCCACTACCACTAGCCCACAGTCTATCTGAAGAACTAAACCCTTCCCCAACCTCCAAATATGGACATTTCTGTGAGTGATATTTGGACATGAGATGGAGACAAAGGACCTGGAGTGAACCCAGAGAAAACCTGGATCTACCAGGTCAAGTGGCAAAACAAAACAGCTTTTGGGGGTTTTTTCCCTCAGATTTATTGACGTATAACTGACAAATAAAATTGTATATATTAAATGTGTACAATGTGATGATTTGATTTATGTATGTGTGAAATGACTACCGATCAAGCTAATTAATACATCCATTACCTCACATGGTTATTATTACCTTTTTATGTGTATGGTAAGAACTTAAGATCTACTCTACTAGCAAATTTCAAATATACAGTACAGTATTATTAACTATAGTCACCACGCTGTATATTAGATCCTGAGAACTTATTCACCTTATAGCTGAAAGTTTGTACCCTTTGACCAACTTTGGAAATCAGAATTTGTACCTAAATCCACTTTGATGCTTGTTCTAAGTGTCCCTGGCTGGCCTGTGTGCTCTGCTTTAGGGTCTTCAAATTACACCATGGCACAGACACAAGGTTTTCTCAGTAGCCCCACCTCTGCATATATACACAGAAGAATTTAAAGCAGGAACACAGATATTTGTACATCCACATTCATAGCAGCATTATTCACAATAGCCAAAAGGTGGAAGCAATCCAACTGTCCATACATGAATGGATAAACAAAATGTGGTATATACCTATGATGGAATATTATTCAGCCTTAAAAAGGAAGGAAATTCTAACTCATGCTACAACATGGATGAACCTTGAGGACATGATGCTAAGTGAGATGAACCAGACATAAGGACAAGTGGACATAAGGACAAGGACATAAGGACAAGATGAACAAGACATAAGGACAAAAGGACAAGTTTTCTGTCATTCCACTTCTGTGAGGAGCCTGGAGTAGTCAAATTCAGAGAGACAGAAAGTAGAAAATGGCTGCCACGGGTTTGGGGTAATGAGAGTATGGGGAGTTACTGTTTAACTGGTACAGAGTTTTAGTTTTAAAGGATGAAAAGAGCTCTGGAGACGGATAGTGGTGATAGTTCTACAACAATGTGAATGTACTTAACTGTATACTTTAAAAAGTTATGATAGTAAATTTTAAGTTGTATTTCACCACAATGTTTTTTTTTTTAATTTTTAAATGAATGAAAAAAATGCTAAGCAAACTGGAAAGAATTCACCTTATTGATAAAGGGTATACAAAAAAACCTACAAAAACATTATATTTAATAGTGAAATGTTGAAAGATTCACAAAGTAAAATAAATCAAACCTATTGTTTGAGTTGAAATAGGAAAAATAAAACATTGTTCATATGACTTAACTGTGTTTACAGAAAAATATGCAAATTCTACAACTAAATTATTAGCATAAATTAATGAGTTTACAAAAGTTGCATGATATAATGCAAACATGTAAACACTGATTGCATTTCTATGTAGCAATATCAAGTATTAAGAAATAAAACATAAAAAGATGTCATTGATAATGTCACAAAAATTCAAATAACTAGGAATTAATCCATCAAAAGATATATGATACCTCTACACAGAGAATTATGAAACATTCAGAAATAAGACCTAATAAACAGAATGATGAACTATGTTTATTGATAGAAGATTCAATACTGTAAAGATATAAATTCTCCTGCTAATTTATAGATTCTATCCCAATCAAAATCTCAACAGGTTGTGTGTGGGTATTTATATATTGACATGTAGATTCCATAATGTATTTAGAAATACCAATGTCCAGAACAACCAATATAATCTTTAAGAAATTTGATAGACTTATTGTACCGAATGTTGCAACTTATTTTAAAGCTACAGTAATTTTAAAAGTATGGTATTTGGGAAGAGATATAGAAAAACAGAGTAGAGAGCCCAGAAACAAACCCATGAAAATACTGCTATCCTCTGCTGATGAGAATGAAAATTGGTACAACCACTTTGGAAAATGGTTTGGTCTCACCTAATAAAGTTGAAGATATGCAGACTCTATTACCTAGCAATTACACACCTGATTATATACCCAACAGAAATTTGTGCAATTGTATACCACAGGACACAAATAAGAATGTTCATTGCCACACTGTTTGTAAGAGTCTAAAACAAGAAACATGCCAAACGTTAACCAACAGTATAAACGATTTTTAAAATATGTATAATCACACGAAGGAATAGCATACATCAATGATAATAAACAGTCATATGTGACATCAAGGTCAACCTCACAAAGGTAACATATAGAAAAATAAGCCAGACATAAAAGAATACATACCGTATAATTCCATTTAAATAAGTTTAAAAAATAGGTAAAACTAGGGCTTCCCTGGTGGTGCAGTGGTTTAGAGTCCGCCTGCCGATGCAAGGGACACGGGTTCGTGCCCCGGTCCGGGAAGATCCCACATGCCACAGAGCGGCTGGGCCCGTGAGCCATGGCCGCTGAGCCTGCGCATCCTGAGCCTGTGCTCTGCAACGGGAGAGGCCACAACAGTGAGAGGCCCGCGTTCCGCAAAAAAAAAAAAAAAAAAAAAGTAAGGAAATGATTAATATTAGGAGGAGACGTGCTAATGATTGGGAAGAGTTGTGAGGGGGCCTTCTGCTACCTTGGCAGTGCTCAATTACTTAACATTGCTTATATAAAGGGAGATGACTTTGTGACAAACAAGTTAAACATTTGTTTAATTTTGCTATATTTGACAATAAAATGGCTAAAAATTAATTGCAGAAAAATATGGATTATTCAAGTCGAATATCAAAAGAATGCCTAAAAAGTATCTAAATCATATAGGGAAATATTAGTTTCTTCTACTAAAACCTTTTGTTATGTTTTATTACTGGTCGTCCTGGCTATTAGAGAGGCTAAGAGACACTAGCAGAAATTTATTGATACCTGAAAAACACTCAAGTCCTAAAATGCCATCAATTTTGCTCCAGGAATGGAGTTAGATTTCACAGTAAATAACTAGGAAGGAAGATTTGAATGTCTTCTGCTGCTACTCCTTTTCAATTCCTTAATTGTGAATAACTTTTCTATTTCAAGGTCCAAACAGATGATTTTGAAACCCCCTTACTCCTCTTGTGTACGATATTAACTTTCATCCCCAGAGCCACTTGAAGTGGGAGACCCCGGTTCTTGGTTTACAGAGGAGTTTACAGCACTGAGAGGCACCCAGTGTAGGGAACTTAGCCTACACATAAGCACGCAAGTCTTCAAGTTACACACACAGTTGACAGGGACAGGACAAGCCATGAATAGCAGGAAGGTTGTCAGAAATATAGAGCATTATGCTGCCACTCAACATATCCACTTCATCACACACCTCCCCTGCCAGTGTGAAGAATACGGATTGCAAAGCAGATATTCTGTCCTACTATCCCTCCTCAGGCTTTATCCCTTCTGATACTGCTTATATGAGTCATGCTCTGTTTAGTCCAAGACTTAGCACTACTCATCCTTCACAGTACAGGTCTACTCAAAGAGATGCTCAGCTACCATGCTGCTTCCCAAATGAAGGCAGGGCAAAGACTTCATGCACAAAACCAACTGGCTGCCTCCAACACAGATTCATTGATGCTGTCCCAAGCTATGAAGAGAAATGGGGGATGGAGACCACAGCTTTCAGTCAACTAGAATAAATTCATAAAAAAACAAAAACAAAAGGAACATATGTGTGCAGGTGCTAGGTGATACGATGTGTGGAATGGTGAGGGAGGAAGCACAAAAACAGAATTGATCCAGGGAACCAGCCATATGGAAGTCAGTGGGTTATAATAACAGAAATCATCTTAGAAAAGGTGGAGGGATGTGTGACTCAAATTTACAAACCCCCAGGTCTACACTGTATTCTGAAACAACAAGAGGGTAAAGTCAAGTAAAGAATGGCTTCATTTGTTCAACAACCAGAAATATGTCACTTTCTTCCGGGCAGCCCTACGGAGGGTTAAACTGATCTGCTGTGCTGAGCAAACAGAGGGCTGCTCACTAACAGCATCTGCTGGGGACTTCAGAAAGCTGTTCTCGCTTAATAGATACCATTTTCCATTTTGATTTCTTCTGGTGTGTAAACTCTTAAAGAAATGATGCATTGCATGGAAATTCATCCACAGCTGAAAGTGCAAATAAGGGAAGAAAAACAAAATCATAAAAGACATTAAAAGGTACATTTCAGAAAGCAAGTGTACTCAAGTTTCTTAGGCAATGAAGCATTCACGTTTTCAATTTTAACAGAGAGGCAGAAAATATAAAAACAAAGTGATTCCCAGGGAAAAGATACGCTTAACATGGCTGAGAAAAGTTGGTTATTTTTAAACTTTTCCCCTTAAGAAAAAGGGAAATTGTGTAGCTGTGGATTTCAGTTGTCTCCTGAGAGAGCTGGCATTCTTACAGTTTGGGTATGGAAGGCAAACGTTTGCTAAACTATTTGGGAAAGAAAGTGCCTATCTGATAAAGCAGCAGGAAGTATGTACTGTGTTTACCATCCTATAACAAGAGCACCTTGTTATCCCGTGGTACCTCCTCTGTCATGCACCGGCTGATGATGGTGAAATATATTTTGAGAAACCAGCAGCTATAGTTCAAAACTAAGTCTCTGAAAACCAGACTGTGTTGCTGAAAATGCAAACCTTTTCATGTTTACATATATTTAGATGTCTGATGTGTATAGTGTGTTGTTCTTGAGAACACTCACCTAAGCAATTCCTTTTTTGCCAGAGGAATGAGGTTGATGAAATTTCCAGACATTAAAGCATTTCCTCTGCACCTACTAACTGATGCATAATGATTTGGAATTCATTGATCTCAGCAAAGCTTAAACATAAAATGAAGAATGGTAAAATATCTCCTTCAATCTTTGGTTTCAATCTTTCAAGTACATAGGTGACCTTTTCTTTTTTTCCAACTAAAAGCACTTTAAACACGCATTTATGCTATAAAGAACTAACTAGAAGTCATCGATTTTCAAACTGGTTTTACTTGTATTAGATCTGAGTATCTAGAAATATATGCTGAGGCAAATATTCATTGTATGTAGCTTTTACAAAAATTATATTTTCTAGATGAATAAAGTTTCCTATTACACAAAAGTGTACTGGTTTTATTTACATGAATAATTAGTAATATATTACTTAAAGCAATTTGTTGGATCTGCTTTATTTCCCTTCATTTGTGTGCTTGGGTCAGTTGAGTTAATGTGGTACTTTGTTACACATGAAAGCATCATGTATTCAAGTCATAATAATAGCTATTAACAAATGACAGCTAGCATTCATTGAAAGCTTATTTTGCGGCAGATACTGTGCTAGGAATTTTACATGCATTATCTCAACAAATCTGCACATCAATAGTATATTATTACCCCACGTAGAAAGTTTAATTTTCCAAGGTCAGCATATAGGCAGAGGTAAAGATGGTATTTGAACCTAGATTTGTTTGATTCTAGAGCCTGTGTTCTTAAATTATCCTCTCTATGCTCTTATCAAGACAAAAACTCACCTCAATCATGAGAAGAGACTGCACTTTGAGCTGACTGGACCCAAGTGCCAAAGTGACTAAAGCCAGCTTAATGTCAGTCAGACGAAGTTCACTGCGGGCACCCCCTGCTCCAAAGGAGGCCAACAATATTTACAGTGAGGGTATATATCTGTTTTCATGACCAACTACTTACTTCAAAAAAAAATTAGAATGCTTATTGTTCCAGCAACTAGAGCAAGTGCCAAAGATGAGATTATATTCAGGGATTTGGTGAGTGGTCCCCAAAATGTCTGGTCTTAGCACAGATTATGAAGCACTTGGAACTTCAACAATATTCTAATTTCTCACTTGACACTTGTGTAAAATCTCAAAACAAAATCAAACCAAATTACCAGAGTGATTTGATAATCCCTCCTACTCTAAAAGAAAACAATGGTAAGGAATCCAATGAATATTAGAGATACATGTTTGCCTCAATGCTCCATACCTTCTTTATCTTCTACTTCTATAATCCTTATCAAATAAAACTTTCAAATATTTAAAGTAATGCTATATTATTTATGTATTTTGTACTTAAAGGCAAAACAACCTCTCTTGGAAAAGATTATCAAGCTAATTACAAGAGCTATGCAGAATTTTTTTCTTGTGGCAGTTATTGTTAACTTCCTCTTTAACCAGAACATCTCCTTTCCCACAAATAATGGCTATTATGTTTAACTTTTTAATGAAGTAAAAATACACCTAGAAAAGTGTACAATTCATAGGTCACAGCTAAATGAATAACCACAAAAGGAATATGGCCACGTAACTACCGCAAGAAGTCAAGAAATAGTACACCACTAACACTCCAGAGCCACCTCCAAACCTACTAACTCATATATTTGCTTATTTTTAAAATTTTATATAAATGGGGTCATATAAGACATATTTATTTGCTATGTCTGTCTCCTTTGGCTTAATATGGTGGGATAACAATGTGGTGTTGCATTTTTATTGCCATATGTTATTTCACTTCCATGAATATACCAAAATCTCCTTACACATTCTAATGCTGATTGAAAATTTGAGTGGTTCCAAGTTTGGGGATATTATCAAAAATGTTGATATAAATGTTATTGTACATGTCTTTGGTACACAAAAACACTAACTTAAGGGGTGTGTATATATATATATATATACACACACACATATACATATACACATACATACACACAAGTAAGCAAAACTGTTAGGCAATGGGATAACTGTTTTTCCAACTTTGGTAGATGATGCCAGTCTTCCAAAATTGGTGTACCGATTTACACTCCCACAAAAGTTCATGAAGTTGTTTTATATTCTTACTTCACGTTGTTAGTCTCTTTAGTGGAGTTTAAATCATATGCTATTTTTAATGAGTATGAATAAAAAGATAAATTTAGGATTAGCAAATTAGTGTATTCATTTATACAGGCAATCGCTATGATAAAGAAATAAATCCTAGTGCTTAGAAGTACACATTTGAGGGTCTAACGCTGTTTGACCAGTCCCTGCCGCTTTCTATCTTTGTGATGGTCAACACATTTCTTTACCTTTCTAAACCTCAGTTTTCTCACCTGAATAATATTAATATAGCATAAAAGGGTTATTATTAATTAAAATAGTCAAGCTTGGTATAGTACCAGGAACACAAAAATCATTCCAAAAGCATTCTGATATTCCTACCTAAAAACATTATGACATTGGCTGAAACCAACAAGCTACCATAATGTTGCCTTTTGCCACCCTATGCTCTGTGGTTTTTTTTAAAAATTGGAATTCAAAATCCTTTTGTCTTCCTCTACTCATGATTTATAAAATCAGAGCCATATAGAATCTAAACAGACCTCAAGTTCCCAGGCCCATTTCCTTGTCTTTGAGTAGACAAATATCTATATCACTTAAGGTAAACAGTTTTTGATTTCTCTCACAATGTTATCTATAAATATACCCTTTTTCTCTACTGGATCTTAACTCTTTCTTTTTCATCTCTTTCCCCCTTCCAACACAGAGACTTTAAAGAATCTTTCATATAAAAAGCAATCAACAATTGTTAATTGAATTGCATTCATTTGTTCATACCACAAAGCCCCAAGCCACAAAATACACCCACTATACTACACATATTACTTTGAAACACAAGACAAATAAAAATTCTCTATAAATGCCGACGAGAAGTATGGTGGTAACAATAGCAATCAAAGTAACAACACTCAGGAACCACTAGACTGCCGAGTCTTTTACAAATCTCCCATAGTTTTCCAAATTTATTTTCCTAAAAACTTGGAAATTGTGTTTTGCCTAAGATAAGCCAACATTTTTGGGTCTGTTTCATAATTCTGCACACATGAATTACAAGCAGCTCAAAACTGGCAGAACACGTCCTTCTGTGTCTGATGCATCACTCCTGTTCAATAAATGAAGATCCAAATAACCAATGGAGAGACTTGTGCTTTGCATAAAAGCAGAATGGGGAAGAAATAAACCAACATAAAGTTTCTTTTAATTCAGTTTTATTCCTACCCATCTCTCTATAATAAATACTTTTATATAATTATCACATTATTCATGCTTTCACCAAGCACTTAGTGAAGCATCTACTCTGTCCAAGGTACTAAGTGAAGTACTGTAAGGATGGATCAAATGAACTCCATGCAATCAAAAAAACTTGCATTTTAATGGGTAGATAAGGCATGTTAATTTAAATAAATCTAAGACAAGGAATACAATATGGAGAAAATTCACAGTTAAGATGTGATGACAAATCAGAGAGATCATATTTAACGGAGGAAATGAAGAAAGATTGTTTGGAGCAGAAAACATTCAACCTGGGTCAAGAAAGAGAGAGAAGCTTTTATATCCACACTACACTCTTTCCCTAACAATGTGGATGACTCTAAGCTTTCCCATCCAAGTAAGTAAGTTGGCATTTTACTTTTCAAGCAATGATCATGAGTGATGCAATTGTTTGTGTGGGATTTTAATTTGACCCTGATGCCCGTTTTTCAAGGAAATGTGTATTTCACTTAATAACTAGGTTTGCGTTTGGTGATTCTTTGGTCATGCATGGTAAATGCACAAATGAGTATTTGGAACAAGACTATACTTGTGGAAAAATTACTTACTTAGCAATTAATGAGCCTATTTTCATTGATGCCTGAGGCACTTGGAAAAATGATGGAAATAAATTGAAGCAATTTATTTAGAAAATGCAAAATTGTTCCCATGGATAGTATTTGTTATCTACCACCTTTTACAATGAGATTCACAATATACTTTCATTTATTTATTTATTTTTAACATCTTTATTGGAGTATAATTGCTTTACAATGGTGTGTTAGTTTCTGCTTTATAACAAAGTGAATCAGCTATACGTATACATATATCCCTATATCCCCTCCCTCTTGCATCTCCCTCCCACCCTCCCTATCCCACCCCTCTAGGTGATCACAAAGCACCGAGCTGATCTCCCTGTGCTATGTGGCTGCTTCCCACTAGCTAGCTATTTTACATTCGGTAGTGTATATATGTCCATGCCACTCGCTCACTTTGTCTATATTTTAGAATACAGTGGAGGTGACAATATTTATAGAATGAAAACATCATTAAAAAAAATTCAGGAGGAATTATTACCAAAAAAACCTATTTGAGCTAATACTCAAAACCCAGAAGCTGTGATGTGATATGCCTGAAAAAAGAACAGTCTTACATATGATGATATAATGAAGAATGGACTGGGAAGAAATGGGAGAATTTTTAGGGAGAGGTTTTTCCTACATAAATCAAAATGTGTAATGATATACAGTGAAGAAGAATAAATACTATATAGCAACAATATTCTTAATCATAGTTTAGAAACATCCACAGATGTTGACAGGATAGGTTAAAAAAAAAAAAAAGTTTAAGATAATGGAACTGAGACCACTGCTTTGCTTTGCAAACTCCCTAATAACTTTTACATACATTTCAAAAATAAAAATGGTTTTAAGAGAATCATTCCCATTACCTAATCTAAAAGCTAATACACAATTTTTTTTCTTTTTAAGTACAGGATATTCTTCCCAGAAGTTGTCATGAGATAGTTAAATTACACAATCCAGTTCCAGGCCACAGCAGCCAGGAATAGATGCTGCAGAATGCTTCTCAGAAGTGAGTCATGGCTTTCCATGTTTATGTTTTTGTTTTGATATGTTTGGTAATGGAAAATAACTTTGAACATTCAAAGCTGAAGTCAAAAGCTGAGGTTGAAGTATCCTTGCCAATTTCAAGTTATTGACAAAACTTTACTGATTCCAACAGTACAGGCAGAAAGAGTCCTTTCCCTAGATATTTGCCAAATATTCCACAGAAAAATGTCAAAGAAGAATTCACCTCTTTAGAATCATCTATTTAACTTCCAGCACCGCATAAATCTAGGCTCTAAGCGATCTGAAAAGAAATAACTAAAGCTCTAAAAATAGAGTAGACAAAAATCTCTTAAATTTGAAATACTACAAGGAGATTACTTGAAAGTTCTCCTGGCTCTGATTCAAGAAACTGTTTCAACATGGATTACCAAAAAGCATGGAAAAGTTTGACACACAGAAGGGAATCAATATGCAAACCCCAAAACTAGACTGCTAAAAACAGAGAATTATGATAAAAATACTGAACTAACTCTAGCCAGACACATTTCTGTTACTTCTAGAGTAAGAATTTTACCAATTCCTAGGACATGAAAATAATGAGTATCACGCTGTTAACATATTTACATAAGAATTTTAATCCGTTTAGTATGTACATATGCAAGTATAAAGATACATCCAAGAGACTAGTTTAGAAAGGAAATATCTCAGGTCCACTGTCAAGATTTTCAAACACTAAGTCACTGCAAGTCTGTTGGGGAGAACTGTGACTCATGGGTCTCTGATTTATTTGCAGGAAATCTATAAGGATGATGAAAGGGTTTTCCTCTTATATAAGCAAATACCTTTGCAAATTCTTAGTCCCATTTGGTTGAAGTTGAAATATTTAAAACTATTTTGAAACTAAGTTACATATTACTGTGTGTTAACAGGTAGATGCAAAGGTCCAAGGTTCCTAGAAATGTGTCATTTCTTCTAGACACAATTATGAATCTAACATACTGCTATCATTTATGCAAGAGCTTTTAGTTATATTTTAGTAATGTTTTAGGAGTTACATTCCACAGTGATATTTACAGGTTTGTAGATTTACAAATGTTTAAAGCACATACTGTTCAAAATGTCAAAGCGGTGAGAGTCATGCGAGAGGGGTTATAGGTATATAAAATGCAAAATTGTATTTGTGGTCAAGATTCTGGTTCCTAGACCTGGCTGACTAGGTGAGTAAAAACCTTTAAGGGGTGTGGCTAAAGTAGGCTCATTTTCACAACATTGTTCCTTAAATTTCACTCAGATTTAAAGCAACCTGGAATATCTTGAACCCAACCACATTGCAGCCAAAGCAAGTATATGCCAACTCTGCCCTTACTATTCTTTGTGCCTAAAAATCTGGCACAGATCATTTATCCTGTGCTATGAACTCAGAACTCTCTGCAAGAATGACCTGCCTCTGGAAAATAACCAGATAATACAGTGATATTGCAGCTTAAAGTCTGCCTGTCCATTTAATATCAGAGATTTGAATTTTTAGATCCAGAAACAAATGATACAATAGAGGCACTGGGGCAAGAAGTGTTGATTCTCCAGCAGCTGCAGAATTGGATGGGCCATTTCAATCTTCCCCACAAGGTTTTCATCCAAGCTTTTCACTCTGAGAAAGCTAAGCAAAAGCCACATCTAGTCTATGCCACAACTATGCCAAAAATTCAAAATCATTTAGTTAGGTTCTATTCAATTTAGAAAACTTAGTTTTTGAACGGGTAATGTTTACTGTGGGTGATAGCTGGTACTCCTTGCTTTTTCTTCTATAGTTTTTTTCTTTTACCCTCTTGATCTGTTAGAACAAAAGAGGATACTCAGAGGTGTCTGTGTGTGTCCCCTACATGAAGGGCTGCTCATGT
This sequence comes from Lagenorhynchus albirostris, assembly GCF_949774975.1. Lineage (NCBI taxonomy): Eukaryota > Metazoa > Chordata > Mammalia > Artiodactyla > Delphinidae > Lagenorhynchus > Lagenorhynchus albirostris. The sequence goes on along the minus strand of NC_083101.1, from coordinate 72,878,458 downwards.
ACTACCCAATAGTCACAGAAGTGGGCCCTGGCAGGCCCACTCACTCAAAGGCATAGTTTATTTGGACCAATTCCCCTCCACTAATGGTAATAGGAACCAGAGCTGGCAAACAGCAGGTTTCCATTCAACTCCAACAATCTAGCTGGTGTAGAAATTTTTCATAAGCAATCAGTGTGTTCCAATTTGGTAATGTGCCTACTGAGGCTCTATGGTTACATTCTCTGTTAGGCAATACCTAGTGTCATGCAACACAGGTCCCTGAGAGGTGAAAGAGTCATTTCCAATTCCCCAAAAAATTGCCTATTGACTTCTAGTTACAAATGCAGGCACAGACATGCTCAAAATATGTTTGCCTTATTTTTCTTTCCTGATATAGCTAGAACATCTGTTTTCAAAAACATTCTTTTCTTTTCAGTAGCATTTGGTCCTGAAAGTATTATCAAGGAATTCCCTCCAAGCTTACATCCTAGCTGTCAACATCACCCAGATGACTTGCCATCTAGGTACATGTGAACAGATGAAATAGAAAGCATCTGGTTTATTGCTCAGATTCTTCCTCATAATACCTAAACAAAACAGAACTCCAGAAGATAGTTCAAATAAGTAACCATCACAATAGACAGTTCTAACTAATTTAAAAAGTTTCCATATATCTTGAGTAAGATGAAAAACACAAGACATAAAACTTTAGTTACTAGCAATTTTATTTCAATATTTATCTTACCACATTTCAAAATTAAAAATTGAAATCATTCATCATTTGTCAAGGCTCAGAAAATTAATGTGCATCTACTCATAACTGTGAAAAACTCAAATCTATTGTCTACATGCAGTCTAACTTTCATTTTATCTGTGAGATGATCAGCCTTACAAAGAATAGACATATAATGAAATTGATTTTTTCATACTAAAAGTACAGTTGTATCATGCCCAATACAAAAACTATTGCCATCTCTAAGAAAGATATGAATTAAATCAATGTTAAATTATTAAAAATTCTAACTTAATCCATTATCTAAATTACTTAACACTCTACAAATTTGATAAAGGCTTATAATTGTTTATGAATATATTCCTGCAAGGCAGTCTTTAATAAAGATTAGGAAAACTTCAATTTGTCCACTAGTATTTCTAATTACATAATCTAGGATACGAAAGAAAATGGCTTGTAAATATAATACTTGCTTCCAATGCATATTAATCCATCTTACCAAGATAAACTGTATATCTATAGAGGTTCAGAATATCTATTTTATTTCATCCGAAAAGACTTACAAGTAATTCTCAGTCAAGTTTACAATCAAACCTCTTTATTAGTTTACTTTATCAAAAAAAAAAATTAAGACAGAGGTAATCTGTCAATCCTCAGAGCATTTTTATATGACAGGTAACGAGTAACTATTTACTTTCTAACTGATAAAGGGATTTCAGAAATATGTGCATAAAGATGTCTACATAACTATAGTCGAAGATAAACTTTTTTCTTAGATAAATACAATTACAGGGTGTGGTGAAGAATAAAATCCAGTAATGTTTCTGGCAATATTGTAGACCAGTTATGGAAAGAAAACATCTCCCCCAGCACACAGCAAATAATTCTGGTTAAACATGGAAACCATTTTTCTAAAGTACGGATACACTAAGGATAAACAAAGGAAAAGTATATGGCCCCAAATTATGAAAAAGTTTGACTTTATATGAATAAGCAATCACTGGAGATAGTATTTGCCCTAACGGCATGTAGAAACTTCTTGTGATCTACAACTTGACTTTAACTGGCCACAGGCATACAGAGTTAAGAGACAAAGTATGAGTCTTTACTGGTGGTGTGTAAAACAGGAGAAACACACATACATAAATCATGTAAAGTAGAGAGAAAAATTCCTCTCATGGCTTTGGCAAAAAACTAAACTAGTCTTACATGAGAATTCCTGACCACAGGTGCATACTAATGATGGTATTTGAATCAGAAATCCTACTTCTTTTTTAAGTAAAAAGCTCTAGGGTGAGATTTTAGTTTAAATTACTCTTAGGTTGATAATGCACCCAGGTACCCATCAGAAGTAAACACATTTCCTTGCACAGTGAAAACACTCTTAAATAGAGGCCTGAAAATCTCCCACAGATTATTTCCAAATAATGAAATTTCACTTTTTGTTTTTAAAATCACTAAACAACTCCTCTATAAGCAAGAATTAATGGAAACTAATTGCAAAATTAGACCTATGAAGATAATACTGAAAATATCAGATATAAAATAAATATTGTTAAACTTATTAAAATAAGTTATGGAGGAATAAATGGTTATAAAAATTGATCAGGCAGATTGGGAAAAATAAATAAATAGCAGTGAAAAATGTAGTAACTAAAAATAAAATCTTAATCTATGAGTTAAAATGGAGATTAGACACAATTGAAAAGAGAATTAGTGACCTGAAAGTTAGATCTGAAGAAGTTACTCAGAAGGGAGAATGTAGGGCATAGGGGCAAAAAGACAGAAAATCTGAAAGGTTAGAATATACGAAAGACAGAGTGATGAGGTCCAATAACATCTAACTGGAGTTTGAAAAGAAAAAGAATATGTAAATATGTAATATGAATGAGAAGTTTCCAAAATTGTTGAAAGAAACCAATCCTTTGATTCAGGAAGACCAGCAAATTTCAATCAGGACACAACGGAAAAAGCAAAATCTGTATATATCACAGTTAAACACAGATAGATAGACAGATAGATAGATCTATCTGTCTATCTGTCTGTCTGTCTATCTGACAGATAGACAGATAGATAGATAGACAGATAAAGTAGCCAGAAGGAGAAAAAAAAGAAGACTGCCTACTACAAAGGAATGACAGTTTGACTGATACTGGTTTCTCAACAGAAATAATGGAATGACAATGAAATAGTATCTTCAAAATACTGGAGAAATTTTTATATCCAGTGACATTGTTTTCCAATACTAAGTTCTAATTAACAATTTCTAAAGATAAGCAAAAATTAAACAATTTCAAGATTCTACCAAAGCAGAAATAGGTGGGACAATTTGCTCTACTAGATATCAAAACTTACAAGTAAGCCCAATAATTAAAGAGTGTGGTACTAGCACAGAGATAGAAAATTAGACAAATGGGACAGAAATGACACCTCAGAAACAGACCCACCCATATATGGAATGGAGGATGCAAACAACTGTGCTAGAGTTATTTGTAATTCATATGGGGAGAAGTGAAATTTGATCCCTATCTCACACCATATACAAAATCAATTTCAGATAAATACAAGACTTAAATGTAATAGGCAAAACTTTAAAATATTAAAAACACAATATAAGAGGCTATCATTTACCAAAGGGTAGAGATGTATGCATTAAAGAAAATATAAAATTCACTAAACATAAAAGATTTTAAATATTCAAAGACAGTTAAATTAAGAACTTCTGTTCTTCAAAAGACTCCATTTAAGACAAGCCACAGAGGCAAAAAAATTTACAATTTATATAATGAATATAGGTCTATTATCCTCATTATGTAAAGAACTTCTTCAATTCAGTAAGACACAGACAGTCCAATAGAAAAGTGGGCACAAAAGTATTTCACAGAAGAGAAAATACAAAAGACCTATAAGCATATGGAGAAATACTCAACCCATTTAGGAAACGAGGATATTCCAAAAGAAATAAAATGTAACTCACCACTATTTTACTTTAGCAGTCCAAAAAAAAAAAAAAGTTTATATACTCTTTTGGAGAGATTGTAGAGCAAAAGGAATCCTCAACATTGTTGATGAAGGTGCCAATTGGTTCAATCATAGTTTTGCATTATCTAGTAATGTTGGGAATAAGCCAGACTCAGCAACTTTACCCCTATATATATTCTTAGAGAAATGTTTATACATGTGCCTTCAGAAATATGTGCAAAAACATTCAGAGCAGCATTGGTCATAATAGGAAAATCTAGAAACAACCTAAATATTCTACCACATACAGCTTGGTATATGTGTGTGTGTGTGTGTGTGTGTGTGTGTATATGTGTGTGTGTGTGTGTGTGTATATATATATAATAGAGGAATACTATAGAGGCAGTGAAAATGAATTGCTGCAGCAACAGGAATCCATATGGATAAGTCTCAAACATATTACGTTGAATAAAAGAAGCAAATTGCAGGAAAATACAAGTACTATGATATTATTTACGTCAAATTTTAAAAACAGAAAACTTAAACAACATATTGCTTAAGGATACATGTATATATGGTTAATTTACAAAGAAAAATAACCAAATCATTATTACAAAGTAAAGGAAGTTATTATTTCTACTAGAGAAGAGGGAAAATATAATCAGGAAGTTCACAGGAATATCAAATTTTTTCATATTGTTTTATATCTTAAGCTGGGTAGGAGGTATATAGATGTTTATTATTAAACATTAAACTGTATATATTACATATAATTTATCCACATATATTATTCTAAAATAATATTTGAAGACCATAATACTTGTTTTGAATTGACCATGTCTCTTTTATTCCTTCCTATTTGGGGACTGCAAATCATTATGCAGCATCTAAAAACAGACACATTTTATATTACTTCTCAAATATATTGGCATTATGCATTTCCACTTAAATTCAAGTGGAATTTATAAAATTTTGTATAGCATTTAGCTATATAAAATTAGCATTTCTATAGCACTATTTTATAAAGCATTTAAAATACATACTGCTTGAAATGTTATTGCACCTTGAGCTATACTGCATTATTAATGATGAAGTATGCCCTAATACATGTAATTTTACATTTCTAACTCTAAAATTGTGTTTATTACACATAGTAATGCACCATATACTCTTCTAATTACAAAAAGGCAGAATATATTTTTGTTTTTGAAGCTAAATATGAGGAGGATTTCTTTGTAAAAATTATTTTAGAATCACACATATCCTAAGGCATATTTAACTAGCAATCCTGAATTCTTCTCTTATGGGAAGAACGTTTTCCTTGACCATAATCCTGGAAGAATAACAACTTTCCTTTACTTGGTGCTCACATAGCCTACAGAACTCTTTCAACAAAGAGGAATTCAGTGATAATGGAAGATGCACTCACACCAATCAGGATTTCGACATTCATGTCTATATTCATATATAGACATTACTGAAGCAAGATTTTTGTGTTTGTGTGTATGTGCATATTCATGTGTACATGGGTCTGTGTGTGCGAGTTTACTGTATATTAAACTACAAGGATCTAGATCAGAGCTCAAGTTTTTCTGTAAAAAGCCAGACAGTAAACATATCAGGCTCTGGGGCCATGGAGTCTCTTTCATGACTTAACTCTGATGTTGTAGCACAAAATCAAGCATAGAAAACAGTAAATGAATGAGCATGGCTGTCTTCTGATAAAAAGTTATTTATAAAACCAGGCAATGGGCCAGAGTTAACCTGCAGGCCATATTTTGCCCACCCTGATCCAGATGATTACCTAAACTTGCTGAAAACGTAAATAAGTTACATGTGAATGATGCACTGATTGGCTGCTAAATAATTTCAATTAAACTTTCTTGGGTTAGTTGAGCTTCTCCCTCATTCACTCTACTACAAAGATGCTGGCCTCTTTTATTTCTCAAACATAGCTAGTTTTTTCCTGATCCTGGCTGTCATTCACAGACACTAACTGTTCTCTGTAATGGAATATCCTTCCCCTAACCTTTTACCTATTTAACCCTGAATACCCATTCTTAAGGTTTTGATTTGAATGTTACCTAGTTAGAGAGGGCATCGTAACATTCATTCCATTTTTGTCTGTGTATACGTCAATAACTTATTGTCTAATACCTTTTTCCCTACTAGATTTTAAGCTCCATGATGGCAGGAGCCATACTTATTTTCTTAACCACTGTGTGTCCAGTAACTAGTATAATGCTTAGGAAAACAGACAATAAATATTTACGGAATGAAAAATAAACTGCTTTCAGAATGATCTGTTCTAAAATCATATATATCAACAGTTTTCCACTTACAATCTCCCACTATCTTGAATTCCTTACACAATAACGTATTTAAATTCCTCAGCATGAATTGAAACAACAATGAAATACCACTACACCTATTAGAATGGCTGAAATCCAGAATATTGACAATACAACATGCTGGCAAGGATGTGGAGCAACAAGAACTCTTATACATTGCTGGTGGGAATTCAAAATGCTACAGCCACTTTGGAAGACAGTTTGTTGCTTTCTTATAAACCTAAACATACTCTTACCATACAATCTTGCAATTGTGCTCCTTGGTATTTACTCAGAGGAGTTGAAAATGCATGCCCCACAAAAACCTGCATATGAATGTTTATAGAAGCTTTATTTTTAATTGTCAAACTTTGAAGCAAAGAAGAATGTCCTTCAGTAGATGGATGGATACATAAACTGTGGTATACACATTCAATGGAATATTATTCAGTGCTAAAAAATAAATCTACCAAGCCATGAAAAGACATGGAGGAACCCTAAATGCATATTACTAAGTGAAAGGAGTCAATTTTAGGACAGTGAAACTTTAGGGCTGTGTGACACTATAATGATGAGTACATTATTTGTCCAAACCCGTAGAACGTACAACACCAAGAGGAAACCCTAACGTAAACTAAGGACTTTGGGTGATTGCTATGTGGCAATGTAGATTCATCAGTGGTGACAAATGCACCATTCTGGTGAGTGATGTTGATAATGAGGGAGAGGATACATGTGTGGGGAGAGGGTGTATGAGAAATCTCTGTACCTTCCTCTTAATTTTGCTGTGAATCTAAAACTGCTCTAAAAAATAAAGTCTTTAACCAGTAACAACAACAAAAAATTCCTTAGCGTGGCAAAGAAGGCCAGTCTGACAATCCTTCTAGCCTCATCTCTTGCAACAATACAGTCTTCTCATTTCCCAGCCTTAACACCACACTCTACTTCAGGGTGCAAACGCTCATAAAGGTTTTGTTTTTTTTTTTAATGTGGACCATTTTAAAAGTCTTCATTGAATTTGTTACAATATCGCTTCTGTCTTTATGTTTTGATTTTTTTGGCTCCCGAGGCATGTGGGATCTTAGCTCCCCGACAAGGGATCGAACCCACACCCCCTGCATTGGAAGGCAAAGTCTTAACCACTGGACTGCCAGGGAAGTCCTGCAAATGCTTATAGAACCCAGAGTCCCCAAAGTTCTGCAATGCAGAAAACTTACTTTTCTGCTCTCTACCCCCTCTGTAAGGTAAGGTCATCTCTCTACTTCCTCCAATTCCCCCAATTTTCCTCCTATCCCCCTGAAAACACTTACAAAAATTCTCTGTCAAAACTCAGCTCCAAGAAGAGTCCTTTCATGTAGCTGACCAACTGCCCAGACCCCTCTGTACAATTTCACACTCTCTCCTCTGGAATCACCTTAGAAACCATTTGGGGTTGTTCCTTACTGCTCTCACATATCTGCTTTTCTGTTAATTCAGACCATACTCTGAGTTCTTCGAGGGACTCAGACCTTGATTCACTCATATGTGTAGCCCTAGCACATACGTGGTATGTGTCACACATATAAAAGAAAAATTATCCCAAACCTCTTTTAAGGGAGAAACAATTTCATGATGAACTTTAATGGAATGTAATTCCATTAAACAAGTCTTATAAAGACTTGTTCTAGGAGATGAATTATCTCACCTGACCAGTTAACTATCAACTGACTGTCAGCCAAAACTCTAACCATCTTTGACCAAACATAATCTTATTTTTGTATTTAGCTTAAATGTTACTATGTAGTCATTCTATTTTCTTAGAAAACGTTTCTACTAAGGATGAATCTTTGAACTGACCCACTAGAGGCCTTTATCCCTTCAGCAAGACTGCAATTACGTGATTGTAACATGAATTTAGTGCTCATAACTAAATTTTCTGAAGAGTTCCTTAGTAGGAAATCGTGGTGGGGTCTCAAAAAATATTTGTCAACCAAATGAATTCTTCTCATAAGTAGAACTCCTCTGAATTTACATATGCTCTCCCTCACCAAAACCTAGGAAACTCATATGAAGCTGTAAAAATTTCGCTAAACCTGCAGAGCCACATCCTGCACCATCTCTCAGGATAATGAAAGGCTCTTCCTCCTGAGGGACAGAAGTATTTATTTAAAAATTACCCATACTCAATAGCATACAGCAAACGCTTGTGGACAAAACTGGACACTCAAATTCAGAAAACACGCCAATTCCAATTCCTCTATTAACTTCCTCACCTTGTGAAATTAGTCTTATCAATATTTTAATTTCACTAAGTCTGAATGAGAGAGAAACATGGCTGCTTAAGCAGATGGCGGTCACAGACTGCATACCACAATTAAGAATTAGTATACAAGCGGAAGCAGCCTGATACAGTATAAACAGTTCCTGAATACCAATGCCACCTAAGCTTGCCTTAAGGAATACACAAGACCAGTTGGGGAAATAATAGGTCAGCCATTTTCAGTGGACACCTGAAAACCTTGCATGAGGATTCCAGATAAGGGGGAACTGTTTGCTTTCTTTGCTTTCCAGTTTTGCCCATCTGTGCTGCCTGTGCTGTCACTGACTGTGTAACAGTGTGGGGGCCCCCAAGGGTTGCCAAATGTTCCAGCATATGCAGCGATTGGTATATCCAAGGAAAGGCATTCCATTGACACAGCATGGGCTCCAATCCATACAGACAACGTGTCCATAGGATACCCCTGAGCTAAACTTCAATCTAAGTGAAGTACATTTTCCGTATCACCCGAGTCACTATTCTTCACTCTTAGCCTTCCTTTCAAGAGGTAAAAACTCTCAGCCAGCACAACCTTTCCCTCTTCCATTAACATGCTTACAGAAAAAGATCTGAAATCAGGCCTTAGCAGAAATCTCAGCTGTTGTGTCATCTCTATCAGAAGTCATTGTTTTTAAGTCCTTTCTCTAACGTGAAACGAAAGAAGGGAAAATTCCTCCAAGAACATATGGTAGGATTATTTAATGAGTAATAGAAGGAATTTTTCTGATACTCCTGAAATATTATTCTGTCTAAACTGGTCAGAATAAGTTCTAAATTTTATTGCGGAATTTATTCCTTTTAAGATTGACGTTTAAAAGGCTCTCAGAGACTCCATTTTTCTCCAGGATAAGATTCACAAATTTCTTGAAACAGTTATATTAAATAATGAAAAAAATTGTTTGGGAGTTGCAAAAGAACTGGAAGGGTTTGAATATGCAGTTGTCTCTTTCTGGGGTCCCAGTTTACTCACTTATAAAATGGGAAGAAAAATACCCATCCTAATTACTTTATAAGGTCGTGTGGTAATGCTCAGAGAGAATTCATGGGAGTAGATACTGAAACAGATTAAACACTAAGTACATATGAAATGCAATTACCATAGTGCCTCGTTTAAGGAAGAAGTGAAAATTCAAGTTTGAAATTAAACGGTCATGCCTCTGGCTCTCACCCTCACCTTTCTGTAAAGTGTGGTTTTCTAAAAACCCAACTGAAGACGTTTCTTTTTTTACTTTCTAGTGAGATCTATGCTTTAGGGGGGAAGGTGCATTTTTCTTGCTGTGACCTTATGCCATTATACTCACTTCAGAACATAGCAACATGCCACTTGGAACATCTCAAGAATGTAAGAGGTGGTAGCAGTCTTCTGGCCCTTAACAAAATTCTTGTCTCTGTCACAGAGGTGGTGATTAGAGGTTCTTCCTTCTGGCTGTACCATTTTTAACCCCGTTAAAGATCTGAGCAAGTGAGGTGGGTTTAGGTGACAGAAACGGAGATAGAAAAAAAAAGGTTGCAAAGGAAGTACATTCTCTGGAAAGAGAAAAGAGATCTTGAGATTACAGGTTCAATAAATTGATAACCTTCAGATATGGGCTGGCTGTACAGGCTTGGGCCTCCCCACTGAACATCTGCAATAGGCCCAATGTCTAAATGCAGAATTCCTGAAAGAAAATTCTAACTTACACAATTAGAGGACCTTGCAGAAAGGACCCTCACAGGACATTCATTTCCTCCCCTTGGATAAAATGATTTGGTATTTAATTTCCAAAAATTTAAGAGGCATATGAGGGGGGAGGGTTGGGAGGGATAATCTTACTCTATTACAAAACATGAGTCCCACAGACCAGGTAATCATTTGCTAAAGCCTCTCTCTGCAGGAGATGCTATTCACAAAACTGCCTAGGCTCTCTTATCCAAATATTCGCTCTGATAGACAGCATTATCATTGTTATTTAGCATATATATTGCTCTTCACAATCATATACTGCCTAATCTTAGCAACACATCACCAGTGAGTGTTATCATCTCTATTTGCAGATGAAAAGAATACAACATACAAAGGTTAAGTGACTTACCCATCATGAAACAACCATTCAGTGCTGGGCAAGAAACAGAGCTGAGGACTGGACTGTAAAACAACAGGCACTCCATCTATTAAACTGTAAACAGAAGACTCACTTCTTGAACATATGAGGAGGGACTCAAGTTCACTTTTTCAATGCCTTGTCTCAAAGGGAGAATTAAATCATTAAATCTTAGCTTATCCTCTCCACCTTTTCAAGATATCTCCTTTTATCTCAGCCTGAGTAGAGCAGTAATGCTTTCAAATCTGCCACAGAGTCACCTGCAAGTTTAGATCAGACCTGTTTCTAAAAGCAAAGTTTGTCTCCAGTCCCTGCAAACCTATCACTCATGCCTTCTCTGCAAGGCACAGTATTCTCCTTTCAGCCCTTACTTCACTAAGTTGTAACTGAATAATACCAATTATACCAAATTGCTTCAGAACCCAAACACCCTCACATTTGATAATTACCATGAATATACTTGCACGTGTGTGTGTGCACATGTTATCTATTCCTTGCAGGGAGGAGGTGAGGAGAGGAGTCCTTTTGCTCTTAACTCTCCCATAAGATTATACAAGTAGAAAAGGCAGGGATTATACTTCTAATTCACATTATATCCTTTTTTAGAAGGCATATTATGAATATGTAAATAAATAAAAATTTCCAATTTCAAGTTATTCTGAGGACTTAAGTTTAGTGCTTCCCTTTCAATAGTCCTTAAATAATGTCATTGCCTAATAGATAGGTTCAAACTCAGAATTAAGGTCACCATACATGGTGATTTTTATCTGACCTGATACATTTTGGCAAATACAAATTTCTAGCTGTTTACTTTGTTTGAAAAAAAAATTCTTTGGAATTGTGAGTTTAAAGGAAATTCAGAGGTCATCTAGCCTATCTGACTTGATTAAGGCAGTATACAGAGGAATTTTATTACCTTTAGCTTATCGCTGGCCTAGTATAAATTTTAATCTCACAACAGATATCCTATAATCACCTTAATAATCTCTGTAAAAAGGAAACAGTTCTTTAATATGTCTAGACAGTATATAGGTCAATATATTTCACAACATGCATTTGTGGTTTATATTTTTAAAATTCAACCAACAGTTGTTGTGATATATTACATTATCTTACTAAACGGTTTCCACAAATATAGGGCTTTGTGATTTTCCATCAAACAACCCAAGCAATGCTGTTGTTCTTTTGGCAGAAAGCCTTATTCCAAATCTCAGACACCATATACATGCTTTTAAGTGATCCCATTAGATGGGTAAGTATTATTTCCCATGAGAAATGGCTGTTTCAATATCTGTCTATCTCTGGGTTTCAGGTAACAGGAACATAATGCTACATTAGAAAAACAGACATTGCTTTTTTTTTTTTTTTTTTTGGTTGAGCGAGAGGCTTTTGAATTTTCAATAGCAAACGCGCAGTACTATCCCTCTGATAATATCAAGGAAACAATTTTAGTTTGTATCTATTGATGAATTCAAGAATCGAGAGAAGAGCAAAACAAACATTTTAGGACTGGCCATTAATATAACAAGCCCACAATGTATACTCCAAGGGTGATAAAACCTCTAACCTGAAAGTAGTCCAGTATCTTTCTGCCTCAGTCTATCAAATTAATAACAGCTGATTTACCTGATCTCAACATTTCAACTGCATATTTAGGTGGTTTTGTGAAAGGCTCTTTTTCCTTAGGAAAAGAGCAGACATACACAAATGGATATTGGCCAGCAGACAGAAATGATCTGTTAAGTCTTACTGGCAATGCTTTCCCTACTCCTTAATTTCATAAAGATCAAAGACACTGCTTTGAACAGGGGCCTATTGAAATTCTGAAGGATGGAGCCAGCTCATCCCAAATACTTAGATGGTGGGTGAGGGGAAAGAAGAAAAAAAGTCCCACCACTTTGTAGAAGGTTGGATTAGGCCTTGTGTACACATAGCTATCTGAGGGGAGGTTCAAGCCCTGCAGATTTTAATTTCAGTGAAGTCATACAGAGCCAATGGAGCCCTGTCGATCAGTAGCCTGCACTCTCCTGTGAGGAGGAGAGATTTACTGAGCTCTCCCCACTGACTCTGAATCAAGTAAAGCCAGCAGTGTTGATCACTACACCCCCAATTCCTGCAGTGTGCAAATGACTGGTTCCATTCCTAGGAGCAGCTCAGCTTTCTCAGCCAGCAGAGTTCTCTGATAATCTCTCAATATGTCCACTGGAATAATATCTTTATAACATTCAGGTTGAGAGATAGGGGAACCAATAAATCATTCAATTCTCTCCCTCTAAGTTCAGACCCAATTCAGGAAAAGATAGAGGAATTGGGATAATGGCAATCAAAGTAGCAGCTTTATTGCTGGTAACCTAAACCTGTAGGCTCCCTGCCCCTTCTCCAGTCCCTTGGACTCTACCCTCCAATAACATCTGGTCTGCAGCACACTCACCCAGCTAGTTGCCTCATGCTCAAATGCAAAACTTGAACAATCGTTGTTAGACCCTCACTTCACCAATCAGATAAAGCAATGTTCTCTGAATAAGAGTAGAAAGAAAAACCGAAACTACCTCTTCTAATACTGGAAGTTGTCACATAGAATGGGGTCCTCCCAAACACTGAAATCAAACTGACATGCTTGTCTTACTGGACACTTCGGGGACATCTATATTTGGAATTATTCATTTATTAAGTGATAAATATAATCACTTATAGGCACTACAGAAAATAGTAGGGCTTGTTCCTGACCAGTTCATTCAAGAGTGCTTATTTCTGCTGGGAGCATATACAACTACTGTTTTATCCATTGCTTCCAAAATCAGGAATTCCCTCCTGTCAGCCACAGAGAAAAGCATTACATGCTGGCAGATATTCAAGTGGTGGTTACCAAGGGTTAAGCAGAGTTCACAAGTAACCTGGATAATTTGTTGCTCTTTGCACATGAAGTCAGCTTAGGTGTTTGCCACTCTAATTAAATCAGATAAAAGCTTTCAAGAGTGAAGCTGGGGGCTTCCCTGGTGGCGCAACGGTTGAGAGTCCACCTGCCGATGCAGTGGACACGGGTTCGTGCCCCGGTCTGGGAAGATCCCACATGCCGCGGAGCGGCTGGGCCCGTGAGCCATGGCCGCTGAGCCTGCGCGTCCGGAGCCTGTGCTCCGCAACGGGAGAGGCCACAACAGCGAGAGGCCCGCATACCGCAAAAAAAAAAAAAAAAGAGTGAAGTTGGAATTTGACAGTCCCTGACTTAAAACACTATTGCAACTAATGTTCATTGAGCCACCAGAGAAGGGCATTGGAGGTGTCAGCGACCAGATGGTTTCCAGATCCAAATATATTTGCACTATCTGTTTTCCTTCCCTTATAATATATACCCTTTCTCACTGCTTCTGCAGTCCTATGCTCAATGCTATGTAATCAACTCAATCAGACTTCCTAAATAACTTCTATCTATTACAATTTTATTCCAGATTTGTGCATCTAGAATGCTTACTTAACTTGAACTTACTAGTGAGCTAACTAAAACCAGTGTCCCTAATTTTCTCAGAATCATAGATCTCTGAAAAAAATGATATAAGCAAGTTTCTTAGATTGCATTAAAAATGATTACATTCATTTCTTTTTTATTTTTTGCATTTATTAAATGTGCAAGATCAAATTGATGTTTTAAAAGATCAAAGAAAGATCAGATAGTCACCTTGTGCTGTTCCAAGCAATTAAAAACATTAGATCAATGTGCTATCTATTTCTGAAACAAAATCTTTAGATCAAGGGCAAGTTCACTGAGCAGAGGACTCATCACATCCTAGGTGTGACAGCCTACAAAGACCATGTAATCAGGTATATGAGCAGTGTCTTTTTTTGTTTGTTTTATTTACACACAAATACATGAAACATAGACATGAATTTGCTAATAAAACAGAAGATAAAGAACAGACTTAATTCCCAATTCTCTAAAAAAGTAGAGTTTCAATAAAAACTCGTTATTTAATGCATGACTGTGTTGTGTTTAGACACTGAGGTATCAATATTATCCCTATTTTGTAGACTTGGAAATTGAAATTCAAGTAGGTTACATACCTGTCATAATAGCAAGTAAGCGGTGGAGCCAAGATTTAACTCCACATACTTTGATTTCAAAGCCCATGTTATACTGACCATTATACAAGATTGGCCATTATCAAGCTGTTGCATGGCTCATTAAATCGGATTCTCTCCCTGTTTAAATTACTCCAAAGGAGGAGTAAGAAAGACACTCTTAGAAGTGGTATAAGCTTTGAGAATTAAAACATATTTTTAAATACAGAATTATGCATATTGAAATATATAGTAATATATGCTTAAGCAAATAATATATAGAAACAAATTTACTTTTTGAAAAAAAGATCTATTAATTCACTTAATTCTCAATCAAGGTCAAGGAGAAAAAGTCTACAGATGAAAATTATCAGTTATTGAAGACCTATTATGTACCAGGATCTTAACAGTCATTATCTTATTTAATCTTTGTGTAGCTTTATGCTATAATGCATTAAACTATTTAACAAAAAAGAAAACTAAGACTCAGGATGATTAAATTAATTGATTAAAGTTAACACAGTAAGGGGAAATAAAAGTATTCAAATCCAGTCTGTTGACTCCAATGCCAAAGCTTTCTTCACTCTAACATACCAACTTTTTTTTATTGAGGTAAATAAAACATTACATATAAGTTTCAGGTATACTCCAACATACAAATTCTTAATAATCAATAAGCACCAAATACACAAAAATTCACAAGCATACATGTGCTTACTATATAATACCATCACTGGCTTAAAGGTTAAAAAATTTGTGGCAAACAGCCAGTTTAAAAATTGCTTGACTTTTTACTAAACGGCATTTTTAATGGCACAAATGATATGCAAAACTATAGTATAATGTTTCTGCCATTTTCAAGAAAAGATATAAGACAGATAAAAATTACATCCTATTTCAAAAATGTAAATAGCTCCCAATGCAATATAACAAGACTAGACAGCATAAAGTTATTAATAAGTGGCATAGACCTGCATCACCCAAAGTGTAGTACCCACACATGTTGTGGCAGTAAAACTCATGCTAGTGGCACGAATGTAAACAAAGTTTTTATTTATGTTTTAATCTTATGGTTAATTTTCTAATTATGGTCAGTGATATTAGTTTTCCTTTAATAAAAGTATTTCAGTTTCCTTTTAAAAGAAATTTCTCCTTGATTAATAATTTTGGAATACGTTATTTACTAAACCTGAGCATAAGTACGAGCATATTATGACCTAGTAATTCTATTCCTAGGTATACACCCAACAAAACATATACACATATGCACCACAATATAAACATAAGAATATATTCACTGCAACAGTATTTGCAATAAGCCCAAGTTATAAACTAACCAAATGGCTATCAACAGTTGAATAAATAAATCCTGATACATATATACAGTGAGATATAACCCAGTAATGGAAATGACTATAAAAACATGGATGAATCTCACAAATATTTAGAGAAACAAGCCAGACATAATACCTGATAAAAGGTTTTTGAGTAGTATTTTTAGTAGTATTGCTATTATTTTTATTCATTCCTTCAGCACTCATGGACAGACTCTTCCTTTACTTAGAAGCAGCATAATATTGTCCTCTTGGGACACTTCACTACACTCCCCTACAAGTAGGGATACTACTGTGTTGATGATTAATGGCTTTACATCAGACATTGTATAGAGTGGATGACTGAGTTTGCACATAAACCAGTATGGCCTTTTCAAAAAAAATCCCATTAGACTCATAAGATAGGCAAAGAAGCCTCTCTCTTTCTCTACTGTGTCCTCTTTGCATTCCTTATATTGGAGAAGTAAAATCCAATGTGCAAATGGAAATCACAAAAAATAAAACAATCCAAAGTAAGTGGAAAGACCATAAAACCGACAAAAAAATGACGGAAAATTAAGAAAGCCACACATTGGTTCTTTGCAAAGATTAGCAAGATCAAATAACTCATAGGAAAGCAGGCAAGAAAAGAAGAGACACAAATGACCACATCAGGAATGTTAGAGGAGATAACATTACAAAACCTATAGATATTTAAAAGGATAGTAAGGCAATGTTATCAATAAATTTATGCAATAACTCAAAAACATAGATTAAAGAATTAGATTCATCATTGAAAATCTTTTACAAAAAAACCCCCAAAATACCAAACACACATTGTTTCACTAATGAAGTCAAACACTTAAGAAAGAAATAATACAAACTCTAGACAAATCCAGAAATCAAAGAGAAGAAAATATTCCCAAAATAATTTTATAAAACCAGAGAAAACCTGACACAAAAACCTGACAAATATATTACAGGAAAAGAAAATTACAGACCGATACCCATCATGCACGTAGACCTCATGATACTTAGTAAACATTAAACTGAATTGAGCAAAGTATAACACAACTTCACCAAGTGGCAATTACCCAAGAATGCAAGGTTGGTTTAACATTCAAAAAACTCAGTCAGAATAATTCACCACAGCAACAGAATAAAGTACAAAAACCTTACGATCGTGTCAGTGCATCAACTGATCATATCAGTTTATGCACTGCCACAAGATACAAGGTCAATACACAAAAACCAACTGTAAAAATTTTCTATAAAGTTACAGTAATCAAGATAATGTGTTATTGACATAAAAATACACAGAGATTAATGAAATAGAGAGTTCATGGAAAAAACTGGCAAAAATATTGAACTAATTTTCAACAAATGCTCTCAGGCTATCGAAAGGGGGAAAAAAGTCTTTTTTAATGGTACTAGAATAACATGATAAATACAAAGAAGAAAAATGAACCTTGACTCCTACCTCAGATCATATATAAATATTAACTCAAGATGGATCTAAACACACAAGATACAACTATAAATTTTCTAAAAGAAAACACAGAAGATTATTATTGCAACTTTGTGATAGGGATTTCTTCAGATATCCAAAAAAAACCTCAACAAGCATAAAAAATAAAACTGTCAAATTGGAACCTCTTAAAACTAAAACTTTCTGGTAATCAAAAGATACCATTAATAAAATGTAAAGGCAAGCTACAGATTGGATGAAAATATCTGTAACAAATATATCTGACAAAAGATTTGAATCCAAGATATATAAATTCATACAAATCAAAATGCACAATCCAATTAAAAAAAAAGAACCTTGACTAAGGCTTGAACAGACATGTCACCAAATGACTGGGCAATAAACTCATTAAAAGGCGTTCAGTGTCATTTACACCAGAGGAAAACCCAATTAAAACTTCAATATGATAGTATTTTATAGCCATGAGAATAGTCTTGCTTGCCTTTTTGATTATAACCAAATATTGGCAAAGACATGTAGCAACTAGAACTTTTTGATATTGTTAATGAGGTTTGAAAATGGTTCAACTACTTTGGAACTTTCTTATAAGGTTAAACATATACCTACCTTATGACCAAGAAACTTCTTCCCCCAATATTCACCCAAGAGAAACGAAAAGATATGTCCTCAAAAAGACTTGTATAAGAATTTTCATAGCAACTTGATTCATAGGAGTCCCAAACTTGAAACAACACAAAAATCTATCAATAGTGGAATGGGAAAGGAAATTGCAAAATTACGATGAAAAAAAAAAAAGAATGCTATACTGATAAAAGCCACAACACAGATGAATGTCAAAAACATTATATTCAACAAAAGAAGGCAGACACAAGAGTAGCATTCCGTTCATATGAAGATTCAAGAATAGTCAAAACTAACCTATGGTGACAGGAATCAGAACAATGGTTGTCTGTGGTGGAGTATAACTAGAAGGGGGCACACAAAAACTCTCTAAGGTGATAGAAGAGTGTTACATCTTGATTGGAACAGTGGTAATAAAAACATATATATTTATCACACTCTTTGAATTGTACACATTTCCTCACAATAATTTTTTTTAATTTAATGAGAAGAATATTAACCTGATTCTGATACACTTACTCAATGAACTGAGAATTGCTATAAGGGCTCTGAAAAATCATTTGGTATTCTGTATTGAAGCTGAATGTCCTCATATACGTAGATCTGCCAATTCTACTCCCAGGTATTCTGCCCACAGAATTGACTCAAGATGTTCACCAACTACATGTACGAAGTTTTCAGAACATTATTCACAATATCCCAAACTACAAACAATCTGTATGTCCATCAACAATAGAATGGATAAATAAAGTGTGGTTTATTTATATAACACTAATCGAAGCATCAACGAGAGTAAATAAACTACAGGCATACCTCAGAGACATTGCAGGTTTGATTCCAGACCACCACAATAAGCAAATATCATAAAAAGTAAGTCACACAAATTTTTTCCCGGTACATATAAGTTATGTTTACACTATACTGTAAAATATTAAATGTGTAATAGCATTATGTCTAAAAAACAATGTAGATACCTTAATTTAAAAATACTTCATTGCTAAGAATGCTAATCATTATCTGAGCCTTCAGTAAATCACAGCAATAACATCAAAGATCACTGATCATAGATCTCCATTAGAAATATAATAAAGAAAAAGTTTGAAATATAGTGAGAATCACCAAAATATGACGCAGGGACACAAAATGCTGTTGGAAAAATGGAACCAATAGACTTGTTCTACACAGGGTTGCCACAAACCTTCAGTTTGTAAAAAATGCATTAAAAGCAAAGCACAATAGCGAAGCACAATAAAACGAGGTATGCCTCTGTTGTGGATGGATCTCACAATGTTGAGTGAAAGACGACTAAAAAGAGTCAAAGTTTTATGATTCCATTTCAAAAATCGACAAAATTAATGCCTAGTGTTAGGACTCAAAGGTGGTTATGTTCAGAGATTAGTGACTAGGAAGGCCAAAAGGGTGCCTCCTGAAGCTAGCAATATTCTATTTGTTCATCTGGGTTTTAGTTACATAAATATATTTACTTGTAAAAATTCTTTGAGCTATACAATGATGCTTCAACCTTTTTATGTACGCTATACTTCAATTTTAAATGTTTACTTTTTTAGGGCTTCCCTGGTGGCGCAGTGGTTAAGAACCCACCTGCCAATGCAGGGGACACGGGTTCGAGCCTTGGCCCAGGAAGATCCCACATGCCGTGGAGCAACTAAGCCCGTGAGCCATAACTACTGAGCCCACGCGCCTGGAGCCCGTGCTCCGCAACAAGAGAAGCCACCGCAGTGAGAAGCCCACGCACCGCAACAAAGAGTAGCCCTCACTTGCTGCAACGAAGACCCAATGCAGCCAAAAATAAAATAAACAAATAAATTTACAAAAGTTTACTTTTTTAAAACTCTGTGGTGGTAAACCAGAGAAGTACATTTCATGCTTTGGTCATGAGATGTTATTCAAAGCTGTCATGAAACAATGTAGCATGAATTCATGGGCCTAATGATAGAAGTATAATTTTTTAAATAGTATTTGCCATGTACTTCAGAAATAAGTTTATTTTTGTTTGAGCATCTGGCTATCTCAGGTGCCCCTGGGGCAAGACCAAAATTTATAGTTCTGTGGTTATATAGGCCACTTGTTTATACAGGGAATTTTATGGCTTAGTTCCCCAGGCTTATGTCAGTATTGCTGCTGGAATTTTCTCTGTTAATTACCTTCCGGGACTTCAGTGTGCACACAGATGTCAATTCAGATGGGCCAGCATGTATCTTTCTGGAAGCAATGGACTTTGAGTTTTTAACCAGATGGTTGAGGCAAGTTCCCTTAAGACCAAGCTCATTCTAAACTTTGTCTGTGGATTTAACTTGTGAAGAGGGTTCCATTTTCAATGCCTAATCTGATTTGCCCAGTCATTAGCACCTTAATTTTTTTCCTATAATTTTTTTAAATTTCATGATAAATGCCTAGATACAAAAGCAAACACTTTTTAAGAATTTACTATGTGCCAAGCATAGTCCTAAATCTTTTATATGTAATTAATTCATCTAATCATTGCAACTAATTTATGCAATAGGAACTATTAAAATAATCCTCATTTAAAAGAAAGAAAATGAAGCACAGATAGGTAAAAAGCTTGGCCAAATGACATGGAAGATGTAAGATTTAATGCCAGGTAGGTAGGTTCCAGCATGAATTCATGGGCCTAATTGTGAATATAAGTGATAGAAGAGAGGTGTAATTTTTAAAATCTTGTTTGCCATGTACTATGGAGCCTTTAGTTCTGTGCACCCAAGTCCTGCAACCATGAGAACTCCATAGCATCATTGTGACTACATGTTAACAAACAAAATGGAAAATGCCAGCACCTATATTCTTAACCATTATGTTAAATCGTTCTCAAGGCAAGGGTTAAACATTTGTAAATGTGCAGAAAATGTGCTCAATTCTTCACTCTCATTGCTGCAAATCTGTATTCCATCCTGGTCAACTTTTTAAACATACAATAGTCTCATATTCCTTATAGTGTGGATAATAACAGTACCTAAATAACAGTATCAGCTTAAAGATTACATGAGATGATGCATGTAAAGACCTGGCACATATTAGGCACTTTAATAAATATGAACCATCATTACTCCATTATTCTCATTTATGGTATTATTGTTCCTGGGGACTAAAACCTCTGCATTATTTACAAAGGAGGCAGCTATAAAGAAATTTGAGTGTGGAGCACCAGCAAAATTTCCTCAGGTATTAAATATCATAAACACTATGGCTGTACTTCTCATTTTCAAGTTCACCCATTGCCAGATCATCATCTGCCAAGAGAATCATGGAGCCTTTAGTTCTGTGCATCCAAGTCCTCCAACCATGAAAACTCCATACTATCACTGTGACTATGTGTTAAGAAACAAAATGGAAAATCTCAGGAAACTTCTTCCAGAATTCACACTTTTTTACTTTACTTTGGTCCTTTGGATTACTTTTCAATTTCAGCAGAAATTAAAGCCAAAGAACTATTTCCTGTCACAAATTGCCCCTTCTGCTGAAAAATATTCAACATGTAAATTCATGTGTAAACATGATATTCTGACTCTTCTTCACATTAACTTTTACTTCACTGGAAAATAAACACAAACACGTGCTACTGTTTCTTGGGATTAAAAGTAGGTGACACTGTGTATTCACTCTTACTAGCTATAAGTGAGGTACTCTGGAATTCTCTGCCAGCTTCACGGAGAACACAAACAGGACTGTTAGTAACTCTGGCACACTGTGGACACAACGTGGAATTTACCTTGCAGGCTCGAGAGCCCGCTGGACTTGATATGCATGCACTAGCTACCCAAGAGCAATGGCAGTGTTATAGATGGTGAACATTTTTCTCTTGCTCCCTTTCCCTTCTTGTTATCTTAATTTCTCTGAAAAGGATACTAGGCAAATAAATATATTTTCTTTTAAATAACTTTTCCAAATAGTTTCCATGAATGATGTCAAAAATGGTATCCCTCACTCCCCCTACAGGACTGGGTGTCAAAGAAGCACCTCAGTTTTTTGCTCTTGTGATTATTATTAAGGCCACATGATGGGAATATACAGTAATCTGGAAACTGTTCTAGGTCTACTTTATACACTTGTCTAATGTATCTTCACAATAACCTTAATAACTTAGTGCCATTAAACACTTCAAGTAACTAATACTCAGAAAAGATGTGCGGCTTCCTCAGTTGCACAGCAGTAACTAGAAGATATGGGATATGGACCTAGAACTGCCTGATTTCAAAGAGAATGTTTGCTTTTCCCATTGACAATCCTAAATTCGTTAAAACTAAAGTTTGCATTAGAATACAGGACTCCAAATTTTGATCAGTATGGTAAGAAATCGATTCCTGTTCTATCTCTTCTGCTCTATTTGTCACTGTTCTGTGCTCAAAGCGCCCCTAGTGCAATCCTCTTTCTTCTTACTTACACTCTGTAGAGAAGGTTACCAACCTTGGGATGCCAGAGCAGTACTGTGCACAGCCATGAAGCAGGGAATCCCATTCCTCCACCTGTGTCACAGTTTATTACCAGAGGTTTTAATCAATGCTATCACTCTACTCTTATTCCATAGCCTGATGTCTTACAGAGCTCTCCATGAAAACCTATCCCCTCTAACCATTCTTTCCATACTGGATTAAAAACTACAAAACTGCCTCACGAGTACAGAGACCAACCTTCATCATATCTTTTCCACTGCCCTTAGGTCCTCAACCTTTTTAGATTACCTCCCTGAGGCCCCTGTAACAGAAGCCACCATACAAATTAGCACCATTAGTCCCTTTCTGGTCCAGCCAAAGAAGTCTGGTTATGTTTTAGGCTCAGCAAGAATTACCTTCATTCCACTCCATGTTCCCAAAACCTAACATGGTGTCTGATATGTATGTATGTATGTATGTATGTATGTATGTGTGTGTGTGTGTGTGTGTGTGTATGTGTGTGTTAGCTGGGCTGATTTAAAACAAGTGCTTTGAAAGCAAAATGAAGCAATACATTGAGTTACCCTTGGGAACAATATGTGGATGTGAAAGATAAGGGAAAGTTGTACAAAGGATGATCGCACTTTGGGATTATGTAAGTAAGTTTAATTATAATGCCCTTAAATAAGATTGGGAGTTCAGGAAAATGATCATGTGTGTGGAGAAGTAAATGGTAGGGTGGTGAGTTCATATTATGATATGCTGATTTTGAGATGCCTGTGGGACATTCAAGGGGGAAAATCCAACATACTCTGGAGGCTAGAATACAAATCAGGTCTGGAGAAGTACACTGGGAGTCATTACCTCTCAGATACGATTAAAAGCCAGGGAAGTAAATAACCTGGTCCAGAGAGAAGGAAAAGCATAAAAGTGAAGAGCAACAAAAGTAAAATTGAAGTCTAGACTTCTCAGTGTGCTTTCTACTAAGTTCTTGGAAGGGAAACTTATTTCAAGACCCAAGTAAAGACCATGTAAGTATTAAATCATTAAAGATGGGAACTTAGACAGCATCAAGTAGTCAGCAAGTCTTCTAAACATATTTCACCTCCTTGTCATATATTCCATTGAATTACAAGCCAGCTAATTATTCTTCCTGTTTTATTTTCCTCCATAATACTTATCACCATTTGATGTACTATATATCTTATTTAATGCTTTTTGTAGTCTATTTCTCCATTTGAATAAGAGCATAGCATAGGAGAAGGGAATTTGTTCTACTTTGTTTAGTGCTTAGAACATGGTAGGTGCTCACCAAATATTTGTTGTTAAAAAAAAAGAAAAAAGGGAAAACAATAATAATTGCTCACTACCCTTGGGTGGCAGGTAGTACTGAAAGGTTATATGAGATTTAGCAAAACTGGTTTGTTCTGTCTTTCAACTAGAGTGTTAGGAGACAAGCTTGTAGAAGCAGTTAAACCACATCTTATTAACACTGAAACATACAGTCAAAAGTCACTCTATTACAGAGCTTCTTTATTCTAATAAAGAAGCTAACAGAACATAGATAAACAGAATTAGCTGGCTTGTAATTAGACTTCTGGGACACTACAGGAAAACTTTCAGTTTCAACAGCCTATACTGGTGCATTAAATATTGCATTGGCAAAATGAAAAAGAAAAGTGGCATTAGCATGCACTTAAAGCAGTACATGTTTGTTAAGAAGTTCCCTGTTCAGTAGTGGTACAAGTTGTTTACATAGCACTTCTACAAAACATCCCATCATAATGCATAGCATGAATGGGAGACATTCCTCGAAGGAATTGGCATTCTAGAAGCAGTGTTCCTAATTGGTGATTATCCACGATATTGACCCATGTACTGAAATGTTGAGAAGTTGTTTCAGGTAATTCTAATATACTAATTTGTTGTTGATGATGTTATCCCTTAGTTCAATACGCTTTTCTTTGAAAGGGGCTGAGTGCAAGGATGCTCAGACTGTATTCTCTGACACAGCCTCCCCAGGGTTCCTTCTCTAATCTTCTCTCCAACCTCAGAGCTCCAGGACCATTCTTCCAGAACCTTCAGGCACGTAGCGGATGGCATTTCCAGATAAAGAACCATTCTTAGCATACCCACAAGAGCTAAGAACACTGGATTCCTCTCAGCTGGCTGAGAAAATGTTAATGTCATGCCAATAGATCTACATTTTGACCACCTCCATGGTTGCCAGCCCTGCCCAAGCCTTCAGGATCTCCTTCTTGGGCCAGTGTGCTTTCCAGATTCTGTTTTGTCTCTCACAGTCTTTTCTCCATACATACAGGAGCCAAACATTACTATGTTCTATAAAGCCCTATGTGATCTAGTCTGATTCTACCTCTCCCACCTAATTCTCCTACAGCAACGGGGTCCTTAGCGTACCTCTAGCCTTCCAGCTGCTCCTTAAATTTGGAAAAACTTATTCTTGCCTCAGACATTTGAGTTGCTGTTGCTTCTCCCTGAATAAACAAGATTATCACTACTATTCTCCAAAAGACTGCATTCCATAAATTACCCTGTATCTATCACTATTGCTTTGCATTTTATACCCTATCTCTGTATCACCCAATCTCAAAGGATGAGGTCTTTCATCTGTTGCTTCCTAGGGAGAGAGTAAGAAAAACAGAGGCAGAGAGGAGAGAGAGATAAAAGAAGGGAAAAAAGAAGAGAAGAAAGAAGGAGCCATTTCCTTTTTGAGAATATTTTTAAAATATTGTGTACTAACTCACACATTAGGATTTTTTTTTGTTTTTGCTGTTCTATTTTTTAACTTTTTATTTTACATTGGAGTATAGCCAATTAACAAAGTTGTAACAGTTTCAAGCGCACAGCAAAGCGACTAAGCCATACATATACATGTATCCATTCTCCCCCAAACCCCCACTCCCATCCAGGCTGCCACATAACATTGAGCAGAGTTCCCTGTGCTACACAGTAGGTCCCTGTTGGTTATCCACTTTAAATACAGCAGTGTGTACATGTCAATCCCAAACTCCCTAACTATCCCTTCCCCCCCACCCTTCCCGCCTGGTAATCGTTAAGTTCGTTCTCTAAGTCTGTGAGTCCGTTTCTATTTTGTAAATAAGTTCATTTGTATCAATCCTTTTTAGATTCTGAACATAAGTGATATCATATGATATTTGTCTTTCTCTGACTTACTTCACTCATACTTCACTCAGTATGACAATCTTTAGGTCCATCCACGTGGCTGCAAATGGCATTATTTCATTCTTTTTAATGGCTGAGTAATATTCCATTGTATATATATGTACCACATCTTCTTTATCCATTCCTCTGTCGATGGACATTTAGGCTGCATCCATGTCTTGCCTATTGTAAACAGTGCTGCAATGAACATTGGGATACATATATCCTTTCAGACCATGATTTTCTCCAGATATATGCCCAGGAGTGCGATTGCAGGGTCATATGGTAGCTCTATTTTTAGTTTTTTAAGGAAGCTCCATACTGTTCTCCATAGTGGCTATACCAATTTACATTCCCACCAAGAGTGTAGGAGGGCTCCCTTCTCTCCACAGCCTCTCCAGCATTTATTGTTTGTGTATTTTCTGATGATAGCTATTTTAACTGGTGTGAGATGATATCTCATGATAGTTTTGATTTGCATTTCTCTAATAATTAGTGATGTTGAGCATCTTCTCATGTGCCTCTTGGCCATCTGTATGTCTTCTTTGGAGAAATGTCTAGTTAGGTCTCCTGCCCATTTCTGGATTGGGTTGTTTTGATGATATTAAGCCGCATGAGTTGTTTGTAAATTTTGGAGACTAATCCCTTGTCGGACACATCATTTGCAAATATTTTCTCCCAATCTGTGGATTGTCTTTTCATTTTATTTATGGTTTCCTTTGCTGTGCAAAAGCTTTTGAGTTTAATTAGCTCCCATTTTTAAATTTTTGTTTTTCTTTCCATTACTCTGGGAGACGGATTGAAAAAGATATTCCCAACTCTCTTATATCTCCCCTAACATACACACTTCCCATCCCCACCTTCCCAGTAGAGTTATATGGCTTTTTCATGTTTTTTTTTTAAATCAGTATTTGATATCCACACTAATGTAACTACGGGAATAAAATTTATTGGTGAGCTACAAGGTACACTAGGTGCATATTCATCTTCTTATAAAGTTCCTATTTCTCTTGGAAATACCTGTCTTGTTTTCTGTTTCCTTAGTTTTCTATGTACTTGTCTCCAATTTATCCCCAAACTCTCAAACAGAACACTGAGACTTATTTACATTTAGTCACATACCTTGAGAATATTTTTCCCTTCTTGAAGCATCCACCCTGGAGTCTTCCCACATCCAGTCAGAACTGCTTTCTTTCCAGCCATTATCCTGGGAGTCGCCCTCAGGATATTACAAATTCCCTTCCCTTCTCCTTTGTTAGACCCCTATTTCTTGGGCCAGTTCCAGGGAATTCACATTAAAATTTTCAGTTTTTAAAGACATTGGTTCATCGTCTTCCAGTTTCCAATTTTACCATTGAGAAGCCCAATGTCACTGTGACTTTAATCCTTTATATGAAACTATTTTGTTTGTCTGATTGCTAGATAGATTTTTCTCTAGAATCTTTTGGGACCTTCTCTTTATTTCTGGTTTTCTAAGAATTCACAATGATGAAACTTGTTTGGATCTTCACTGTGCTAGGCATTTGGCTGGCCCTTAAAGTCCTAGAAATGCAAGGATGCCCTTCAGTTCTGGGAAGTGTTTTCTATTTTTGTTTTAGCTTATGTTTTTATTTGGGATTTAATGCAATCTTTATCATTAGTTTGACTGCATTTTATTCTAAGCCAAATCTTTATGTACACAATGCTGGAAAACGAATTCCCACTCTGTCCATGGCTCACCCTGTTGAGAAGAAGCAATAAGCTCCAACACACAAGAACTCCACATTTCCCCCCTGCCTAAAAGATTGAGATGTCTACCACTCGGTACTATCAATACAACATGCCTGACTTTGTGCTGATGGACAGCAAATGCACGTGAAACCCAAGTGAATCCTTCCTAATGGCCTCCCTTCAAGGTCTTCTGGGCCTTGGCCCCACTGGCTACCAAGAGCTCTGGGAAGGTGGAGACAAGTTTGCAGGCAACCACATATCACTGGTTCATAGTACCACCCTTCCTGGTACCAAAGAGTACCACCATCTGGGGTCCTTGTATTCTTTTTTCATGTTTTTCTCTCTTTATCTGAAATATACTCCTGTTTATATTCTAAGGTGATGACCTAACTACATATTTTCAGATATTCTCATTACTTTGATGGCATTTATATTCATATATTAAACAGTCTGAGTTTTTTCTTAGAATTGTACTATCCTGTCTTTAATTATTATACTTTAAATTATTAGCAAAATTTATCTATTATGCTACTTCTCCCCAAACTTTTTAGCTGTTTTCAACTTTCTGTACTTCTAAATAAACAATAGGAACCTTTATCAGGTTCCAAAATAAATTACGTTTGGATTTTTATTTGAATATGTTAACCTCTTAATTTAGGAAGTGCTCACATTGTTCAACTCAGTCTTTCTATTCAAAAGATGACGTTTTTCTACGTACTCAAGTCTTGTTTGCAGTCCTTCATTAATGATTTTAGTTTGTAATTTTCCTCACATAAGTAACAAATAAATCTTTATGTTATTATGAACAGGAGTTTATTATTATTGTATTTTTAGAGTGTTTATAAATTTATTCCTTCTAGTTACTTTTGTTCTAATAGTCCCTCTCTTTATTTTCTTTTATTTTATTGTATGCAATTATACCATACACATTAAGCAACATGTGGTACCATCCTAAGTTTATGTCGTATTTCCATATGGATTGCTAGAATTTCCAGAGTAACATTTAACAAAGGGTATATAGGTAAGAATGTTTAACTTGTTTCTGACGTTAATGGCAAATACTGTAATGTTTCACAATTCAGGTAATACTGTCTTTTGAAGGGGGACTAGAAGGTAAGTGCCATAAGTACACAGTATCTTGGGACAATTGAACACATTTGTTAGTATCTTGGTTGTATTTTTATTGTTGATTTTTAGTCTATCTGCTTTTTTCTGCTACGATTAAATTCTGTACTTTTTTGTTTTAGTGATCTACAGTGATTTAGATGAGATAAATCATGCTTTTGTCCTACTCCCATGTATCTTTTATCAGATATATACCTAAAATTATATTACTCAATCTATAATATAGGTACTATTAATTGAGCATTTACATTTTGCTATGTGCATAACAGACACTAATTTATTCATCTCACAATCCTTGCTAAGCATCATTGCTATAATTTTTAGCAGGGAAAAAATACAAGTTTAAAGAATGAAGTTACTGTTCACAAATTATCCTAGAATTGAAGTTCAAATTCTTATTTGTCGGATCACAGTATGCTATGTGGAAAAGTTATGAATTCTTATATATTCATTTTATTCTCAGGAAACTCTAAAAACCTTTTTTGTACTAACTGTTCAATTTTTTCCAGTTTCCAGATAATAATCAAATTATCTTCTAATAATGGTAATTTTACCTTCATTTTCCCAGTATTTACTCATGCTTTTCCTATTTTATTAAGTTAAACAATATTATACAATAATTGTAATAGCAGGAATCTTTGTCATAAACTTGATTTAGTGGTCTTAGTGTTTCAT
Organism: Lagenorhynchus albirostris; assembly: GCF_949774975.1. Classification (NCBI taxonomy): domain Eukaryota; kingdom Metazoa; phylum Chordata; class Mammalia; order Artiodactyla; family Delphinidae; genus Lagenorhynchus; species Lagenorhynchus albirostris. The sequence continues at coordinate 72,849,500 of NC_083101.1, read as the reverse complement.
TATTAAATATCTCTTGGCTGAAGGTTTGACAAAGAGATGATGTGTCATATTGAGAAAATATCCTTGTATCCCTAGTTTCTTAAGAGATTTTATGTTTAGTGAGATAAATATTGAATTTTCCTAAATGTCCTTTGGACTCTTAAGTAATGATAAATATTTCTCCTTTTACCTTTTAATGTTATTAAAGCTTAATAGATTGATGGATATAAGACTATTATTATATTCTTAAAACATTCAAAGGTCAAAATGCTGTTGATCGATGTGTTACAAAACGTGTCAAATGAGTCGGTAATTTTTACTTTTAATTTCTCTTGTCAAATTTTGGGATTATGATCATGGTAGTTTCTTTCAATTAACTTTAAAGCTTTACATGATTTTTTACTTTCCTGTCAAACAGTTCAGATAGACTGAGGCATTGCCAGTTACTGTTAAATTTGAAAGAACTTCATGTTTTTAAAATATCTAGATTTAAAAGAATATGGTACTCATCCAGGCAGTTAAATAAAAAATATCAGCAAAAGAAAGATGTTGACCTAGAACTTGCTTGGAGATATTTTCCTGATAATTTCTTAATTTTTTATTTACCTTATTATTCTGCTAAGGCTTCACACCTTCTTTTTGAGAGAAGTTTGGTTACTTGTATTTCCTATAAAATTATAGCCTATTATAGCAAGATTTTTGAATTGTGTGCTAATGACCTCATATATATTTTTAAATCACCCCTGTATCTGTAGTAAAATTCCTTTTCTTTTCCTCTTCCCTAATATTACATATATGTGTTTTATCTATATTCTTGAAATGACTAGGGAGAGTTTCTTTTCTTCCCAAGAACTCACGCTTAGGTTAAATTTCTATTGTTTTCCTTTTTAATTTTTTTGTCCTGCTCTTATACTAATTATTCTCTCCTTCACTGTGTTGATTAATATTGTATAATTAATAGTTGTTTTTCTCATGATAGTAGTAAACTGTTAAAAGTGATGAATTAGTGTTTGATATAAAACTTTTACATTTAAAAGATAACCTTTATATAAGATGATCCATTTTATGTTTTACCTGAACACCCTATTGTTGATATTATCATATTTTTTATTTTGCCTTGTATTTGACCAATAATTTTCCCATTCTTTTATCTTTAAGCTAACTTGGTCAATTGGTTTTAGTTCTGTATCTCGCAGACAGTATACAATTCGATCCAATCTGAAAGTCTTATTTTCAGTTGGAGAATTTAACATATTCATATTCTTTGTCAAGGTAAGTACATGTATTTTTCTTTCATCATATTTTCTTTTCTTTTCTTTTAGTGCATTCTTGATTTATATCTTTTATTTCCCGTGTTTTAGTTTAGATTCCTCCTAGGTATCCCTGAGTTGAGTTTATTTGAGAGGTGATCAAAGGAAGTACAAGTGAGAAAGTGAGACTGGGGACAATTTTTTTTTTAAGGCAATAAGAGTTACATGAATTCAGGCAGTACCTGTGTCAGCAAATGAGGCTCAATGCCACTGAAAATCCTCTGAGGAACATACAGAAGGACCTCAGAATTGTTCCACTGAAGAGATACCACAGGGGTAATTGGGGTGGAAAGCTGTATGTGTGGGGACTACCCACTGCAGACAAGGTGAACCCAGCAGTAGGGCAGGGGAATACGGGGCATACAGTATCTGCTACACAGGATTATGGAGGGTGCCCCACATTTCACTCTACTAATATAAAATGTATATATCTTATCCTTAATTCTAAAAATATCTACCAACAATATTTTAAAATACTTGACTGTGTATATTTCCAATTGCCACCATCAACAATAAAGCACCCACTTCAGATTTACCAGAATATAACCAAAAGATGAAGGGCACATATTTAAATTCTGCCCACCCTACTCTCTACTGTTATGCCTTCCTTTTTTGGAAGAAAGAGAGAATATAAACTGAATTTTTAAACCATTTACTATTAGTATTATTTTATTTTTATAATATCTTCCTCTTCCATTATAATTATTTGTAATATGGGCAACAGGTTAGATAAACCATAATTGCAACAATTCAACCTAATTCTTTATCTTCATTTAGTTTTTCAGTAGGTAATGATGTACCTATAAACATTTAAAGAAAGTGGCTTAGATGGTTTATAAATGTCCTTATGTTTTAACATGTAAATAACAATTTAATTATATATTTTTGTTGCTGTTGATAGTCCTATTCCTTTAGTTATGTACATATTATTGGTACCACTCACAGCTCAAAATTGTTATTAGACCAAATCTGCAACTCTGATTTTCCTTCCTTGGTTGATTTTTTTTTTTTCCTGCCCGGATGAATATGATTTTTTAATAGCCAGAAATCTACCCTTTTCAGCAAAATAGGTCAAAGTTTAAGTATCTTTTTAAAAATTAATATTGCTTGCCCTATGATGACTGCTTTCAAATTCAGGGCCAAGGGTTTTATGCTTTGTTTGTTTTAATCTCTGAAAAGTTTTCTTTTAGTACATCTTTCTATATTATTTCTGTTAATTTTGTTTTGGCCTGCTCTTCAAAATAATAATTCATATTTTGGGTCTTTATTGACTGTCCTTTTCCAATCTCTCCTCTGTTTATTTCATTCCTTTCCATAAGCATCTTATCAAAGCTGCTTAAGCTTTTCCACATGAAACTCATCAGAATTTCTGTTCTTTATTGTTTCTATTTCAGTAGTTCATTCTGCTACTGTGTTTTTCCCACAGTAGCAGAATGAACTACTGGGTCTGAGTTCTTCAGAGCCCATATTCCTTTGACTTTTATAAGGGCTTTACATGAATTTTTAAAAATATTTCACTCCAGTATTTCTTTTCTTAAAATTACTGTCTTTCCCTACCTTCAGTGTTACATTTATCTTCTTTTATATGGAAGATTCTTTTTAGGGTTTGTTTTACTTTTACACGTAATTGAAAAGGCGGCACATTCTAGACCAGTAGTTACAAACTACTTTTACTTTTATCATCTTAGAGTTTTCTTGGAAACTATTTAAAACTCTTAGATCTCAGGCTGAAAACTGGTTTCATGAAAGTTTATATTATCTCTTTTGCAATCTAACTGCCTGCCTAATTTAGAGCCATAATAGTCATATTGTCACTATTGAATCTCCTGTGAGAGAAGCTAACTTTTAAAATTATTTTTCTGGGTTCTATTTTCCATATTCCACATGGTGTTACCATCCATCTTTCTGGGACTGCTGTCTCCCACTACTACTCCTTCCAAATATGAAAATACCCTGCAATCATTCTGTTTAATGAAGAATGTTTAATGAATCATTCTGTTTAATCAAGAGTATGGCTACTCTTGATTTTCCTAAGCAACCTGATTCTGAATTCAATTTTTCTGTATCAGTAAATCATTTCTTACATGTTGCTCTCCAAATATGTCTTCAATTATAGCCTTGATATAACAGACTAAGGAAGTATTTGTTTCTTTCTTGATCATCTTTGTTTAGTTCTTATAAACCCATACTACTTTCTCTGGAAGACGTTTGTAAGGAATTCCCCACTGCCTTCATTTAATGTTCTATCCTTGATTTTTCTGGCATATGGATGGCATCCTCCCATATTTTCCATCAAAAATGCTAAATTTTCCTTCTGTTTTTATATTCTTCTGTTCATTTGATGGTGATCTGGAAAAGAGAGTGAAGATTTATATACTGATGCTCAAGTCACTTCTCATCCATGATTCCTGTCTACTCCATATTTTAGATGTCACCAGGCAGATGTCTCCTAAAGTCTCCATCTGCTTCTCATAAAAAGTCATTTTCAGATATTTGCTTTTTTTTTTCCTCTATGTCTTCAGGGAAATGTTCTCTTTCCCTTGTTACTGTATTTTTTTTCCTATTCCTTTCCTGGGCTCTGACCCCACCCTTCTGAATGGGCAAAATCTTTATCAGTCTAAGGTCTGATGGCAACAGCGTGCACGAAGTGTCATTTGTCCACTTTATTCTCCATGTGGGAGACATTCCAACAGCTTCCCCATCTCATTTCTCATCGGGACATCAGGGTGTTCTACACTGAATTTATTGCAGTTTGTGAAACCTAACAAACATTCATCAACTCTGGGTCCACAGGACTAAAATAAGATCTTTTCTTGCTCAAAATGGCAGTTTCTCTGACTAAGTTAAAGAGTAAGGTACAGTTGCTTCATTTCTCCGCAGTAGAAAGCACGAAGACCTTTCGAAGCACACGTAATCCCAGGCCTCTTCTGTCCCATCTGTTTCTGAAGCTTTTCCACATGTGATTAAGCATCCAAATGCCCAACAAGCTTTCACCTATGCCCTTTCCTATACTTTATGTTCTGGAAAGTTGGTCTCTGAATGGATACAGAAAGAGATGAGCTGCCGATGATAATGATAATGGACTAGAAATCTTGGTTCTAACCAAAGTTAGTTTCCATTGACTTAAAAGTTTGCCTAGTTTATCAGGTATAGTTCCTCTGCACCTTGGGTTTTTCCAGACCTCAGAACATAGTGATGAAACAACATGGTTCCCCTATCTTCTTTTTAAATAGATCATTTGATTTAGTTTAATTCGCTGCTACCGTTTTTTGCTTATTTATATAATTTAATGAAAGTCAGAGATAATTATATTGATCACATCTAGTCTGCTCTATGCCACCCAGAATTGTTCAACTAATTCCTTATCTTATTATTTCAGTTTCCCCATTTAGCCATTATTACAGTAGCCTGAAAAATTAATTACATAACTACCACATATCCTCAGTATGTGATATTCTAGACATATTAGGATGGCTAAGAAAGTATCATTTTTTTTAAAAGACTTAGTCTAGTAGGAGGAAAGAACGTGTATATAAATAAGTTGCATGCTCTTGTGTGGCTGTTATGGTATAATTCATTACGCTGGATTTTCAAAAGAAAAAGCAGTCAATTTATCCAGGTAAGATTTAGGAAAGAGAGGCAACACTTGAGCTAAGTTTAAAAAGAGTAATAAGTGCTTAAAAATATCACAGTGGGGGCAACTGTGGTCAGGGTCAGAGAGGATATTTCAGGGAGTAAGAACAATGTCTGGCATGAAACTGCCTGGTATACTGGATGAACCAAGAGTAAATTGGCATGGCTGAATTATACAATGTACGAAAAACCCAGCCATTGTTAAGACAAAAAAGAAAAAAAGTGGTCCACTAAAAACGTGAAACTATAAGAAAAGCCCAATATATAATTATTATGGCCTGTGTCTAGTACAATTAGTTTTTTTTTTTTTTTTTTACACTTACCCTCCAAGATTGGTCTGTTGTAATAGTTTCTACCCCCATTTTTATAATTATCATTTAGGAAGTACTTGCCATGTAAATCATGTTTATGAAACATTCTAAATATTCCCACTTTGTCATTTCAGTTTGAATGACTACAATTCCCTCTTTTACATTGCCCTTCTCTTACCATACAAAAATCTAGAAACATTAAAATGGCCTAGCTAGTTTTGCTTTAGGTAAAATAGGTCACAGATATTTAACTCAAATATACAGCTATATATTTTCTAGACCTAATATAGCACAGATCACAATTTTCTCTACATTGGGAGACATGTTATGCATTGACTGAAGTGGTAAAGCACAAATATGTGGTATATGGCATACGGTTAAGAAAATTAAGAGTGCTTACACTGAGAGGAGGTCATAACCTGGTGGGCTAACCAGAACCTAGAGGGTTCATTCCATTACTGGAATGTCAAGCAAGAGAATGGCAAGAAAGTGTATTATATATCAAAAGTATTTACAATGCCAGAGAGACACAATTTGACAATGAAGAGTGGAATGGTAAAGTACTTTAGCTTAAAAATGAAAGGAATAAAAACTAAAGAAAAAATTATGATGGTTACCTGCAACAGACATTAGCATGAAAGATGAGTGACATTGAAAAACTGTAACTCAACACTTTGTACATTCTAAATTGCTCTCTCTCATATTCAGAGGGGATTTTCAACTCTCCTATATTTTTCTGGGGTGAAGATAAATAATAGTGGCAAACAAGCAGTATCAAAGCATTCCTAAATTACACAGAAGATTGCTTTATGATGACTCATAAAGCAAAAGATCCTAGAAAAAAGATTGTATTCTCTTACATACCAGGAAAATAATATTTGGGCTAGTATCCATAGGCTGCTGTAATTGAGAATGGCTTTAACAAAATCTCATGGCACACTTTTGTTGAATGCCTACCAGAAGCCAGGCACCATCCTAGGCACTTGGCATCATACACCAATGACCAAAACAGACAAAGTTTGCTTAAATGGAACTTAGTAAGTATAATAACTAGGTAAATTATATTTTGTATTAGCAGTGATAAATGCTACATAAAAAGAAAAAGTAGAGTAGTTGTCGGGGGAGGTTTGGAGTGTCAGGGTAGAGGCAGGGGTAGGTTACAATATTAGATACGTTTGTCAGAGTATGTTTTATTGAGAAAAAATTGGACTTGAGTAAATATTTGAAGAAGGTGAAGGAGTACTGGTGATCTTGTGTGAATGGATAATGGTTCAGAGAGACAGTACCTATGTAGTTTGTGTTCAGATTCCACACATATTTTGATGGTTTAGTCAACACAATTTGCTGGTAATTTGGAACGTAAGAGAAAGAGATTAATAAGGAGGACTACAAGTTTTTGGACAGAATGACAGGAAGGATGGTGTTGCCATCACATGAAATGGGGAAGGCTGTAGATAAAGCTGAATTTGGGGAAAGGTTACAAATAAGTTACAAACAGGAGCTTAGGATATGTTGATTTTGAAAATATTATTAAATATCTCAGTGAATATGTTAAATATGCACTTAGATATAATAGTCTGGATTTTAAGATATTCTTGGTTGGATATACAAATTTGGGCATATCAATAAGTAGATAGTAATGAGACAAGATTAGATCACTAAAGGAATGACTGTCCACAGAGAAGAGGACCAAAGATTGAGCCTTAAGATACCAAATATTAAGAGGGTATAGAGAAGAGAAGAACCCAGCAAAGGAGACATAGGGTAGCAACCAGTAAGGTAAGAGAAAAAAAAAAAAAGGTGTGATATCCTAGCAAATAAGTAAAGAAAGGGTCCCAAGGAGGAGGGAGTAATCAACTTTACCAAATGCTGCTGATAGTTCAAGCAATACTAGGGCTGCAAATTGACCATTTGATATATAAATGTGGATACCATTTTGTACCTTTACTCAGTTATTCTGTGGAGATACAGATGAAAGTTTGGAGTGGGTTAAGAAACAAGATTTTGGAGAAAGCAATTATAGACAAGTCTTTCAAGGAATTGTGATCCAAAGGAAAGCACTGATATGTGGTGGTAACTGATAGAATGAGGTTTTTTCCACCTTAATATTAGAGCAAAATAATCATATGTTGCATCGGTCAAGATTCAAACAGGGAAGCAAAAATCATTAAGAGTATTATAGAATAAGTGATTTTAAGAATAAGACCACCGACCATTTATGTGTCAACTTGACTGAGCTAAGGGATACCTAGACAGCTGGTAAAACATTTCTGGGTGTGTCTATGAGAGTATTTCCACAAGAGATTGGCATTTGGATTGATAGACTAAGTAAAGAAGATTGCCCTCACCAATGCAGGTGGGCATCATCCAATCTGCTGAACGCCTGAGTAGAACAATAAGGTGGAGGAAGAATGAATTTGCTCTCTTTGTTTCAGCTGAGACATCCATATTCTCCTGCTCTCAGACATCAGTGCTCCTGGCTGCTAGGCCTTGGAACTCAGGCTGAACTACATCACTGACTTTCCTGGTTCTCCAGCTTGCAGAAGGCAGATCATGGGACTTCTCACCCTCCATAATCATGTGAGCCAATTCCAATAATTTATATATATAATATGTGTGAGTGTATATATACGTGTATGTGTGGCAGAGAAGCAAAACTAATAGGATACGTATTTATCTATGTATAATTATACTCGCATGTACATATTATAAATATCATATTTACATATAATGTAACTAATAGGATAGATAATATTTTAATATACATTATATATATATATTATATATGTATAATATATATCCTATTATATTGGTTCTGTTTCTCTGGAGAAACCTGATACCACTTTACACATTTGTGGAAGAAGCTCAGGAAGTAACTATAAAAACCACAAGGCAGAGTTGGAAGGTCAGATAAATGAAATTAAATTACTAACCAGACGTCCTGAAACACTGAGGTGGTTAGATATTTGAAGCTTGAGAGGACATCTGGAAAACCAAGCATGATCAGGTGTCAGAGTGGGACCATTATAAAGCTAATGGAGGACACCATGAAATTTGCAGCTTATGCAATAATTTTGGGCCTGACGTTACTATTGGTCTGTAGGGATGACAGCCAGGAAAACATGCCAAGAAGAGAGGGAAGAAAGCTGGAATCGGCCAGAAACTCTTCGTCTGTTTCACACCACAAGAGAGATCAAAGAAAATCTAGAACCTATTGGTACCTATGCACCTGTAGTACACCACATCTGTTCCCAATGACCTTCAGAGAAAAATGTCTGCTTCAGAGAAAAAAGGTTTGGGGAACTTTCCAAATCCCCTGCAAATTTCTCTTTGGCCAACTCTAACCTGGAGCTATACAAGAAGAGGTTTCTGGGAAACTTAGTTACAGCTTAGCCAAATTGACCCAGGGCAAAACTACACATATGCTGATCCAGTAGAGAGGGAAAAAACTGATGATGTAGGCAACCGAGAGGAGTAGATCTGTAGCTATGTCCTTGAGTAGGCTAGAGGGCATTATACATTTAGAACAGAACAAAGGTGTTTGGGTTTATGAAAACTTATTTCCAGGAAATGACAATCATCTCTGCTGAGTGTACTGATAACAAATATTAAAATAAAACATTAAAATCACCGAGTCAGAAAAATTTTGGTATATTTTAGGAGATAATTACTACTTAGCTGAATACAGATCTTCACAGGTTATTCACTAATAGCGAGAAATGTTTGTTAGTGTAGCTCAATAATTTTATGTTGTTGAAATGCTGAAATGAAAATGAAGATACAAAACGAAAAAACTAACAGATTTGTTTACTTCTAAATATTAAACCACCTCACACTTGGCCCTGATTTCATTTGCCAATCTATAGTCTCATGAATTCAACTTGTTTTCACTGTTTTCTCTACCAAAGATCACTCTTTTGGTCAGTATACTCGATTGCCTGTTTGACAACTCCACTCCTAAATTCTCCAAGGTAACTCTGATTCAACCTGGACAAAACTTAATCCATGGTTTTCTGCATCCCTTACCTCCTCCAATTCTGGTGCTTCTCTAATTATAATAACTAATTTTTCAAGCCAGAAATATAGTAGCTCTCCTACCTTTATTTCTCTTACTCTTATTCAATCACCCCTTTAACTGCCTTGCCCTGTTCCTTTTATCTCTAGTAAATGTCCACTTATTTCAATTTACATCAACTTATCACCTAGTCCATGCTACCTAAACATTTCTCCTGGATTATTAAAATAACCTTGTTGTTAATCACTATCATATTCCTTCACTTGCACCCTAGTCCATTCTCCTCACTCCATCTAATAAATTTGTTTGGAATTTTGTTTAAATGATTGAATCATGCCCTTGCTGATGAATTATATTCTTTGATTTTTTTTTTATTCCTCTCAAAATAATTACCACACTCTTTAACAAGAAGTACCAACCTATGTGTGCTCTAGTTCTTCTATCTCTCCAAACAGGAACAGTGGGAGAAAACTGAAGCTGCTATGTTTTTAACTATGTAGTAAGGATATCGTTTTTTATGTTAATAGAAGGGGAAAACATTATCTTTGAAAATATATATGTGAAGTCTTCAATTTGATGATTGACCAAATTTCTTCACAGAAGTCAAAACTAGTAGATTCCAAAGTCTACAGAAGACATCATCAGATGCTTTGAAAAAAGAGAGAATATGGTTCGAAAAACATTATACAAAGGTTTACAACGTTAATGGGATTGTTGTGGAGTATCTCAGAACTTATAACATGCTAATATTTGTTATAAATGTCAGACATATAAAGTATGTAGCAATTTACAAACTTACTGAGCCTTGAACCTTTTCGTTATCAGAGTGCATCATAGAGCAACTGCTCTATAGGACAGCTTTGGGAATACTGCCCTAATCATTTAAGGAGAAAATGGAGGTCTGAAGAAGCTGGGGTTGAAGTAGTCAAGAGAATATATCAAACAGAGCTTGAATTGCTCTGTGGGTATTAAGTGGGGGAATCTCATGTGAATTATATAGTGAAGGAAATTTTGTTGGACAGAAACAAGGTAAGGCAAATGGGAGTAGAACTGGATGATATGGAGGAGCTTAAGATGTGCAAAATCATTGACCCAATGATGGAAGGGGAAGAGAGTTAAAAGAGATCTCCAAGTACCACCTAAGTACCTGGTACTCAGGAAAAGAAAGTCAAGAGTTTTGTTTCCTGGCTTAAATAGTTTGACACTTGGTTTTATGACTTACCCATTTGTATAATTTCTAGCCCTCATGTTCATTACCTTATAACTAGTTTGACCACACCCAGATTATCCCAAACTAATGGAACACAAGCATACATTTTTTTTAAAACAGGAATAGCAATGCAATACACATCTTTAAAGAGGATAAGCACTGCAAATAGCAAATTATAATACAGAATTAAAAACAGGAAAATAAAAAAGAAACTTGGTCTTGGGAGGACCTTGTTTTGAAATATTTGAAAGGAAAAGATAAGAAGAGCAAAACCACTTTTTACTTAAGCAGTACATTACCAAAATGTTGTTGAAAAATAATTTGAGAATTTTGTTGTTTCAATCCTGCATATCTGCGACAACAAAAATATACATGGACTTTTAACAAGAAGTATGGGCCTTGTAAAATTCCACTGGCCCTTCTAGAGTAATGAGTTGGATGGCCTTCTAGGATCTCTGATCTCTGATCACTTCCCTTTTTCGATAAGAATTTTATACCATAATGTATAATTATGAAAAAATGAACTTAAACAGCAAAGACAATTCAAAGAAAATCTTCTTCACAGCATAGGAGCCAATTTCGTGATTCAGCATCTAAACACCAAGAAAAATATTTGCCCCATGTTTTTGTTTCCCACATCTTATGTAGAAAAAATGTAGGTACTACCTTCCACACTATTTCTTCTTAAATCATCCCATGAATCATAAATTATACCTTCCATCAGTGTTCAATTCCCATTTTCACTACATGTAGAAATTTACCACCTCGCCGATCATTTACATCAGAATATGAGAAAGAGATACAGGAAGTCCTTCCCCCCAATCAGAACACAAAAACAAAGGTACATAGATTTTTTTAAATACTATTTAAGCATACTGTTTATGTGTATACAAAATCAAATTTCAGAACATATTTTATGTACAGTAATTGCAACGGGACATAAAGACTAAGTTACAATAGGGACAGCCAAAGGTGGAATAAAATTTCTTGAAGCAAAAGACAGATATCTGGATAAAAATTTCAAGAATGGTAGCTCTATTTATCTCACCATGCCCTTCCCCTCCTCACCAACCAGGTAGTTCCTACCACAAATACAGTACTTTGTAACTTAGCAAAGAGCATGAACTCAGCTGTGCCTGATACTAAAGAAAGCACATCTACATGTTTTAAAATTACTTTTATGAGAGAAAACTAGAAGACAGATTTTGTTTCCTTGAACAACTTTATCTCTGAGAAAACTCTAAATGTTGCAAGATATATGATAGAAGAAACAAGTAGTAAAACCCACATATAGAGAGCATAGCCCAGACTCTACCCCATTAGTTTTTACTTATCACATTTCCCATGAAACTTTCTATCAGGACTACTAACAAGTACAAAATGACCAACCTGAGTTTCACCTTCGTTGCCTTCTCAAGGTACTTTTTTTTTCTTCCAGACACTCTAATGAGCAGTGAAATGGTGCAAACATAGACATCAAGAAGTAAGAAGGGAAGAGGTAATGGCCTGTATAACCTGAAAACTATAGAATCAGTTCCTGGGTAATTGAGTGTTGGTGGGACTTGGCGAAAGAGAAACACCAGCTATAATTCATTCAGACTTAAAAGAAACTCTCTTTCCAATATCAAAGCATAATGAAGAACTGAGCGCAAAATGCATTGCCAATTTATGATTATAGCATTCAGTGATCCATCCAAGGACTAATGCTGTATAATCATGAATATGAGGGAAGGGCATATAATGAGTACAAAGAACTGTTCTAATGGCAGGTCTATAGGAGACCAACGATTACAATTATACTGTATGGACTGACACCAAAAACACTTTTGCCTTATTTTTTAATAATTATGAATCAATTCAATAGAGTCTCTCCTATTAAGGAGGCATTGTGCTTTGGGGGGTACAAAGATGTATTTCTGCCCTTGAAAATTTAAAACAGAGTGGAGGATAGGACCATATTCTTAAATAACTTCAGTTAAGGGAACATTGTGGAAGTTCAGAAGAGTGAGTAATTAATTCAGAAAAACCCTTCCTATATACTTGCCAATTGCCTGAAGGTCCAAATAGCCTAACACATGTTAAAGTCCTTGTATAAAAGAACGAAAAGATCATAAGGAGAAAAATTATCAATCCATTCATTTAAAAATAATTTTAGTTGGAAACCTACTATGTGCCACGCATTCTGCTAGATATGAGGATAAAAAGGAATGAGATATTACCCCTAATATCAATCCACTTATTGTGTAACAGAAAATGGAGACAGGTAGAAGATATACACACTACTATGCAACTAGAAAGACTACAAATCTAAAGGACTTCCCACATATTTGTTTGTTTTATTTAATTGAATTTTCTATATGGATTGATAAAGATATAATTCTCTCTTCCATAAATTTATAGAGGCATAAACTTACAATAATTCATAAATTGTGTAGGCTAAATGATCTGAGTGCAAAATCTCAGGAGTATCTCTGTCACTGCCTAAGAACTCAGTCTACAGTATGCAGGGAAGACTGTACAGTCAATGGTTCCCAAATGTGGCTGCAAATCAGAGCTGTTTAGGAAACTTTAAAAAATTACAGATACCTGGCTCTTGTTATAGTCACTCTGTGAACCACTTTGCAAACCACTGGCCTAGGCCATAGGGAACATCTAAATTTTGCCAAGAGCCAAGAGTCACTACTAGAAGAGGGACTGGTTTTGGGGTTAGAGAGGATCAGGAATCACAGGGAAAGAAAGGATATCTTTGCACATCATCATCTAAATTCTCTCACTCAACTCTCTCCCTACTGCTTCTAATCCACCTTCTGTGCCTCTTCTATTTGTCTTCTCTTCTCCTGTGGGAGATCTGAGAGCCCCACTTCATCTAGAATTAAAGGAACAGAACGGCCATACAGGTTAACATTATTTCTGATACACTAAGAAATCTCCCTCAGGTGAAAACACTGACTATAGAAATTCACTGGGAAAAAATAGAGAGAGAGATTATTCTATACCTTCCACTAACTTCACTTGGAAAAACATGGACTTATTAAGCATTAAACAAGTGAGGCAGGTAGAGGGAGAGAGAGGGACTGGTTAACTGATTAAGGGGAAAAAATCAGCAGCATCATCCATGAGTTCTAGATTTTTTAGTAATTCAATAATTCAACAAATATTTTTGAGCATCTCTCTATAAGCATCTCTCTATACTGAATATTGAGCATTACAAAAATAGGAAGAGAGATATCTCAATGCTAGCATGATTATATTAATCACTCTGTATTTAATATTTGATTTCATTTTCATTCCTTCATTAAACAAATAATGAATAAGTATTAACCATGTACCAGGTATTTTGCTGGGGATAAAATATTGCAGGCCAAGTCCTTGCTCTCTTGGATAACACTTTCCAGTAACGGATAAAGACCACCATGGAAATTACAACATAACCTGATAGAAGCAGAAAATAGGATCATTACAAGGACACACAAAGCCAGCTTCATGAGGGTGGCAGCCAGCAGAGAATTTCTGGAATTTAGCAGCCAAAGTAAGGCCTGAAGTACATATAGGAGCTATCCAGTTGGAAAATAAACAACAAATTCTCTCAGAAAAGTGCATGCACAGTTTTGAAGGTAAGGTAATATGATATATTCGGGCAACTGCCAAATAGTTCATAGCAGAGCACGTTATGGAGAGATGTGCAAACTAGAAGGGCCAGATTTTAAATTGTGCAGTCATGTTAAGAATGTGGATTATATCTTAATAAGAAGCACCAAGAAGATTTTAACCATGAAGACTCTAAATCAGGTTTGTCTTTCAGTAAGTTCACTCAGCCTTCCAGTTGAGAAAGAATCAAATTTAGAGAGAATCAAGACTAGCACTAGGGAATCTGATCAGTTAGGAAGCCAATCAAATAATTCAGGTGACATGATGAAGGGTATGGCTTGGATAATGAATAGGAAAATGTAATAAAGTGGTTGAAACTGAGCAAGAGGTTAAAGAGGTAGCACAGAAGGGACTTGGTGATGTTTTGGATTTGAGTGTAAAAACAGGGCAAGGTGATGGTTTTAGATAAAAACTTAAGAGGAAGAAGAGGTTAGAGAAAATATTTTGGATATTTTGACTTTTCAGTGACCAGGCAGACATCCAAATCAGGTATCATATCAGTAGCGGGATGTGTGGATCTGGACTGAAGTTCAGGAGGGAGAACAAGCTGCAGATATAGGTTTGGGAAACATTAACCTATAGATAGTAATGGAAGTCATGGAAGTTAACAATATTGCCCAGTTTTAGTTTGTAAATGATGTATGATAGAAACAAAACAAACCAAGGAAGAGGACCCTCAAAATAATTAAGAAGGAGTAGCCAGAGAGGGAAGAAAATTCAAGAATGTGGTAGAGAGGAAGCCAAGGAAAGTTTATCAAGGACAGAGTGTTCAGTTGTGCCATGTACTGCTGGAAGGTCAAATGAAAAGACACTGAGGAGTCTCTGTTTGCTTAGCCTAACACATAACACTCTCTCTCTTCTCATACCTTGAAATCTATACCTATGCCCTTTCTAGTCAGAAAAATTTGTTGTTGTTGTTTTTAACTTCAAGTGGATTATTTGCATGCTTCCTCTTCCTTAGTAGAGGTCTTACTTTCTACCAATTAAAATTGGTTTTTAGTAATGCCTATTCTACAACCAACTTAAAAGGAGTGATCATGGGCTTAGGCACTAAGTAATTATTTCTCCAAAAAATGTACATTTGTCATCAGTTAGACATGCCAAGCCATGCTGAAATCCTGATGTGACTTTATAAATATAAGCTCTATGAGGGCATGGAATGAATTTAGCTTCTCCATCTTTGTAATAAACATTATGACTGGCACAAATTAGACACTCAAAATACATTTTTGAGTGAATGAATGGATGGATTAATGAATAGAGTACCTGAGGCAAAAGCTAAAATTATCTGATATTTCCATTATACAGTCTGCAAAATGGAGATGATGGATTCTGGGGAAAGAATCAACTGAAATGCAAAAATAAATATTAACTGATCTGGGAAAAACTGAAGTATAGTTTCACACTAATTAGCAGAAATAAAAATCCTCTGTCCAACCCTTAGATGCATTCATGCATATATTATCCAACAAAAGTATTTAGCTCACTAAACTCTATTAAGGATTATTAGAAAATACAAGAGAGCCAAAAATAACCGAACAAGTGACTAACGTGACAACAAACAAAATCAGCATCGACAAGGGCAAAACAGTGCCATGTGAAAGCAACAATATAAATTACTCATTCATGATAATATATTATGAATTAATGGTAAGTCCTCAGTAAATAATTTTTAGTCACTTTCTTTAAAGCACTGGTTACTAACCACCACAGTGAGTGTCATCCCACTCTCCTTTTCTCCTCTACAAAACATTAGAGATAATAACTCTAGTGCTATGATTACAGTCATTGTACTTCTTCAGTTTCCTGTTTCTTTTACAGCATATTCAATTAAGTGATCTGCGTTAATGCATATTCTGAGTAGACAAGACTACTGCTCCAATCCATAACAGAAAATAAAACTTGGAACTAAAAGGTACCCGCCCATACCCACCACCCAGGTCCCTCAACCCAAAACAACCTTACATAAGCAATTGCAAGCATCTTGGAGGGGTCTCTAGGACAAAAATAAAACAATGCCAAAGGTGAGAGGGTAGCTAGGGATGGAAGAGATACAACCCTTTCTGCCACAAGCACCAAAGGAGTCAACCAGAATACTTTAAACAATAAGTAAAATTATCTCCCTCAACACAAATCCAAAGGCACCCAGGACTTCTATTTTCCTACTCTGCCATCCCACTGGATTATTGCCTTCATCCTTTGACTTCCCTACTCATGTTGAAAGACAGTTGCCACAATTTCAGAGATCTCATGTAGATAAAATACAACTTACGGGAAATTTCTCTCTTCTACTTCTCCTTCTCCCTTTTTGGGAGATAAACATTTCCCAGAAGCCCTCCAAAAGACTTTTCCTCAAGTTTCATTATTCAAGGGTAGGTCACATGTCCATACCCTAAGTGCATTCTAAACTCAAGCTCTGCCAACAAGGACAGAGGGAGATAAGTGGTAACCAACAACGTCACTCTCTTCTTCTGGATAGATTGCTCACACTTGGCATTTTCTCTTCTCACTCTCATTTCTCCCACTCGACTTTTCTAAGCTGACTTCACTTTCTTTTATACAAACCTGACTAAAGGTGGTATTTTGTCTCATGTTGAGTTTCTATATTAATAGTATTGCAATTTCCCTGTGTAAAATATTTTGTCTTTTGGATATTTAGATTGATTGTGATTGATTACGCTTACTAATAACATATGAAAGTAAGAAGGCTTAATTGCACAAGCAAGAGAAAAGCTATTCTTGTACATACTAAACTGATTTCTTCTGTTGGCTAAATGGACCATGAATATTTTCAGTGGTTTTAATAACATTTTATTTACAAAGTTCTGAATTTTGGGTAAAAGAAAGTAAAAAGCTTAATATGTCCAGAGTGTATAAAATCAAAAATCTTATCTATAGTCTTGCTACTTTAAATTAATGACAAAAAGAACTAATCTACATTTTTGGTACATTAGCATTGCTCTCTACACTAAATACTGAAGACTCCCTCATGTCTGTTCTTAAAAAGGATCCAGTCTATAAAGCAGAGAGGTTTTGTAACACAAAAAGCAAAAGAATGTCAGAGGTACTCTAAAATCATATAATTTTTAAACTTGGAAGTGACTACTAGTCTAAACCCCTTGTTTCACAGATAAGAAAATGGAAACTCTGAGATATGAAACCCAGGATCACTCAATAACTAGGAAACAGAGCTGAGATTTTAAGTTGTCTAACTGAAATTTCTACTTTTTTCCCTACTTCAGATTTGCCCTTTACACTAGCACTTAAGTAAATTCTCAAATTTCAATCTAAAAACTAAATGCAGATAGATTAAGGCAATTTGGTTACCTGAAAGTTAATCAGAATATCCTTTCTGTTTCAATTTTAACTACCAAATCTTCCTAAAATATATTTGTTTCCTTCCTTGTCTTATTGAAAAGATTCGACTGAATACTACTTAATGAATTCTGGATTATTTTTGATCTGGAAGATCTTGATACCTTCATAAAATGGTTCTGTGACTAGATTTTGAGTTTATAAAGTTAAGCTGGATTTTTTATTATTGCCCCTAGATCATTTCTTGGACAATGCTAAGTTGATCAGTTTTATGTTCATGTAGTTATTTTGCTTCTAAAAGAAAGATATGAGCTCTTTTCTTTAGATGTCCATCTTTGTGTTAAATAAGATGTCAAGCACAGAAAATAATTCTGATTGGGATTTTTTATGTATTTTTATTTTGATTTTTCCATGGTTCTAATATCGTCCAGTTTGAGGAAGTGACAGATCAATGATGAATGATTTGAAGATATGAAAGATTTAGTCACTGTTCTAATTCTCTGACCTGATGATCCAAGACCAGCATCAATAAAGGGCATCAGGAAGCCTCCCAAGGGTTTACTGAGGGGAGGAAAAGAGCTTTCCTCTTCTTTTGCACAGAAAAGCACATAGCCCTTCTGCTCTGCCTTCCTCAAAATGAAGCCAGTTGTGGGAACATTTCAGCATTCTTCTAGAAGTGGAACAATTATTCTTGCACACATGCCCATCATTTCCTGTGCTTCTTAGTGAACCAGTTGTGGAAATACCTAGGCTGGTAGCTTCAAGGGATGCAGATTCAGAAATAACTTCTCTTCCCTAACTCCACTCATAGTTAAGGAGAGTCAGGTTGGGTAGGACAGGATAAAATAGTATATAGAGCAGGGCAGAATATAAGACTTGATAAACTGTGAAGAATTCCAAAACTATGCTCTCCAAAAACTGTGCAAACTTTTCTGTGCAAAAGAAGAGGAAAGCACTTTTCCTCCCCTCAATAAACCCTTGGGAGGCTTCCTGATGCCCTTTATTAATGCTGGTCTTGGATCATCAGGTCAGAGAATTAGAACACTGACTAAATCTTTCATATCCTCAAATCATTCATCATTGATCTGCCACTTCTTCAAACTGGATGATATCAGAACCATGGGAAAAAAAATTTTCTCAAAATATATAATTTAGTCAATAAATAGTATTTAAAATAAGCATGAATACACTTATTTTAAATACTGATTCCTTATTAAAATTTTGCCCTCCATGCTTTCACTATGGGACTTACCTATAGAAAAGACAGACTTAAAATTAAGTCCTCTTCTTATTTTACTTACAAAACATAAATAAGGTATAAGATGCATCTGTTTCAGATTAATTACAGTATAAGATGAATACTGTTTTAGAAACAATTTAGCATATCTCAGCAAAATGAAAATGAAAAATAATGGTATCATCATTTCCAAACTATAGGTAATGTGACTAAGTACCAATGTGGCTGAATCATCATCATCAACTTAGATGACTAAACACCTACTGAGCCCTTGATATCATTCAAGATATCATGAGTTCCACAAACTATGACTTCACTTTTAAGATACTGCCTCAAATAAACTCAATAGGATTCATTGACATAGAACTTCCATTAGCTCTGAATATTTTTAGAAGTTTTGTTCTGCTTCATAAAAGTTCTAATTTCCCATTTCTGAAAGCATGTGTTAACTCAGTAGTTTGCTCTGTGCATACTGGTACATATATTTATATATATTTTATAGCTATACCTTTATATGTATATATTTCTGTCCCATATTTGCTGGACATTTCCTAAGACATGACTGATTTTTAGATGTACATCAATAACAGCCATGGTAAAAATATATATATATGTGTTGTGTGTGTGTGTGTGTGTATAGACACACACACACACACACACACACACAATCTCCAATCTTAAGATCCTTTTAAAACTTTCCTTATAACATCCTTTAAAATACCTTTTTTAAGTGAATCTTAGGAAAAGAACATATGGTACAGGTTTATGCCTTCCCACCCTACCTCCATGCTTGGAACAATTTATTTCTGAAACAATGGTGGAAGAGAGTAGTAATCTATAAATGAGTCTCATTTAAAAACTTTAAGTAATAAATCAGTCCCTAAAAAGGAACAATTTCTTCTCTCATGATAGATATCAATAACTATCAAATCCAAGACTGATAATATGCTTTTATCAGCAACTTGAGGAGTGACATCAGCAAGATGTTGGAATAAGAGGTTCCAGCCCTTACCACCATGTAGCAACACTGATTTTGGCAACCTCCTTCAGACAAGCATATCTTCTTAAATAAATGGTCTTGGGAAAACTGGATATCCACATGAGAAAGAATAAAACTGGACCCTTATCTTACACCACACACAGAATCAAATCAAAATAAAGGCTTAAATTTTGGACCTGAAGCTGTAAAGCTCCTAGAAGAAAAGATACGGGAAAATTCCTTGACACTGATCTGGGCAACAATTTTTTAGATATGACACCAAAAGCCTAGGCAACAAAAGGAAAAACAAACAAGTGGGATTACATCAAACTAAGTATCTTTTATGCAGCAAAGAAATTCATGAACAAAATGGAAAGGCATGCTACACAATGGTAGAAAATATATTTATACACCAATTGATACATGCATATGGCAAACCGTATAGCTGATAAGAGGTTAATATCCAAAATACATAAGGAATTCATATAACTCAATAGTGAAAATAAAATAAAAATTAAAAATAACCTGATTAAAAAATGGGCAAAGGGACTTGAACAGACATTTTTCCAACAAGTGCCATGAAAAAGTACTCAACATCACTAATCATCACAGAAATGCAAATCAAAACCACAATGAGGGCTTCCCTGGTGGCGCAGTGGTTGAGAGTCCGCCTGCCGATGCAGGCGACACGGGTTCATGCCCCGGTCCGGGAAGATCCCACATGCCACGGAGCGGCTGGGCCTGTGAGCCATGGCCACTGAGCCTGCGCGTCTGGAGTCTGTGCTCCGCAACGGGAGAGGCCACAACAGTGAGAGGTCCGCGTACCGCAAAAAAAACCCCCAAAAAAACCACAATGAGATATCCTCTCTCACTAACATGAGGATGTCTATCATTTAAAAAGAAAAAAAAGAACAAATCTTGGTGAGGAGGAGGAGAAAAGAGAACCCTGGTATACCAATACATGTTGGTAGGAATATAAATTGGTATAGCCATTACAGAAAATTGTACGGAGGTTCCCAAAAAAATTAAAAACAAAACTACATTATTAACTAGCAATCCCACTTCTGGATACTCATCCAAAGGAATTGTAATCAGTACCTCAAAGGGATATCTGCATTCCCATGTTCACTGAAGTATGATTTACAGTATTCAGCATTATCCACAGCCAAGATATGGCAGCAACCTAAATGTCCATCATTGGATAAGTAGATAAAAATATGTGGCATATACCTACAATGGAATATTAGTCAACCTTTAAAAAGAAGAAAATCTTGCATTTGTGGCAACAGGTATGGTCATTATGCTAACTGAAATAAGCCATACACAGAAAGACAAATATGCGTGATTTCACTTATATGTGGACTCTAAGCAGTCACTCACAGAAGTAGAAATTAGAATGGTAGTTGCTAGGGGTTGGGGGGAGAGGAAAATGAAGAGCTGATTCTTAAAGGATACAAAGTTTCAGTTATGTAAAATAAAGACTTTCTGGAAGTTCTACAATACAGCATCATCTCTAGAGCTAACAATACTGTATCATACACTTAAAATTTGCTAAGAGTGTAGATCTTATATTAAGTGATTTTATATTATTCACACACACACACACAGACACACACACACACACACAGAGTAATAAAAGAGGCAGGAGGAAACTTTGGTTTGATGTTGATAGTTTCCCAGGTTTACACTTATCCCCAAACTCATCATTTATACGTTAAATATGTAAAGCTTTTTATCTGTTAATCATACCTCAAAAATGGTTTAAAAATAAAAATGAAATAAAATAGGTTAGCACTTTAAAAGATATGAAAACAATTTGATGGAATAATAAGATTTGGGGGCCAATGTTACATGCAGCTCAGGGGTTGTTTCCTATCTTTGTACTTGCTCTGAATTGACAGCTCATGAGTAGGAGTCCTCATTACTCTTTTACTGCTTAAGTTGGAGGTTAGAGAAAGAGAAAAAAATCTCAGAAGCAGTGAAGTTTTATTTGTTCTTCCAGTAGTATTTCCTGATGCATTTTCCCCCTCAAGAGGGAAAGTTATCCATCTTCTCCATTCAATCTAATTTGGCCATGCTTTCATTTGTTTCAAGCCATTTCCTCAAACATATTTCCTCTGTGTTGTCTTGATCTAACAAGATAGCACAAGAGAGTATTTTAATCATTAACATGGACCTGGTAGGGTGTCCCCTATATGTAAATACCTGTAGCTTGCTCAGAGGGTTTCCATCTTTAATATTCTATTTTATTCCAGAAATGTTTTTGTGGTATTAGAGGTAAAATTAAATTCCAAAACCAAGAAGGCCAAACATTTCCATTTTCAGAAGAAACTCAGCTATGACCAGCTCAGTGACTTTTACAAGGCTAATTCAACAAATTCTTGGAACCACACCTTTCTCACCAACTCACAGTTTATTTTGGGACACTACATCATTTAGGGATTTTTAACTGCAAAAAACAAAACCCAGCCCTGGCTAACTTAAATAAACAAATGAGTTTATTGGAAGAATATGGCATAGCTGGCAGAAACAAAGCAACAAAGGAAGAGCCAAAGGACTAGGTAAATAAAGCGAAGAAACAAAAGTAGTGCCAGTGACTGGGTAATAGAACCTAATAACAGTATCTCTTCAGATGCTTGCCTGGTGATGAAAGATCCCCATCAGATTTAGTCTTTGCACTTGTGTTCAAGTTTATAATTCCAGGGATCCATTTCTTGAAATTTGCTTTTAAAAATGTGTGGGGCACATCTTTTTACAATTGGCATCACAACTGTTATCTCACAATAAAGATGTTAGGACCAAATGAAGAAAACAGGTGCTCATACCAGAAGAAGGAGGAATGTATGCTGCTTCAGTTAAAAGAACATTTGTCTAAATCAAGCATAACAATTCATCTCACACCACCTCCATAGAGTACTCAAGATAGTTATTACTAAAGTTAAGGGTAAGGACACTGAGGGGAAAGGAGTTAAGAAATAGAAAATCAGGAATAAAACAGAGTTATGGCAATTTTCATTTTGATGTGATCCTCAGCAAAAACTGGTGCTTCCGTATATTATAATACTGCTTTGTACACATTGTGAGTGCAATTCAGATTCTTAGCATAAGAACTAGAACAACAAATGGAACTACCATACGACCCAGCAATCCCACTACTGAGCATATACCCTGAAAAAAACAATTCAAAAAGAGTCATGTACCACAATGTTCATTGCACCCCTATTTTCAATAGTCAGGACAAGGAAGCAACCTAAGTATCCATCGACAGATGAATGGATAAAGAAGATGTGGCACATATATACAGTGGAATATTACTCAGCCATAAAAAGAAACAAAATTGAGTTATTTGTAGTGAGGTGGATGGACCTAGAGTCTGTCATACAGAGTAAAGTAAGTCAGAAAGAGAAAAACAAATACTGTATGCTAACACAAATATATGGAATCTAAAAAAAAAAAAAGAAAAGAAAGAAATGGTTCTGAAGAACCTAGGGGCAGGACAGGAATAAAGATGCAGATGTAGAGAATGGACTTGAGGACACGGGGAGGGGGAAGGGTAAGCTGGGACGAAGTGACAGAGTGGCATGGACATATATACACTACCAAATGTAAAACAGATAGCTAGTGGGAAGCAGCCGCATAGCACAGGGAGATCAGCTCGGTGCTTTGTGACCACCTAGAGGGGTGGGATAGGGAGGGTGGGAGGGAGACGCAAGAGGGAGGAGATATGGGGATATATGTATATGTATAGCTGATTCACTTTGTTATAAAGTAGAAACTAACACACCATTGTAAAGCAATTATACTCCAATAAAGATGTTAAAAAAAAAACCAAAAAAGAACTAGAACAACAGTGAGAAGCTTCATTATTCCAGGAAAGTCTACCTTAATGAAATGTCTGTTTTAGCATATGTTACTGTTAAATGTATAAAATTGATTCAAAGAATCATAATTAATAGAGATTTAGACTAATTTTCTCATCTGATGGTTAAATGTGGCCCAGAAATAATGTTTAATGCAGTATTACTAACAAACAGTTGTGAGCACCCTGCCAATAATAATTTTCAAAAACAGCTAAAACATTGGAAGAATTGCATATGCCAGGTATTGCTTAACCACTTTGTGTATTAACCCATTATCATTCACAAGTCCATGATGTAGGACCCATCAGTACCACCACTTAATGGATGAAGGAGTTGGAACACCACAAAGTAGATACTATTATCCTCACTGTTTTACAGACAAGGAAATTAAGATCACACAGCCAATAACTGAAAAGAGACAGATATGATATGATAATAATGATGTTCAGTCTAACAAATGTTTAAACAGCCTGTATAACATATTTTCTTTCTCAATCAAAATCACTCCAGAAATCTTATTAAGACTTACTTTTCTTAGTCAGCTATTTCTTGGGTTACAAGAGTAACTAAACTTCAGCCAGTTCCCTTTGGAAATTATCCCAAATCACAAATCAGCAAGTCTGAGCTAATGAAACATTACTGCATTTGCAACCATCACTTAAAGCACCAACAGCACCAGAACAGATATAAGAATGGGTCACAGATAGCAATACTGTCAACGGATGTCATAAAACAGTTCAAAGAAAGGATATTATTGCCTAGAAAGGTTTTTTCCAGTTTACATAACAGAATTTATTTAAATACCACTGAGTCATCTCTTTAAAAGGGGGTTTCATCTGAGTCATCGCAGCTAACAAATCACAACATGCCTAACAAAACTTAGAAGCAAGTCTAAGGGTAATTGTGTGCCCTCCTGAAAACCTGGGTGCAAGTGGGGCTGAAAAAGTAGCAGTGAACTGTCATTTACTGGAACTGATAGTGTTTGATTTTTTAAAAATCAGTTTTTTGGCAAAAGTTCAGGAAATAAAATTGTACAAAATGTAGTTGCATAATATCTGGTTTTTAAAGTAACAGAGAAAGCTGTACAACTTAATGACCCTCAGGCTATGCTTCTTAGAATAATACCCTCTTAGTAGGATCTTCATGGCCAATAGTTTCAGGTTTCAACACATTAGCCAGTGCATAAAGTACTGAATACCAATTATTTACCATGGTACTGGTGTCACTGGCAAAGTAAAGGACATGATTACTTTCCACAAAGAGCTCATCCTAATCATCAAAAGTTTTCCAATATGTAACTGGGTAGGCTGAATTTCACTTAGTATGACTAGTGAATAAAATGTCCAGCATTTCCTTGAGAAGTACCCATAAAACATCTCTCACATAGGCTTCTCCAAATTTAACCTAATTTTCTTTTTGTATTTAAGACCACTAGCCAGTATTAAGTGAGACAGATGAAGGACACCAATAAATAATATAGAATATTTGTTTTGGGGGGGAACAAATTATTTTCTTACCAACAATCAGTCCCTGAAAATCTCTAAGTAGGAACTACCACATGTTTAAAAATATACATCATTAAAGCAATGAGGATTATTAAAATCAGTCATATTGTAACACAGCATTTTTTTCTGATAATTCTAGCAAACTTGAAAATGAGAATGATGTTCACTGCCAAAAGGTACTTGTCCTTTGTAACTGTAAATATTTCAGTGTAAAATAAGTTGTACAGTTTCTGTCAGTGCCAAAAACCTAGACCCTGCCTTTTCTTTTTTTTTAATTGTCTTCAAGCCCTCACTCTAGTCCTTGAGTATAAATAGGTTTTAAAAACTATTTGTTGAATAAATGAATAAAGGTAGAAATAACACAATAGATAGACACAACTGATTATGCCAAGTTAAAATACTTAAACATTGCAAAACTGTTATGCTTGGGTCAGCATCTAGTGTAGAGATGGGATGATTGTTTCTTAATTCCCACCCACTCCTCAATAAGAGATTTCTGAATGGCTAAGGAACCTGGACGTGTTAGTGGAATATTTCATTATAATGGCCGAGTAATATTGTCTTTTTTCTCCCCAAATCAAAATACATAATAGGAAATAGTAAGTTTTAAGTCCATGTTATGGAGAAAGAGTCAGGGCAGTACACATCCATCTTTTCTTATTCACCTGCAAATAAGAGTTGGACAACTGAGACTTCTAAATCAGCAGTTTCCAGTGTTCCATGGACCCTTGGGGGGCTGTCAGGTTAAACGGCATCTGGGCTTCTCACCATTACCATCCCCTCCATCAAATTTCAACAAGAAAAAAAATGTGGTTTTCATATTTTATACGTAACAATCTAAATAAAATGATCTTTGGAACAAAAAATGGGGTACTAAAAATTGGAGAT
Organism: Lagenorhynchus albirostris; assembly: GCF_949774975.1. Classification (NCBI taxonomy): domain Eukaryota; kingdom Metazoa; phylum Chordata; class Mammalia; order Artiodactyla; family Delphinidae; genus Lagenorhynchus; species Lagenorhynchus albirostris. The sequence goes on along the minus strand of NC_083101.1, from coordinate 72,823,610 downwards.
CACTTATCTAAATGAGTTCTGTTTCCTTTAAGGTAGTGAAATTGAACAATTATACATTTATTGCAGTGTTACAGCCATTCAAAACATTTTGGACACTTCTCTGGAAAGTGCCTTTAGACAAGACGGTCCAAACCTTTTAGCTTCTTCTTTGATGGAAAATATTCAACTCTTAAATGCTGACAGTCTTACAAAGCAGGCAATTTATTCAGACCAGTTCTGATGTTCAAGGTAAGAGTTTAAGCTGGATAATTAATATCATGTTTGATCAAATGTGATTATAAAGCAATGAAATGTTCAGTTCCCATGTGGATGAGGGCCAGAGAGGTGCTGGAAGATGGAAAGGGTATCATTCAGCATTGCTCATATATTTATGCAAATGAAAATCCTGGATGGGAGAGTTTAGTTATAACGTTTACATGAGCAAATTATTCTAAATCTTCTGCTGGCTTAACGTGTATGTGCCTGTGTGTATGAAAGAGAGAGAGAGATGAAGAGGGAAGGCTGTTCCTATTTCCTTCTAAAGAACCAGAAAGAATTTAGCAAATGTTTGTTAGCTATCCCCTCACTAATTCATACTCTTCCTTGAATGGTCCTTAAAATCCACTGCTTCCTGCCAATGGAATCTTTTAACTTCACTGTATTGTGGTCAAGACCATGACTAATGACTCTCAGATGTAAAAATGAAGTGATTAAAATTTGCTATATGACTTTGCTGCCAATCCCACAGGAATTTTCAACAAATTAAAGGCAATTTTAGTAACAGTAAAGTCAGATACATTAAAGCAGAATTTTAATTATTAATTGAGGTTTATTAATAATGTGCATTATTAGTAGTAGGCGTTCCCATTCTTGAGTCCCTACTCAATGACATGTAATGGGTCACTGCCCCACTCAATCTCCACAACAAACCCTGCCCACAATCACATGGCTTATAAGTGGTAGAGACTAAGTGAACGCATTCCACTCGCATTCTCCCTTCATTCAGGTCTCTGCTCAAATCTTGCCCTCCTAGCCTCTGACATTCTCTAACCAGGAACAGTGTTGTTTTAATTTACAGCATTTATCTTCTCCTAACAAATCAAACATAGGTTTGTCTCCTCCATTCCCAGACTGTTAGAGCAATTTTTTTTTCTATTTTGTTTACTACTGAATTTATAGTTCATTTAACAATTTTTGGCCCATCATAGGTCCCTGATAATATTCATTAAATAAAAAATAGGTGCATGAAGAATGTCTGATGAATGAAAAAAAATGGGCAAACCACACAGATTCCTCTTTCCTTCAATCCCAGGGTTTTTTATTATTTCATACTGCTTCATAATTTCAAAGACACTACTATATATAAAATAAGGACCTATTGTATAGCACAGGGAACTCTACTCAATACTCTGTAATGACCTATATGAGAAAAGAATCTAAAAAAGAGTGGATATATAACTTCTTCACTTTACTGTACACCTGAAACTAACACATTGTAGATCAACTATATTCCAATAAAAATTAATTTTTTTAAAAGACCAAAAAAATGAAAATTAAAAAACAAAAATGGCAATCTCACTCTACCTATCACCTTGAAATCCTTATTCCCCACTCATTGCCCACCCTGTAATAACACAGGGCAGGAAGGCTAGATCTCCGACTAGAGGCTATAGGATAACATCAAGGATATCAACAATGTCTTGCTGGTATAGAGAGCCAGAACAGGATTGGAGCAGCCAATGCCCCCTTAGAGTCCTCCTCACATTTCCTAGGACTGGTGAATTAGAAAAGAAGGTTGCTATCTGAGGACAAGAGCTAAGGCTGAGTACAGAGATTAGAAAGCACTCTATGACAAAGGAAAAAAGGGAGTGGTGGGCATAAGCCCGAAACTCACTAGTATTGTCAATTTAACCCACCCAACAGATAGCAGGCCAGCCACCTGTTGTTTCCTTTCTTTTCAGGAAATGAAGATTGCCATAGAGAGAAAAATTAAGAGACATTTAAGGAACAGCAGAACTATCTTAGAAGACAACAAAGAGAAAAATTTAGTGGAGGAACATGAACTAAAGGGAAGGGACAGACAGAGACTGAAAACAAGTTTAAAAAGATAGAATATACTCAAATAGAAAAAGGAACATATTTGCAACAGGTGGCAAGACAATCAGATATTACTAAAATAGAAATATTGGACATGAAAGATAAGATTTGTGAAATAAATAATCCTGTGAAGTAGCAGAATGAATACATTCAAAATTGCATTACTTAACTGGAAGACTGGGTCACAAAACTCTCCCAAAAGGCATGAGAAAAAGACAGAGAAATAGGAGGGGAAAAATGAGAAAAAAAAGACAAGAATATTGGAGAACAGAAATAGAGGTGTCAAAGTCCAGTGGGTTGGAAAACCAAAAGAGAAAATAAAGACTGCAGGCAGGGGATAAAATAGTGATAAAAAATTATAACCAAGAATCTTTCCAAAACTAAAAAAGGCTTTATATTAAGCTTCAGTTTGATAGCATTCTATAGCACAGACAAATCTCTGTTTGTACCAAATTGTTTCACTGACCTGGGCACACAAGAAGAATACATTTTCCTTCTGTCCCCTTGTATCTAGGTGGAGCTAAATGACTAATTCCAGATCAAAGGAGCCAGGGTACAAATGACCATGTTGAACAACTACCTGCCAAACAGTTAGCTGGACTGTGGTGAGAGTAAAAAACATACCTTTACTGATTTTTAATGCCTAGATTTTGGAGTTGTATTTTATAGCTGTTAGCCTAGTCTGACTTAGAGTCATAGTGTACTGGGATACAGAATCAAAAATCACACCTAGACACAAAGAAAATGCCAAAATCACATCATGAACAAAGGAATTTTGAAAAAGTCATAGTAACATATCTCTTCAATAGCACAATATGCAAATATTGAAGGAAAATAAAATTGAACCATTATTTTAATATTTATCTGAGTTAATAAATACACATATTAGTAAAATAAGGTTTCAACATAAAAAATTCTCAGAAATTTTTATCATACATGTATCCTCTTTGATTTTTTTTTTTTTTGGTGGTACGCGGCCTCTCACTGTTGTGACCTCTCCTGTTGCGGAGCACAGGCTCTGGATGCACAGGCCCAGCGGCCATGGCTCACGGGCCCAGCTGCTCCGCGGCATGTGGGATCTTCCTGGACCGGGGCACGCACCCGTGTCCCCTGCATCGGCAGGCAGACTCTCAACCACTGTGCCACCAGGGAAGCCCCAAAAGTTTTTTTTTTAAAGATATAATCCCACAAGAATAAATAGAAAAAAAAGTTATATTGCAAATAAAAATAATTTACATTGTAAGTAAAAAAGGGATGACAGTACAATCCTAAAACTCCTTTCAATATCAACATGGGCAAAGGAATTCCTTTGGGTGAAATAACAGCTATGGTAGAGAAAAACATAATTACAGGTCTCAAAAATAACAGGTAACTTTCTGGCTGGGATAGATATTTGTTTTAGTTAATGGTAGAAAAATTTATAAACCAGAAGCATGGTAAATAAAAGTCATCAAAAATTACAGAAACAAGTCATAGCAAAACTGAAATTACAGTAAATAAGCTAAACAAACAATAGAAGATGAAGATTCTCAGTTTGAGTTTTTAAAAAACATAAACAAATCAACTCTGGAAAGACATGGAGGAAACTTAAATGAGCATTCCTAAGTGAAAGAAGTCAATCTGAAAAGGCTACATACTGCATAATTATGACAAATATATGACATTCTGGAAAAGGCAAAACTCATTATGGAGGGTAAAAAAGATCAGTTATATTTCCAGGGGTTAGACTGGGGAGAGGGATGAATAGGCAGAACACAGGATTTTTAGGGTAGTGAAAATACTCTGGATGATACTATAATGGTGGATACATGTCATTACACATTTGTCCAAACCCATAGACTGTACAACACCAAAAGTGAACTCTAAGGTAAATTAAGGACTTTGGTTGATTATTATGTGTCAATGTAGATTCATTCTTCGTAAAAAAACAGTACCCTTCTGTTGAGTGATGTTGATTTTGGGGGAGGCTATGCATGTGTAGGGGTAGGGGGTACACAGGAAATCTCTATACCTTCCTCTCAACTTTGCTGTGAACCTAAAACTGCCCTTAACACACACACACACACACACACACACACACACACACACACACACAATGTTCTCCAGAAGTGACACATTTTTTTAAAAGAGCAAGGGCATAGAATTATTGGGGGAAAAGCAAGATTTAAAAGAATATACATATACCTTTTGAACCAAAAGAATATGAACCAAAAGAAAGCTAGAAATTAATTTTAATATAAGCCAAAATATAACTTTAGATAAAAGCAAAATCATTTATTCATTCTACTAATATTTATTCAATATCAAGCACTATTCTAAACAGTGGGGCTAGAGCAAGGGACAAATCAAAATTTTTCTTGCCCTCATGCAGTTTACATTCTAAAAGGATACAAATTAAGGAAAATCACACACTATAAAAGAAAACAGATAAAATACTCATTACCACATGATATCGCAAGAAAAGTAAATTGAGATACTAGGAATTTTTAAGCAAGGTGGCATTTGAGCAGGACCCAGAGGAAGAGAGGTAAACAAACATGAAGCTATCCAAGGGAGTAGGATTCCAGAGAAGAGATGGTAATTACAAAGACCCTGGGATGGAAGAGTGACACATATTCAGCAACATCAAATAGGTCAGTGTGGCTGGAATGCAACTGGCAAGTACAGATGGTTAAGTGAGATTAGAACAACCATATAGGACTTTTTTTTTGTCATTACAAGAACTGGGGTTTTAACTGTGAATGAGATGAAAAGACACGAATCTTTTAAGCCTGATGAAAAAAACAGTGTCAAAGCAGATGGGTGTGTTAAGAGGCTACTGCAGTAATCCAAGCTAGAGATGATGGTGGCTTGGACCAGAGGAATAATGGTTGAAGTATAAAGAAGGCATCCAGATTCTGGATATACATGACAATAAAGCCCAGGAGACTGTCTGATGGGTAGGTGATAAGATGTCAGAGAATGCTACTATTCGAGGAAAACTCCAAGATTTTTTAGTGCATTTAGTGAAATGAGGGAAGACTAGTCAGGAGTAGGGCATTTTTGGAGAGAAAGGGTAGCGATCAAAAGTGCACTTTTGGATATGTAAATTTTAAGATACTTACTGAATATCCAAGAGGACACATTAAGGAGACAGTTAGATATAAGGAAGTCCTGTCTGAAGGTTTAAATTTGGAAGTCATCAGGACATAGATGGTGATCTCATCCAGACTGATGGTTTTAAAAACCAAAAGAGTGAGAAGAGAAGATGTTCAAATACTCAGCCTTCTGACACACCAATATTTACAATTCAGGGAGATGCTAAGGAGGCATTCAAGGAAACAAAAGTACAGGCTAGTGGCCAACAATAATTACATAAAGCAATATTCCATCTCACTATTAAGAGCAATGTAAATTAAAGATAACATTGTGGTATAATTTTACATCCCTAAATAGGTAGAAATAGCACATAAAATAGCATCTTAATTTTGTATCTATGAAACCTTGTCAATGGGAGTACACATGTGTGCAGACATGTTGCAGTACACATAATCTATTAGTACTTAGTAAAATAGAGCATGCATATAACCTATTACACAGCAATCTGGTCTTTGGGTTATGTACCAGAGAAACACACAGATGCCCAAGGAGGAAGGAAATAATGTGAAGGTATTAATAAATAATATGTGCAATATGCATAAAATAGAAAGCAATGAAATAATCAAAGGGAATGAACTAGATCTGCATATAGTAACTAATATTTTAGGAATATCTTTTTGAGAGAATGAAGTTTAATCATTATGAAGATTAAACATATACAAGGAACAGTTTTATCCATATTTCACAGATAGACATATATACATATATGGAATAGAAAACTAAAAGAGCATACATTAAATAAATGAGGGATGAGATATACAGAAGAAAGACAAGAGGAATAGGCGTGGTGACAAAATATGAAAGGAAACAATGGTAAAACTGTATAGAGTATTCTTGCCTAGACCAATTATGATTCTGTGCCTTGAAATAATCATCTGAAATCTATTGATCAATTCACGGAATAGAAAAATAAATAAATAAAATTTCAGTATTCAGGCAACATTTACTGTTTCTAAAATATAAAGCTTCCTATTTAAAAAAAAAACTTTAATGGAAAGTCAAATTACATCTAGGAGTCACAGTCATTTAAGAAGTAAATGATAATAAACAGGAAATATATGATGTCTTGAAGTATGACACGAATCAAACTTTTCCTGATCTTTTCTATGCCAAGAACTATAAATAATCATGACACTCAAAGATCAGAATCACTGAAGTGCTCTTCTTTGTGATACAAATTTCCAGATACCTGAAAGATAACTCTCCACATAACAAAATTTTCTGTTTTAATGATAACAGGCATTGGATTACGACTAATACATACTATATTACTCTCTGCTTTCTTAAATAGAGGGCAATGTATGGAATTTAGAACCCATTACTAATTTGCATCTATTAGTCAGTAAGATAATAATAGGTCCATTTACCACTGCTCAGTACAACTCTTCCTCCGTCCCACAGATGTGATGATCATTTTTCAATCACCAATGCCGTGGTCACTCTGCTACCATTTATACTATTGGCCAGACACTTATCTTCTTTCTACTATTCTTTCTTCCATTTTCTTTCTACTTTTCTTCTAAATTTCTTCCCCTTTTGAACCCTAGTTCCTATAACACCTTTTCATTCTCTAAATTTTCTCTTATAGTCCCATACTTTTGTTTCAAGTGAGTGATTTCACAGCCAGCAATAGTCAATTTGGTCAGGAAACCAATCAGGTTTTTCTGGGAGTGGTTATCAGGTTTCAGTCTTCCCGAAAAGGGAAGCAACCATTCAGAACACCAGAATTGGAATTAGAAAAGAAATGGTCACTTCAGTTCTGTAACTTAATAGCTAGATAAAATTAATCAAATTGATTAACTTCTTTAATGTTTCATTTTTCTTCATGTTTAAAAAAGGGATTAATAATAACACATGTCCCATAAGGCTATTTTTAAGACTGAGTCAAATACATGTAAGACAGTTATCTCAGTGCCTAGTTCATAAAATGTCTAATATTCCCAATAATTTTAATACTTAACTTCAAACATAAACTACCAACTATGCTATTTTTTTATGGATTCTATAATGCTTTAAGTTTCTAAAACAGCCACAAAACTTCCAACCAATAAACTGAGATGTTCTAGGTAAATGAAATGTTGGATTTTAGCCCTAAACTTTGAAATCCTTTATATCTTTTAATTAGAAAATGTATAATTACCTTAAACCATCTTTCAAGTCTTCTAAAACATATCCACCAACATGAATATGATATTGCAAAAATGAATAAGTAAAATAAAATGCTATACTACTCAGATTTCATTACAGTAACCACTACATAGTTTCAAAAGACTATATAGTTTTTAAATAGTATAGTTTAGGAGGCTAAAAAGTTTATTTCAGTGAAATGCATGTATGTCTTCTAGTTTATACACCCAGAACTATTTTTAACCTTAGAATGATACCTTCTATATAACACTTGAGAAAAAAATGAAATTATAAAACATAGATCTAATCTCAACAAATCAAAGACTGGGTCTGAGAAGGAAGTTGTGGTGATTTACAAAGTTGGGAACTGGGCAATCTTCAACTTAAACTGTGGCTCAATTAAAGTTTATTTCCCCTCTATATAATATTTAGGATTAAACAGAGGAGAAATCATGGTATGACTTTTACCAAACTTGATGCCATTATACTGTTTGGGAGAAGAAATTAAAATTAATTAAAATATTCATGAAAACTTCCAGACCTCTGAAATTCAAAATATCCTTTTCTAACATTTAACTTCATAAGCAGACAGTGCTTGTCCCAAAGTTCTTGTCTGTGTGCCAAGAGAACAAAGGTCATAGATGTAACAGCAGAGAGAATACTGAAACAAGATAAAGATGGATAGTACAGTGTGCTGAACACAGAGTCTCATAAACTGGGATATTCTTGCTTTCAATTTTGAGGAAACGTACCCTAATTAAATCCCAACACATTACTGATCATTTAAGTGGAAGAAACACATTTTATAGGGCCTGTCTTAGCTCTGGTTTCCCCCAGAAAAGCAGATCTACCACAAATGTTTATGTGTGAGCAATTTATTTGGGAATGTGATCACAAGTAACAAGAGTAAGGGAAAGGGGGAATGAAACAGGGAAGAAAAGAAAGAGAGACGATACAAGTATATAGTTGTTCACTACTATGGAAAACAACTCCACCCCTCAATGGTCATCTGAGAAGATGAAGAAGTGTGCCTAGGAGCCACCTGTCCAGTGGGGGGTGGGGGGGGAAGGATGCATTTATCTATCTGCTTCTACCCCTCCTACTTCTAGGTTGTGCACACATGAGTACAAAGGAGTTCCCATAGGTCTCCAATGATGTGGTATCAGAGAAGCTCTGCACCAGGAAGTTAGAGACACTCAGTTCAGGTCACAGGCTCTGAGATACCCTGGCAAGGTGCTATTAGGTTCACCTGCATGAAGACGTTAAAAGCCTACAAACTGATTGCTACAGCAGTGGGTGGAATGGAAAGTATGGCCAGAGGATTTACAATGATGCATGAAAGGCATCCATATTAATCATCTTCCATAGAGGAAATACATGACTTTCCCATAAGAGAATTACTTTTTCAATCTGTCAAGTCAGAAAGAGTGTTATGTTTGGAGAGTTCTGTAACTGAGGAGGTTGTCTGGGGGTCAGGGGTGCATGTTAAGACATAACCCTTAGCTCTTGGAATTTTAGCATTACCATTTTGGGAGAACATCAGTAAAATAAATTTAGTTCCCTAGTCTTTAACTCAACAAAAGAAAACTTTAAGCAACTTTATTAAACCAACCTTCAGCCTGAGTTGGTCCCACATGTTAATTTATTAAATGACATTGCATTTTCATTGAAACTCTCTTTTGTGCTCTTAATTTAAATCAACATACTTGATATTGAACAGCCTATGTCAATTTCATTTCTGAGTCACCCAGCAGCTTGAGCAAAGTAATAACCAACCCCTACCAAGAGGAAAAGTTAAATAAATAAAAAGAAAGAAAAACAAAACCAAATAGTAATCCCAAATTCCTGTTTCATAATTAATATAAAAAAATGTTAATCTGCTCTCAAGTGTAAATAACACCAACAGCTTATGAAATCAGTTCAGCTCTCCAAGAAAAATAATAGTGATCCTATTTATTATGTTTCATGATATCTTCTAAAAATCTAAAGGAATCCTAACTAAACATTTCTCCTCTCTCTCTCCCTCTCAGTAAAAAGACAAAGATTGTTTCAATGGAAAGAATGCATATATTCATATTAGCTTAAAAAGCAAATTGAGTTCAGTAAAATAATAGTTACTATCATTATTACTGGTAATTGATAGCATAGTTACTGGCATACTTCTCATGAAAATTCAGCAAATATTATGTATTTCCAATCCAAAAATATGGCCACAAATCCTTTAACTCTTCTCTCACGTACAGAGAAGGTTTATTTTCCCTCCCCTGGAATTTGTGCTGCCTTGTGTCTACTTTAACCAATAGAGAACAGTGGAAGTAGCATATGCCAGATCCAGGCCTACCATTTAAAAGGACTGTCAGTTTCTGCCTTGAGTGTGAGAGCCCTGAGCCTCCACATGACAATGAGCCACCACATGAGATGTTCAACTGCCTTGCTGGAAAGACTACAGGGAAAAGTCCTGAAACTATATGAAGAAAGAGAGGAGTTTAGTTGTCCCCACCAAGATGCCAGGCATGAATGAAGCCATCTTGTATACTACAGATGAAACTAGTCTCCAGTTAAGTATCACTAGGTAGCCCTCATCAATCTAGATGGTGCAAAAGAATGCCCAGCAGAGACTGCTTGAATTCTTGACCCACAAAGTCATGAGAGGTAATAAAAATGGTCAGCCAGTAACTGTTGGGATAGTTTGTCATTCAGCAATAGACAGCCAGAACAACCATACAGCCCTTTTCTTCCCATATCTGACTGAACTACAGACCAGCTACTTCAGCATAACATGGCAGAGGGAGTTGTTCCCATTGTTACTGCTGCTATTTTTAATGTGTATGATTTGCCTCCATTCTTCAGATATTCTTATTCAATGGGTCTAGAACAGAGTCTAGAAATACAAGCACATCTTAGTCTAACACGAAAAGGCTTTCTTTGAAGAAATCCCCTCTAAAACAAATATGACAGTTATCTATTCTCTGCTTGAACATTCACTTGATAGGGATATAGCTACCTCACAAAGTAAACCCAGTCTTAATTATGGAAATGTTTTTGCTGAGGGCAGAAGAAAGTGATTCATAGGTTAAATGTCTCTGGAAAACTCCATGGCAGGAGTTCATGAGCCACTTAGGCTCTTCTATTAATCGATTCAACTGTGTCACATGCTTCTTTTGGTGCAGCTTTGAACTGAGACTTTTGATGAAAAATCATAAAGAATCCGTTTGTCTCAGTTCATCTATCTTTGGGCAGAACACTTAAAGCCAAACCTTGTCATAGCCAACTGACCAGCCTAGAATCTGTTGCCCCTAAGGACCCACCCTGGTCCAATCAGCTGTGGCCATGCAATTAGGTCATGTGCTCCAGAACATGACCATTTATGGTGGTAGAGTATAGGGTGAGACAATCTCCAAGAAGGAAATATAAAGAAACCAGCACTGTGAAGTACAGCTAATATATTTTCTTTTCACATACAAGTTTTTCGTATTTGAAAAGTTCTATTAATCACCCATACTTCATCATCTACTCATCTCTGGTTGTAATCATCAGGGTCCAGTCAGAAGATAAAAACTACACAAGGTATTTTAATAGAATTTAATTAAAAGAATGTTTACCCAGGCATTAGAAAACTGAAAAGGCAAAAGGGAACACTACAGTCTTTGCTGGTACTGATGCCTCAGGAGCTTGAAAGAGAGAACTTATGAGACTAGGACACACACCTCTGACAAGGAGGTGCTCTGAGTATTGCTAAACTAGTGCAGCAACAGAACTAAAACAAGCAGTGATAAATAAATCTCAATAGAACGATTACTTCATTTGTTCAGGCCACTATATTCTTATCACAGATATGGTGACAACCATGCCACACTGTAAATTCCTGCTCAGTGAACAATAGGATCTGATTTTTTCATATGAATTGCTACTGACTAGGTTTTATCCAACATTGCTTAGATAGTTGACTCTTTAAGCTCAGGTGTTAGATTACAGTTTATCTGCAAAAATGTTCATGCTTAGCCTCGATCATTTTACTAAGGTCTTTTTTTTTTTTCAATCTCTATCATCCAAAATACTTACTGCTCCCCCAGCTTAATTTAGAGCAGCATCTCAAGTCACCCTTTACAGAAAACCACTTTTCCATATCTAATCTCAAAAACTCTTTACCCTAATAACCTAAGAGAAACTCAAATTCTATCCAGTCAAATGATTCTAAATAACACTACCATCTTGGATAATTAACAAAATTTGTCACTGAGAATAATTTCCTACTAGATAAAGTATTAAAGTGGAACTATTTTTGTTATTGAAGTGACTATGTATTCTTGATTGGTTCTTTGGTTTTAACTGTTCAAAAACTGAGTGCCTATCTGTACTAGACAAGTGATTTGAGTCTCAGTTTATTAATCTGAAGTGGGAATTTAAAATAGTACAGCCACTTTGGAACACAGTTTGGCACTTTCTCAAAATGTTAAATGGAGTTACCATATGAGTGCAAAATTTCCATATGAAGCAATTCCACTCCTAGGATTCTACTCAAGAGAAATGAAAACATATGTCCACATAAAAACTGGTACACAAATGTTCACAGAATTATTCATAATAGTTATAAAGTGGAAACAATACAAATGTCCATCAACCGATGAATGTATAAACAAAATGTAGTTTATCCGTACAGCGGAATATTATTTGGCTATAAAAAGGAATGAAGCATTGGTGATGTTACAACAAAGATGAGCCTTGAAAACATTAGGCTAAGTAAAATAAACCAGTCACAAAAGACCACAAGTTCTATGATTCCATTTATATGAAATTTACATAATAGGCAAATCTGTGTTGAAAGATAGCAGATTAGTGTTTACCTATGGTTGGGGGTGAGAAGAGAAAAGATGGGGGTGGTGAGTAGCGACTGCTAATAGCTAGGTGTTTCTTTGGGGTAATGAAAATGTCCTAAAATTAGATTAGAGTCATCCTTGCCCAGTACTATAGATATACTAAAAACCACTCACTTGTGTACTTTAAATGGGTGAACTTTGGGGTATGTATGTAAAATATACATAGGTAAAACTGTTCAAAAAGAAGAAACCTTGTTGCTAACTAAGGTGCCATTCTCATTTACAAATTAGTAAAATGGAGACAAGATAATTGTCCAAATTTCAAATTCTAGAATTTGCTAAAACAGACCTCAACCTCTGTGTTCAAGTCTAATGCTACTTCCACTATATGAGCAGTTCCCTCATAAAGTGGGAACTAAAGCTTATTTACAGAGACTACTTGGATATTGGAAGGGTTTTCAAAACATTACCTGTGAGGAAAAATTAAATGAGTTAAAGATGGTAGAAAGACAATTACAGTAATATTAAGTGATTTGTAGTGATGTTCTGTGGAAGAAAAAGTAGAATTATTTTCGTTTTATTGCCAAAGACAGAAGTAGAGTCAAATAGCATAAAGCTTGGGACTGGTCAGGGGAGTTAGGTTAATACCATAGGGTTTAAAACTTGAACTTTAGAGTAAGAAAAATCCAGTTTGAAATACAGCCCCATATAACGCTGAGAAACATACATATCTTTAATCCTCAGTGGATTTGTCTGATATAATACAATTCTTTTACATGAACTTTAAATAAGTAGAGATGTTCCTTGGGTGGTCCTTTAGCAAACATCCAGTAGGTATGAAGAGTGCTTAGTGATGTGTACCAGACTTGCCCTCCCAGGACTCTAAATAAAGCATCTAGATTGGAGATTCTGCTAATCCCAAATATCAAAGGTCATTTTTTTCTGCACTAATATGCTCACAGAGCACACAGGTGACCTTAACCAAAACAATGACATGATCGTTAGCCCTTACAGAGATCTATAAAGCCCCCTCAATTAAAAAAAAAGTGATCAAAGAGGCATAGGGTCAAAACAGTGAAAACTGTCTTACTGTTAAATTTCATTTGATAAAGTTTCATTAGAAAAGAGCCACATACATTAAGTCTAGGAAATACCAAGAAGCCCACAGAACTTAGAGATTCCTTAAAATACATGTTATTTATTTTACTACTTGGTTTCTGGAAGGAGTTAGACAAAAGAAAATAATCATGAGGGAAAGAAGAGAGCTAACTTTGACTACTCATGAAGATGACCTCACCTTCTATTTTACAAATAGAAATGAATCACCTTAAATTCCTATTATAGACACAAACAACCTATCCTCATGCACTCCATTCTTGCCTCCCATATACATGAATCGGACTTCCTCCTCTTGTTGAAAATTAATCCTTTTATGTTCTGGTTCCAAATAATTTTCATCTCAAAGGAATTCTTTAATTATTTCCCCATTTATTTTATCTCTGTCTTCTTCTGGTGACTCTTCCCCCATTGTATACAAAAATTCTCGAGTCTAATTGCCTAAGGGGGAAAAAATCCTCTTCATTTACTATGTCTCTTCTTAGCTGAGCTACTTAACAATAATCTTTACTTGTCGTCACTTCCCTTCATTTCATTCTTTATAACTTTGGAATATATTCATTAAGATCATAAATAAATTACTAACTGTAATTAACAAACCTCTTTCTTGACATTTATTTCTTCCCTAGATTCTGTAATATCTGGTTCCTCTCCTACTTCTTGTATATTTCTTATATCTTCTTTTCCAGTTTTTCTTTCTCCACCAGCCCATGAAAAGGTGATGACTGCCCCAAATTTCATCCCCACCCACCAGACTGCCTCTGTTCTGCCCTTCAAATCTACTCCTTATCTCTACTGATAGCACTGTCATCCACCCAAATGTCCAAAACTTCAACTTGAGCATCACCCTGGACCCCTCTAGTTCTCCTTTCCAGACAAATGATCCTACAGCACCATCAAGTCACTCTCTTAAATGTATCATCTCAAATGTGTTCCTTCTTTTCCATTTCCGTAGCCACAGTCTTAAGGATCTGATGAAGTTCTCATATTACCAATTACAAAAACCTAGCCTTGCATCTTACCTTCCTCTAGCTAGCATTCTAATCTATCCTCTACATTGAGTAGGATAATATTTCTAAAATATAAATCTAATCACATTAGTTTTCTTTTTTAAAATCCTTTCATGGTTTCCAACACCAACATGATTAAGTCTAAATACTAAGTGTATCACCCAGGGCTCTTTGTGACCTTACCCTTTACCTTACACTCCACTCCTAATTACATACATGGCCCAACCAATAGTTTGCTGAGTGGGGCATACTTTCTCAAGCCTTCCTACCTTTTCAAATGCTATTTCTGCTGCCTGAGGTGTTATGACTTTCCTTATATGTCTAGTGAAATACTACATCTTCCTCAAGACCTTGTTCAAGTCTCAAGTTGCAAGAGACAAAAAATATATACATGTAAGTCTCATTTCTCCCATGAAAACTTCTTGGCGGCTCATGACGGAATTCTGTATTCCCTCCTCTTAAACGTATTTCTATTTTATACTTATTGTAGAGTAGGATAATATTTAACTGTTTGTAACTCAGGTAATAATAGCAGTAATGTCAATAATAACTGACAAAAATACCCATAATTTTTTGAGATGTATGTGCCTGGCACCACTCTAAGCACCTTACAGGTATTAGCTCATTTAATACTCACATAAGTCTTAAGGTAACATTTATCACTACCATTTTACAGATGAGATCATTAAGACATAGAAAGTGAAATAATTTGTCTAACATCTAACAAGTTGTAAGGAAAAAATTCAAACTAAGGCAGAGTGGTGATAAAATCCATGCTCTTAACTACCATTTCAAGCCTAAAGCCTGTGAACTCTGGAAAGGCAGGGTCCATGTCCTACTCATCAAGGCCTAGCATATTTCCTGCCACATAGTTAATGCCCTATTACTGTATGTTGAATTAAAGGCCAAGCCCAAGGGAAGTTATACTAAATTCCAAATATATTTCCAAATAAAATTGATTTATGTATGTCTCCAATGAAATTAAGGAAAAGATGTTCTACATAAATAATTTTAAGAACTTGTAGAAATATTTTTTAAATAATTTACAGCTGCAAGAGACAAAAATATATGCATGTAGGTGTTAGTCACTGCACATTAACACAGTAAAAATGTATCACAAGACAGATGGCAATTCCAAAAAGTCACAGGATTATTGATCAGATAGGCACTGAAACAGAAACTCTGTTACTCCATTGGCCTTCAAGGACATGAAATAGGAGTTTGTGCCATGAAGCATTTCTGCAAATACACTATGAAATATGGTGTTCCTCTAAGTAGCAAGATGCTTCAATCCAGAATCATCATCTTAAATCACCCCAGGGTCTTTCCTCCCACTTTTATTTCCCATCTTATAGGCATTAAAATTTCAGAAATGAGAAACTGCTTCACTGGACACAATATGAAAGGGGTGTTGCTCCTTATAGGAAGGAGCAAATAATGTTAAAGAAAATAGTGTTATGCCTTCAAAGACCAGCCGGTGAGAAGTAAAGCAATTGCCAGCCCAGGAAATGCTTTATTTGAAACATAAAATTGTGTAAAGTTCTGTTTCATTTGCAGAAACTATATCAGAGAAAACAATTCATCAATTGCATAAATTGCAACTTGTAAAATTTCAGCTCACTTTGGTAGAGGTGGGGAGGCATATTTGGATTCAAAGTCCGGGCAACACTGGTTTTCCACTGCAAAAGTCTCTATGCATGTACACATAGAAAGATGATAAGCCCACCCTCTGTCTCTCTTTCTCTCTCTTACTCAGAACTTGATAGTGGAGAGGGCACAGGCAATAAAGACTTATGGATTCTCATCCGCCTCTATCATTTAAACATGGTAAGTTACTTTCTCTCTGTCTTTCAGGGTTTTCTTTTTTCCCCAATTTTACCATGAAAGTACTTTCCTTACAGAATTATTGTGAAAATTAGAGACGCTTACAAAGTTTCTATCCTCAAACTTAATGAATCTTAAGTACTTAAACATTGGTGTTATTATTCTTAATAAAGAATATTCAGTATTAATGTTTACTTGCGTGAAGAGCCTAAAACAACTCCCCTGAAAGAAAGGTAACTAAAAACTGAAATCATGTATGACAGAATAAAAGAAAGGAGAAGGGCAGACATAAAAATGGGGGCAGCGGTGGAGGAAGAATGCCTGACAGTGTTAATAGCAGCACGTAGCAAAGGTGTAATGTAGGAAAGCTGGCCTTATAGCCCATCCCAGGCCTTTTTAGATAGACCTGTTTCTTCCTAACCTGCTTAGAGCCCTTAGTCCTTTTCTTCTATCCCTTATCACACTGGATTCACACAGAGATGTAAATAATTGATAAAGGATCTACCTGCCCTGTGGTCTTTGCATTTTATTGTGGATCAGAGCTTTGGATCCCTGTGCTAACAGTCTAAAGATCCTTTGTGTTGGCAGAATAAAATCAGACAAGCATCAGGCAGCAAAGAGTACATTATGATAATATGATAACATTATAAAAACACTGCTGAGCTCACTCTAACCTGCAAAACTGTCACCTACCACTCTAGGAACATAAAAAGTTTATCAGGTGTTCCTAAGGAAACAATGCCTTAAGCTCCATGACCCACTGAAGACATTACACACAGGGATTTGAGTACTAGACACAGCCCTACAACGTTTTTTGAAAAATTAAATAATAAAATAGCCAGTAAGTAACCCACACAAGAAACAGGTCAATTTTCCAACAGAGATTATGTGGGAAAAAAGAGAAAGAAAATCTAGATATGCAAGTAAAAGATGAAAGGAATTACAAAGAATAAAAGCCAAGAAGTACAGTGAGGTTAAAAGTTATGCTGCCAATAAGTTAATAATCATGAATAATCGAAAATGCCCTGGCTAATGCCTTAGAAAGGTACCATATCAGAGAGAAACAAGCCATCTCTCAAGAAGTCTTACAAAATCAGTTTTTTCCTCCAGCATTGGAACCAATCAATATTTATTTGAGTGAGCTTGAATTTGGGATCATATAATATAAAAAACATATATCTTCAAAACACTAGGAGCAAACTCAGTGTGGGGAGATGCTCCCAAGATGAGTCAGATAGAAGTACTCCTGGAATGGAAAGGCATGTGTAATCAGCTATGCAATTTCAACTTTTTAAACTCATATTCATTCCCTTTCTCTCTCACTCCCTATTGTGTATTTATAGTTGAATTTATTTAAGTTAAAAATTCCCATGATAGGAACCCATTACATCTAAGATAAAAACCGGAAAGAGAAGAGGAATCAGACAGTCTACAATTTACCAAATCCTCCAAGAAATACCAGAACACTTTGCGTTTGTATCTGTGTTAACAGGACTTATTTGAGCCTCTCTTACATTACTATTAAAGTTTTTACTCATTTACATATGCACTAGATTATAGATTTTAGGAAAGGCACTGAGAATGATCACTTATTGAGGGAGTCCTATTAGGTGCAGACACCCTGGTAACTCATTTAACAACAGTATAAGGCAGGTATTCTCCTTTTACAGATAAGGAAACTCCCTCAGAGTGAGAGCTAACATCCCAGGTTAGAGATTACAAGGAGCAGAGCAACAAAGGCAATTCCTATCAGTCAGACTCCCAAGTACACACTCTTCCAAATCCGAGTCACTAAGGAAATGAGCCCCCAAACCATGCTCAGAGTAGACACATAATTGAGCATACCATTCTTTCCCTTCATCACAGATGTGGTCTTAAGAAAATCTCCAAGCAACGTCTAATGGTGTAACTAAAAAGGCATAAAAAAATGAAACCTGTGGGTCATGCTGACTACCATGCTGGGACAATACCATTCATTTTGGGGTCTCATCATGCCTAAGGATGCTACAAACATTTGTTGAAAGAATGAATAAAGTACTAATACTGAAAGAGAGAAAAACAAGTTTGGGAATAAAAATGGAATAGAAAACTAACAATGCATTATGAAGAGAAAGGATCTCCTTTGTTCAGTTCATGCACATTGGGATTTGCATGAAATGAATAAGCTGAATAGACCAGCAAACTGAATTTTAGCACTGGTTTGGCTATTCACAACAGAAACACAATGAATACTTCAAACTAACAGCTCACCACGTTTACTTGGAAGATGGCTCCTCTTAGATCACCTCACTTTCATGCTAAAAAATGGAAAGGTCAGAGTATTTCTGAAAACATTTTCCTCTATGGAGACAACATTTCTTAAAAATGACAGCCCAGAAAGGCTGCATAGCATCCCAAAAGTCTGGTGGCACCTGGAAGTCTCTTTTCGGCAATAGGTTGTTATAATTTGCTTGTGAACTATCTCTATAAATTGCTTACTGAGTCAGGATAAACCTTTCTGAAAACAATACAATACAATCTAACAATTTAGATTGATGCTAAATGTCCTGGAGGTTGGCAGGAGGCAGGTGGATTGAGGTAAAGGATTAAAAAAGGTTGGGTATAATTTTTGTGCGTTAACTAAAGTGAAATAGTGATAATTACCTTTGCAACGAGTATCTACCTTGTAGCTGATGTGGTATGTATTAACACTGATGAGTTTCACGGTCAACGTGAGTTAAGTGTTATATCCAGAAAAATGGAGTATACAGTAAAATTTCTTTTTTCTTTCATTCAACAGTCTCTTTGAAAGAATCACCCCCACCAAAATGCATACTTCAATCTTTTGCCTTAGACAGGTTATAATCAACTATAGCCATTAGCAGCTGTCACAATAATCAAAAAAGCTTAATACATACTCTAAAGAGCCAACTTTTCTCCAGGCCCTGGGCAGGTATGGAGGAAACACAAAATGCATGCATGATGCAGGGAATTTAGTGGTTTTGAAGATGTAGTGAACATACTGCCGAATGCAATGAAAGAAAATATCAGGGTAAAGGGCTTCCCTGGTGGCGCAGTGGTTGAGTCCGCCTGCCAATGCAGGGGACACGGGTTTGTGCCCCGGTCTGGGAAGATCTCACATGCCGCGGAGCGGCTGGGCCTGTGAGCCATGGCAGCTGAGCCTGCGCGTCCGGAGCCTGTGCTCCGCAACGGGAGAGGCCACAACAGTGAGAGGCCCGCGTACCGCAAAAAAAAAAAAAAAAAAAAAAAAAAAAGAAAGAAAATATCAGGGTATGGAGTAGAGGAACAGGAAACTGGTATGGTGTGCTGACCCCTTCCCCTGTTTGCACCCATCTTCTTCCCTATCCACTCACACGGTGCAATTAGCTGCAACAGCACCTGTATCACCATTGTGCTTTTTTGCTAATGTGTCTTTCTTCCTTTATTGTAAACACTTGAAAGACAGGAGCTCAGTCATCATTTTATTCCCAAGAGAGTCACTGGTTCATAGTATCTTCTCAGGAGGTGTCAGTGGAATGTTCTTTGTGGAATGACTGCAGCACCATCAAGGTCCCTAAGCCACCTGTGAATGGAAAGGGCTTAATTAAAAGCCTCAAGTATTCTCTGTCCCTGGGTTTTTATACTGCACCAGATCCCTAGGTCCTACCTTATTCCAACCTAGCAGAATCTCCCGAAAACTCATTTCTGCTTTAGAACCCCATGAGAGGAAGAGCACAGCAACAGTGAAGTGCAAGTTCCTCTAGTGTCCTGGATTAGGGGCACTGGGGTGGGGGGCAATCTTAGAGCTGCCTCAGGAGTTGCCTCTCCTCTATGACCTACTCTATCAGGACTTAACTTCCATACCCTCCAGTGTCAGACTGCTGTGACAGAAACCAGAAACAAGTCACTAAAGTCCTCTGTCTCTACCCAGGTGTCGAATAACACCTTCTATTCTGCTATTCATTTCTTTCTATATGCCCATCCTACATACACAGAGAGCACAAAATCCAAACATCTCATAAATTACTGTCCCATCCCATCACTGCAGAGCATTTTAACGTTGAAAGGAACAACATAGCCTGACTCTTCTTCATTGAAAAAAATATTCTGTCATTAAATTTCCTTAAAACCCAAATCATTCTATTTCCAGGAAGCTATTCCCACTCATGAATATTCTATATTTATTATATCACAAATATTGTATTTATATTTCAATATAGAATAGCTTGTTTCTTTTGGGGGTGAATGGGAAATACTTCTGTCTTTATGGTTTTATTGTTTTTCTACCAAATGATTAGAAAGCAAAAGTAGGAGCTTTATAGATGTCAGAGGCAATTCTGTTCTGTCGTTTTTTATGCACATGCTGACTCAATGTCATAGAATAACTGTGTTGCTTTCTGCTTTCCCTGACAGTCCAAAGAAAGAGTAATGCATACAAATCATTTTACTGTTTAAAAGTTTTGAATAAAACATGCTAACCTTGTCATACTAAGTGACAGACAGAAATGTCACCATTGTTTGCCAGGGACAAATAATCCATATACTTCATGTATAATTCATCTGATCTTTAAGAATGTTTAACAATATTGAATTTAGATAAATTTCAATGTTATGATGCATCAAACTTCCTTTATCAATTTACACATGTGCCTCATCAATTTAAGTCTTCATTTATATTACTCTATTTTTGTATTAACTATGACAGATCAAGAGGCTATTCTTATTTCTAGGCAAAATTTATAGGTGCATTGTCCATATTATAGCTGCCTCTCCACATCCCTCGCTCCATCAGGTCTTAACTTGGAAACCTCAAATAATCCAAGGGTCGTAAATCTGCCACAGAAGCCCCAGTTGCAAGTACAGGTTTCTACAAGTCTTTTGACATAGTGCCTTTGGTCTCCAAACAGAGATTGAAGACCTCAGAGAGGTAAGATTTCAATCCTTTCTAAAATAAGATGTTAATGGCTTCCAAAGCCTTTCTGTCAATCAAAGCTAACCAAGGGCAGGTCTAAAAAATGAGTTGGCTTGGGGGTAACATAGATGGACAAGAATATTTTGAACAGGCTTCAAAGTGAGCTGGAATTCCCTGTGCTGTGGATCAAGAGAAATGATGTTGGCCATCTACTGCTAAGCACGATCTCGTGCGCAACTGCCAGCGCAGATAAACTTGTGGTTTCCCTGAGTCTGAAAGGACTTCTGCTGTCACCATGTAAAAAAAGTGCCTCGAAGAGGAAAAGAAACCACTTGGTTGACAATGCCCTCCATATGGTTAGAAAATAACATACTACAGAGTCATTTAAGAAATGATTCACTGATCTTAGGAATGAATTGAGAAACTAAACAAACTAAATTGAAATCTCTGGGAGCATCTTCTGGAAAAGCCTATTTCCTGTTCTAGGAAGAGTTACTAATCGTTTTACAATAGTACAACTTAATTCTGCCAAGGATCATCCTGTTGGCCCCTTTCTTCCCTATCAGAATTTTTTCCTCCTCTGTGAGCCTCAGAAAGTTCTTTCTGCCCTCGGAGGTCATTTTACTTCTATTAAGAACATTTGATAAAATAATAAAAGTTGTCATGAGTCAGAGGTTAAAGAGCTTTGTTGTTATTGTTTTCAGAAGGAGGTAGGAGGCAGGGAGCTGGCATACCCATACATGTTACATCACATAAATGAACAATTCACACAGTCTTTTTGGGGTCTTATCTACATACTTATGCATATACCAGGTCACCTTCTCTGAATTACACCTAGGTGTGCACAGGGGCACATACAAAGATTAAGTTATATATATTCTTTTCTTGGTACATTGGACAAGACAAACTGTTTTCCACTAGTTGAGCTATCACCTTTGTGGCCCATTCACAGAGTAAAAGAAAATTATATGAGAAATTCATTTAAATCTTCAAAGGGGGAAAAGTCAGTAATATAAACAGAGCTGGGTAAATAAACTTATGGGAAATTATTTAAATTTATACATTGGACTTAAGAAAGCTTCCTTCTGGGGCTTCCCTGGTGGCGCAGTGGTTAAGAATCCGCCTGCCAATGCAGGGGATGGGGGTTCGAGCCCTGGTCCGGGAAGATCCTACATGCCGCGGAGCAACTAAGCCCGTGCACCACAACTACTGAGCTTGCGCTCTAGAGCCCTCGAGCCACAACTACTGAGCCCGTGTGCCACAACTACTGAGCCCATGTGCCACAGCTACTGAGGCCTGCGCACCTAGAGCCCATGCTCCACAACAAGAGAAGCCACCACAATGAGAAGCTCGTGCACCGCAACGAAGAGTAGCCCCCGCTCGCTGCAACCAGAGAAAGCCCACGTGCAGTAACGAAGACCCAACACAGCCAAAAATAAAAAAAATAAATTAAATAAATTTATAAAAAAGAAAAGAAAGCTTCCTTCTGAGAAATGCTAAATGTATTAAGGGACCCTGAAGAACTCCTCTTTCAAAAACTAGTTGGAATAGGGTTGGTTTGTTTTTTTAACTGCTCAAATTACTTCCGAATTTTTGCATAGCATCTTTTTTCTGAGTTGAGTGTCTATAGTTTTCATTGGATCTTCCAAAGGGTCATGACACTCACAAAAAATATTTAAGAACCACTGTTTGGCAGCTTGGGAGCTCTTATTTCTCTAGAAGGGTTTGAATTACCTCTGCCTGGAGGTAGGAAATTACATCAGCTGTAACACAGAAACTCAAGCTTTCCTGGTCTACAAGAGTTAACACTGGTCCTTAACTAAGTAATTTACACCAGATACTACTAACAAATTTTCACATTTCAGTCACAGTATACCTATGTCCATAGATTTCCATTATTTTCCAACAGTTCTAATTTCACTGTGGAATATTTACCAGATGGAAAGGGGCCATTTTATGGGCTTTTGGCAGGTAAAGTTGGATCTGCTAAATGAAAATCCCATGTTTGAGGAGCCCATGGAACTGTCAATAACTGACTTTTGAACACAGAGAATTTTAAACTTGCTTTTATTTGCAACAAGACAAGCGATTCCTTTGAAGAGATTTGTGTTAACCCTTAATTTTTTTTTTAATCTGGACCTTTAACTGGCATCAATTTGGAGAAAAGATTTGTTAAATGAGTTCCAGCAGTAATTCTCATCATTAAAACCACCATTATGATCATTACTTTTTTTATACTATTAAGCAAATATTTAAAGGACGGAAACTATAATTCATTGAGTGATACCTTGGAAAGCTATTTTCCAGAGTACTTTAGAGAAGTGGCAAATGGAATGCACTGATTTTATGTGTGTCTGTGTGTGCATATATATATATATATATCTCCTATATGTGTAATGAGTAATTGCTAAAGTTATTTATCCCTACTTAATAGAGCTATTATTTCTTCTCACTAACCACAATTTCCTTTCCTTTCTCCAGGTTTCCGTGTCTTTCACAAATCCTTCTGTTATTTTAAACCTCTCTTTTCCTCTACTGTCACTTTATTTTGGAGATTCAGTAAAATCTTTAGCATTTCTTTAGGACAGATTTAGGATTAAGATTGGTGTATTGGCCTTAAGGAATCTTCCCCCACTATTTTCTACTTATACACTTCTTTGTATTTTTTTTTCCCACTTAGAACCGGCTGGTGGAAAAAAAGAGTGGAAAAAAAAAAAAAGATATAAATCCCTAAATAGAAGAAAAAAATTTTTTTAACCAGGCCAATGCCAACAGTCCAGCAACAAGTTGGATGGCTTTGAGTATGGGTTTTGGGTATGTACGTACTGTGTGTAATCAACAAGGCAGTGTGGAGAAAAATGTATTGCAGTTATGATTCTGATAAATATAAACAAGTTTAATACTTTTATGACAAAGAGCCAGGAGGATACAGAGGTTTCAGAGCATTCTGTTTGTCTTTTTTATGGTAAAATAAAGAAATAATAAAACTTCTCCTTTCATTTGAAGGAATACTTCCTTTTAACCAAATTCTAAGAGAAATGTTCACACAATGGTTATATCAAGAGTATGCTTTTCACCTACTATGATTAAAATAAAGTGCTTTTCAAAATCATAAGTCTCATGCACCTCAACAAAATTTATAATGCGAATGTTTCATTATTTAAGACTCCTCCTCCCAACAACGTTATGAGATCAAGTCACTTAATGCATTTCACAAAATGAACTATGTTGGCCAAGAAACACTGAATAGGCAGCATTGCTATTCTCCTCAACTCCATTTTGGAAGCCCAAGTATTGAAGCTACATTTCCTATGTTTGCATTTTGTAGGGAGGGAAGGTGGTTCAGCAAATGTTTTTTAATGAGGACTTCAGACCTTACAGATGAGAATACTTAAACAGGGTAGGAAAGTGCTAAAAAGTGAATAATCAAAAGGAGAATGAGGAGGAGAAGGAAGAGGAGGTATACAACCAATGTAACAAAAAGTGGGCCACTGCAGACTGCCATTTCCAATGTAAGCATGCATTGCAGTGTAGCATGATCTTGTAGCATTGAGGGGTAAAACTGTTATTTACAGAAAGCCACATAATGAATCAAATGGTGAGAATTTATTTTAGTTTCACAAAACATCTTGATGGGTGGTTTTGATGTGGAAAAATTAGCCCAGGGAAAGGACTGGGACGTAAAGAAGAAATGAGGGAGATCTGAATTACTTTGCAGATAAAAATAAGCTGGACTTGGAGTTTGAGGCTTAAGGGGAAGTTTCAGGGATTCTTAGCCAAATATCAGATATTTCTCCTTGCCAATACCCTATATAATTAGTTGGTTCCTCTTGTAAGACATTAAGAGATTTAGAATTCTAAGACACAGATACCAGTCAAAAACATTTTTCATTAAAATATTTTTAATCTTCTACTCAGAGGAATATTAAAGAATAATCATGGGGCTTCCCTGGTGGCACAGTGGTTGGGAGTCCGCCTGCCGATGCAGGGGACGCAGGTTCGTGCCCCGGTCCAGGAGGATCCCACATGCCGCGGAGCGACTGGGCCCGTGGGCCATGGCCGCTGGGCCTGCGTGTCTGGAGCCTGTGCTCCGTGGCAGGAGAGGCCACAGCAGTGAGAGGCCCGCGTACAGCAAAAAAAAAAAAAAAAAAGAATAATCATGTATTACCTATACAGCTGTCCCAGTAATACACTAGGAATATTTCTTCCTTTTGTTTACAAAAGTCCGAATAGAGACAACCCCTGCCTTCTGAATTAAGATGAGCAAACAGAGGTCCTCCATAGTCAAGGTCCATGAACAATAACCTTCCCTGGTGGTGAAGTGATTCAATACTTTGTTTTATAACCAGGATAATTATTTGGAGTATCTTTGAATTATAGCTTTTCATTTCTCATGTGGGCCACTTGGAGACTTGCATCCTCTATTTCCTAAAAAAGTAATCCAAAACAGCAAGCCTACATAATTTCTCATAACCTAGAGGAAGATGTAAACATTTTTCCAGGACACTTCGTGCTTTCACTCTCTCCTCAGTTGGAACTTATTCAAGCTTATCTTTTGGAAATGGAACCATCCTAGTTCTAGGAGCATTAATGATAGTAGATCAAGTCTATCTGTTTGTAAATGAAAGAAACGTTGCCATATTGTAAACTCACAGTCTGTTTTTCAAAATCCACAAATAGGACATGGAAAAAATTGGAGGAAGAACTGAGAATTTAGGTAGCTGTGGCGTAATCTAAGAATGGACATTGCCTGTCCGTCAAGCACAAGGTTGAAGACCCTGAGATAAAGTTAATCGTTGAGAAATACCTGTGGCAGTAATGCCTGGGGATTTTAAAAACAGGGACATCTAAAATGCAAATGTAGTTTGTTGGCAGTGCTGGGAGCAACACAACAAACTTCTGATGCCCCCAAACCCTCAACAGAATCTTAAAGTATAGAAATGCCTTTGCCGATGTTATTTTGGCAAAAGTGCAAAGATAGGCTTGATCCAGATAAAAAGAAAAGTTGCAGGAAATGAGATACACAGGACAGATTTTTAAATTCAGAGGAAAATAAGAAATCAAGGCAAAGGTGACTAGGAAAAACTTAACCTATCCAGGAATTCTCAGGGGTAGAGTGAAGGATGGGATTTCCACCAAAAATGGCACGTCAGTCAGTGTGTGATGGTGGTGGCAGGATTTCTGTTTGTTGGTTTGGTTTGCTTGCTTGTTTATAATATTAAAGGGCATAGGATATCTAGCCAGCAGATACTTGGGTAATGCACATAAAACAGGTTTATCCCTTACTCTGATGATCACAGCAAGCTCACAATGACATAAGACTGATAAGCAAATTAGAGATACTAAAAGTGAATATATTATGTGCCACAAACAAATAAATAAAGATGGATCTCATCTGTTACATTTTTCTGACTGGATGTCACAGAGTGCTTGTTTAATTTTTGTTTGTTTGACCTTTTTGTATTTTTTGCCGGAGGTGATAGGTAGAAAAATAACCCGTGGAAGGGGGAAGTTCAACAAGAAAGTCAAATGTCTAAAAGGAGATTTGTATATAGAGTAAGAATGAAGGCTACAGGAAAATAAATTCAGCAGCTAATAAATTTAAAGCACTGACATCACAATTAAATAAGATTCTTGCAATTCTATCCACTACAAATATTGTCTTTGCCCACGCCCTTGCTTTAAAATACTTAGTTGAGAGGCACACTAAGGAGTCATGTGATCATCAATGTCCAGAACTCCATGTTTTCCTCAGAAAGCAGTTCAATCTTTCTTTCATCCATCTATACACAAATTCTAGAGCCTTTACTTCAGTCAATTTATGAGGGAAAGCTGCTGAAAGCAGGGACTCAGGAAAAGTACATTTCTAGGCTGAATCTAAACATGGCCACTATCTAATTCTGTGAAGGTGGAGCAAGTTGCACAGCCTATCTGGACCTCAGTTGCTTCATCTATAAATGGGGAACATAATAGTCTCAACTTTTAAGTTTTTTTTAAGGACTCAAAGGGTTAATACATGTAAAATACTTAAGAACAGTGCCTGGCACATAAAAACGACCATAAAAGTGTTAGCTACTACTATGATTTTTACTAATAGTAGCACTATATAAGGCAGCAAAATATATGTCACATAGTAGTTACTCAGTAAAAGGGAGTTCCATCCTTCTTTCTCATCACCTCTCTCCCTCATTTTTAGACAAATATGGTCACCCCTTGGCCTTCTCTTCCAGCTGCACAGTGCCTGGCACATTTCTCATCTCTGATAACCACACTAGTTATACCAGAATGCAAATGTACATCACAGATTGGAGACAGGTGATAAATAAAGTATTGTAGGGTTACTGATCTCAGTGCTTAGTGCCTTAGAATTTTAAAGACGGAAAGGGCTTTAGACATCGCTGATTCCAAATATATTACCTTCTTTCTACTGTCTTTAAGTATGTCTAGTTTATTTCAATACTCTATATTCATCTAAACTTTACCCCTATATCTAACTTCCCAATTGATGTAACAGTAGTTCTCCTTCCTGACTACACAGTAGAATCATGTGAAACTTCAAAAATACCAAATTCATGATTATAATCGTTTTAAAAAATGGCTGATCATTAAAGTCACCAGGTAAGTTCTTCAAAACTACATATTCCACACTGACCAACAAAATCAGTGTATTTGGGGTGGGTCCCTGGAAATGTTTTTTCAGAAGCACCTAAAATAATTCTAATATTCACCTTAGTTTAGATACCACCATTCTACTGAGACACGTGATGCTGCCCTTCATCTCACCTCATCTAATCATATCTAACATTTGAACTTGGAGTTAGGGAAATGAGGAGCAAAAGCCATCATACTAAGAGGGAAAAAAAAGATGTATTTTTCTTTTCCTTTTTGTTACTTGATATTCTTTTTATGTCTTAGATATGATGACCACATTTTTAAACATAGGTCCTACTTGCTTGGGAAGGATTTCCATCCTTCCTGGGGTAGCTTTTGGAGTAATTCTGACTTCTCAGTAATTCTGGGTAGTCTAAATTCTCCTCCTAGGATATCACCAAGTGCTCAGTCTGTTGCCATTTCTCAGAAACCTATTAAACAACAGGTAGAATCCCCCTCTCTCTGACAAGAATATCTATGGACAGGAAAAAAGTAAAAGACCGAGTGTGAACATTGTAAATCAATATACCTATAGCCATGATAAGTATGCAAACTAATGGTATAAAAAGGAAAAGCACATATGACAAGCATTGAGGGATGTAGCTACACTAAATGAGACCTGTTTTCTTTAGTCTTTTTCCCATCTCTCACCTCCTCCTTCAAAGTTTATTTCTGTACATATCATATTCTGAAAGGAAATGAGCTATACTGCCAAACAGGTACTTGGTAGCTGGCTAGTTGCCAGGAAATATTGTGCATGTGTGTATATGTGTGTATATGGAAGATTTTACTTTAAATTACACTGGATAAGTGCTATTAGAATATATTTCTTTTTGTGGGTATTCACTTCTTGTTACTTTGGGGATAGGTATTGGGGATAGAGTGGTGAAAAAATCTTAATATGAACCATTGAAGACATTAAGTTATGTGGCACAGAGTTTCATAGCTATATAGCTATTTCTCTCACCTTGTTTGAGAATATTCAACTTACAACACAAGAACAAAGAGTAAGTTTTACTCACCCACATTTTGCTTCAAGCATAAACTTATTTACTAGGGTCTGAATGGAAGAGTATCAAAACCATCTTTCCTAAGGTTTTGTTTGATTTACAGACCACAGCCCATGAAGCAGTCCATCTGATTTTCAAAAGCCAAAGAGCTAAGTAACAGAGAAAAGGGTATAAATATGAGGCTTGGGGAATCATAGGCTATTTGGGGCCTAGAACTCTAAGCCCCTTAGAGAACCCTAGTTTCTCTAAGCCACTTAATTATTATGACATCATAAATAGAAAAGAGAAATTTCCCTTGAAAAGAACACTCTTATAAAAGAAAATCCTGAGCGAAGAGGAAATGTGTTTGTTCTCCCACAGCATGCTGTGAATACTGCTACCACAGGACTTGTCAAACTGCTTACCTGCTGTCCACCTCCCCTGGGACACTGGGAGTGCCTTAAGAGAAGAGACCACATCCTGCCTGGGAACACTGACATCTAGTACAAGCACTTGCTGGAACACTGAATATAATAATCCCTCTTTCAACTCATAGAGAAGGAAAATAAACTAAGGTAGAGTGCAACACGTGCTTTCTATAGCCTGACTGCCTGGATTCAAATCCCACCTCCTCCACTTACTAGCTGGGGAACCGTGGGCAAGATACTTAATACCTCTGTGCCTCAGTTTGCTCATTCTAAAAACAAGATAATAATAGCACTCACTTCATAAGGCTATTATAAGGATTAAATGAATCAATATACATAAACTGCTAAGAACCAGGCCTGACACATAGCACATGCTGAAGTGTTAGTTATTAGTACATGCTACTTCAATCTTTCCAACAATCATCTGAGATAGGTACTATTAGCCCACTTTACAGATGTGAAAGCTGAGGCCTAATTAAGCTCTCAATTGGCACATGTATTATTTAAATTGGTTCTGCCTGTTTCCAAAGCTTTTTGCTCTTTGCCCTACTCCATAGTGTCTCCCTTTCGAGCTTCTGTTTAATTCAATGCAATTTATCCAAGTTCTACTGGATCTAAGTAGTATGTGGTGCTACTTAGACCATAAAAAGACGAACTACGCATGGGGTCTCTTTTCAAAGAGGATAAAGTTAACACTGGAAGAAGATGTGGATACAATTTTAGTAAAAGGGAAATATTATAAGTAATACAGAATTTTGAGGTTCTAGGAATGAAAGACAGAAGATTCTGGTTAAGGGCAGGAAAGGCATTATGCAAGAGGTGGTTTTTCAACTGGCTGTGTAAGACTTGTGGGTAGAAATGGCAGGCAGCAGTGGGAGCAGGGAGGGAAAGGAAGGGAAGATCTTTCAGATGGAAATCATACTGTGTGCAATACTAGAGAGGCAAAAAAGTAGACATACACACACACACGCCCTACTCAGGGAAGGTGAGACTAGTTAAGTTTGCAACCGTGAAGTGTAAGAAAGCTTGGAGAAGTAGCACATGCCCACTTTGGGGAGGGCCCTAAAAGTCATGCCAAGAAATTAAACCTGCTTTGTAAGTCATGAGGAGTTAATCTAGGTTTCTGAAAATGTTTACAAGAAGAAGGGTATAGAGGTTGTCATATGACCAAAACTCTATCCTAGGATATTTCTTAGGATATGTTGTTAAGGGAAAGGAGATGAAATGCTAAAAAGCAGGGCCAGGGAAAACAATGCAAAGAAAAAATCATATCATAAATTAGGAACAGTAACACTGAGGAAAAGAAAGCTAAAAGAGATATAAAAAGCAAGAATTAGAAAATGACTAGAAGCAGAAAATAAAGAAGGCCAAATATGATTCCAAAATTTACAGAGCATTTGCATAGTGCCTGGAAATGTACTACATTATCTCATTAAATTCTCACAACAACCTTGCAAGAGAATATAATACCATTTCTCACAAAGGGAAATAGAGGTCTGAGTTTGAATATTGACTTTGGCACTTACTGTATGAAATTAGAAGCATTTACTTAGCCTAAGACTTGATTTTCTCATATGTAATATGTAGATAATAATAGCTATCCTATGGTGGTACTGTGAAAATTAAACTAGATAATGTTTATAACTTGCCTTAAAGGAATTAGCATATACTATCTAGCTACTGCTAATTGCAATATTATCTATTGCTATTAAATTAGAGTACTATTGTGAGAAAAATTTTATTCTGAAAGAGTTGTTAAATTGCCCACAGTCACGTTCCTAGTAAGAATCAAAGATAAAATTCAATCTCATATCTTTATAATTCCAAAGTCTGTCCATTTTCTAACATTCTATGTTTCACCTCTCAATGTAGAGGAATGACTGTAATGTCTTTGGAGGGGGGGATGGGAACCAAAATAATGAATAGGAAAATGAGATCACAGGAGTCCACAAATGAGTCCTAAATTACCATTTAATTAGAAGATTGTTTTGTTCTAAATCTGAGCTTGAATGCCATTTATAAAACAGACTATAGGGCTTCCCTGGTGGCGCAGCGGTTGAGAGTCCGCCTGCCCATGCAGGAGACACGGGTTCGTGCCCCGGTCCGGGAAGATCCCACAAGCGGCGGAGCGGCTGGGCCCGTGAGCCATGGCCGCTGAGCCTGCGCATCCGGAGCCTGTGCTCCGCAACGGGAGAGGCCACAACAGTAAGAGGCCCGCGTACCGCAAAAAA
Organism: Lagenorhynchus albirostris; assembly: GCF_949774975.1. Classification (NCBI taxonomy): domain Eukaryota; kingdom Metazoa; phylum Chordata; class Mammalia; order Artiodactyla; family Delphinidae; genus Lagenorhynchus; species Lagenorhynchus albirostris. Next base: position 72,792,312 of record NC_083101.1, on the reverse strand, counting down.
AAAAAAAAAAAGACTATAAATTACATACCATTCCATATGTAAAAATTATAATTCAAATACAGTATTAGAAAATTAGGATTCACTGTCTAATATATAACTTTCCAATGAAAGTTTCATGAAGCATAGAGCACTTTGGGGAAAGCTTTTTAATTGGCAATACCCATTCATCAAAGGTTGTTTTGTTTTTCAACCCCATTAGCTATGTGAGATTATTTGGAAATACTTGACAAAAAATTTAACTTTTCAATCCAAGGTGTTATCAAAATATTAAAGCTGGTACTCACTGCATATGTCAGATCTTAAAAAGGAAACACCTGTCCTTTAATGGCTGGAATGACATCTGGAATTCTTTTTGCAGACATGCAACATTCAATCTGATTAATTTTTAATTTTCTAATTTCTTAAAGGGAAATCTTAAAACTGGACTTTCTCCCTCACAATACTGAAAATGTAAAAATGTCAAGATCATTGATCAAATAGCCATAATTACAGAAGGGTACGACTTCGGCTTTAAATCTAAATCACTTCGGGCTGCGTAATTGATGTTTGGATAACAGAACGCCAGGTAACCACCTGGACACCAGAAGGTAAGGGCAATCATAGTTTTAGGCGATTATGATTAAAAGGCATAATTTTTCTGCTTCAGCTTACTTGGCCTCATTCCATTCCCAATCTTTTTCTTTAAAGAGGTAGCTAGGGCTTCCCTGGTGGCGCAGTGGTTGAGAGGCTGCCTGCCGATGCAGGAGGCGCGGGTTCATGCCCCGGTCCGGGAGGATCCCGCGTGCCGTGGAGCGGCTAGGCCCGTGAGCCATGGCCGCTGAGCCTGCGCGTCCGGAGCCTGTGCTCCGCAGCGGGAGAGGCCACAGCAGTGAGGGGCCCGCGTATCGCAAAAAGAAAAAAAAAAAAAAAAAGGTAGCTAGTTAGACCCACAACGTCGGCTCTATTCTCAACAGTATACTTAAGGTTATTAGATAGCAGAAAAGGCTCCACAAGTAGCTAACTAGCTCACCATATATTGTACAGTACCATGGTTGTGCTTTCTTCCTTCATATGAGCACTGGAAATGAGGAAGATGCACGTATGAATCCAAGAGAAAAATCATTCTCTCTTTTCAGATGAAGCCAAACAACCAAATAAGAACAGGAGCAAAGAAAATTCCACTCCCACAAACGTATCAACCAACTGATAAATCTACCATGAGTGGATGTCAAAAAATAAATAAAGGAGGAAAAAAAGCCATGAAAGTGGTTTCATTCATTAATAAAGCTTTCCTTGATACCAAGGTGATATTACTGACCTTCCATCAGAAGCACTATTCACGTGTGTATTTCATTCAAATCCAGCCCTACTCTCTAGCCTGTTCCCGTTGAAATACACTACACATATTTATAGGATGACTGGCCAGGGTCAAGACAGAAGTCCTCAGTTCCAGAAAAGAAAGCAAACTGCCATAACCAACGTTAGTAACTGGCTAACTAGATGTTGAGCAAAGGAGGAAGCAACTTCTCTTACAAGAGAGAGGAAGCAAGACAGGCATTGTGGTCAAGAGTAGCAATACAGAGGGAAAAAAGCACTGAAGGAACTTTGTTAACGTTCAAGCTAAGATAGAAAATATTTCTGAAAAAAAAGTTCCCATGGTGAAATCTGTATGATTCTCTTCCAATCGTAAGTTATATATTTTGGTAATAATAAGGCAGTACATTCCCGCCCACAGTCCAAAAAAGGAAAAAGAATTCACTTTCATTATGACTCCATTTGCCTAAAACCAAAAATTTCTATATAGAACATAAATGAAAAAGTTGAGGTGAGGATTGTCTTGAAAAAAACTTCTCTGTTTCAAATGGCTTTAAATAACATAAAATAGAAAAAGGCATTTGCTTTTACTTAAATATTATTACTCACTGTTTTCTGCTTCTTACGTATTTCAACTGTATATCATTCTTTCTTGCTTCAGGACCAGGGACTTTGTCAGCGGCACAAATGGCCAGTCTGGAGGAATCTGGACAAAGACGCTAGGCTGTCCCACCAGGGCCAAACCCGACAAATGGAAAGGTTGTTGGGAAAAGCCTAGAAGCAAACTAACAGGAAGACTGCCGGGACAGGAAAGGAAGTTCAGGCAGGCAGCTGTTAAGCATTAAAGAGGTCGAGAAGTAAACAACAGCTGCAGGTGAAAAGAGTTTATCATTAGCGGACTCTGATGGCCGGTGATAAGCAGAGATTCAATCAATCAGATAGACAGCATCTGGGGAATCTAGCCACTCAGGGTGGAAACCCAACCACAGCAACCAAAGATGAGTAGCAAAGCCCAGCTAAGAGATCCGGGACCAAACACTGAAGCAGAATTGACTCAACGCTGAATCTATGGCTTCTGGATCCAGAAAGTAACAGTTTCCACACTAGGGTAAATTTTTCCCAAAGGCAAGGGTAAGGATCAAAATGCAACAGGATAGTCTCCACGAAGTTCATGAAGTATCTGATATAGTATCTAAAAGATAATCCCTAAGCAGAAAACAACTTCATGAAATATAAATGCATGCATATATTTGACCAAATAAAATAAAAAAGGAAAAGAGTATACTAGGCTATATTAGGTTTTGACCGAAGAGGGAAGGTCTGTTATTCAATGAGGCTCACCAACTCCTGACCCCCAACCACTAGCAGCAAGAAAGACTTACACCTGCTCTTCGGGAATCTGGCCATCAGCAGCCTGCAGAATGAGTATGGGACTAACCAGCTGTTTTTTATTCAAACCAAGTAGCAGTGGTATACAGTGTTGTAACTTTAGCAGCTCTGGGAACTCTTAATATTGGAGGCTCTACCCCACATCATTTTAAACATGATAAAACACATCCATTTATCACCAAAAATAAAATTTATAACACTTTAAGAAATGAGTGGAATTGCATTTGACTACATAGCACTGTTACATTTTATATATCTATTTAAATATTCATTAATTTTGATTCTATAGGTTTACAATTATTTTCAGCTGTGTATTTTTCCCCTCATTGCAAGTACCAGTGTATGCCCTAGGCCTGGTGACGCTGTTTGTTTTTTTGATTTGTTTTGCTTTTCTAAGTGGCAGACTTTTGCAATCCCCAAAGATGTATTTTAGTTTTATATGAGGAGAGGGATTTAATGTATAAAAAAGGACTCTGAGCAACTTACAGATACACTTGGTCAAGGCCCAGTGACCGGCTCAGATGCAGTGGGTAGTAAATGGCTTTGAAAGAATTGGTTAGCATTTGGAGTTTAGTACTTATCATTCAACATACAGTGAGTGTACATTCTGAATACTGGGCTTAAGATTAGAAATGTAGCAGTGAACACTGAGACATGGAGTTTTGGTTATGAAGTTTTCAATCTATCCATTCAGATACCCAGAACTATATGACTTACTGCTTAATTGCATCCAATGTTTCTCCTTAAGTGACTACCACTTCTGCAGAGTTCTTATTCACCTGATAAAATAGTATTTATTAACTTGAACAAACAGTGGGAGTGGCATTAAAATGTGCATAGCATGAAGCTTTGCTTCTTCTTTGGGACACTTTGAAAAACTGTGTCCATGGTTTGAAGCATCCATATAATGAAGCCATGAAGTATGTCACCAGAGTAGAGCTCAAATCCCAGTTTCTACCATTTACCTTGTGTGACCTTAGGCAAGGTACCTAACAATCTTGAACCTTTCTTCACCTAAAAAGTTGGTGCAATAATAATATCTACTTCCTGGGATTGCTGTGATTATCAATCAGCATAATGTAAATGAATGGCTTGGCACCTTGGCATACATACTCAGTATGGAGTTGCTGCTGTTGTTGGTATTTCTACAAATGAAGTTGATTCACCTTATTCCAAGAAAGGGAAACTAAGAAAGACCATTGAAAGGGCATTTGAAACTATCCAACTGAATAAAGCTCTTACAGACTTATTATGTAAATGCACAGTTCTCTCCTATTGAGACTCTATGGCAATTCAAGAAGAATAATAATGTTATTAAGCTCAACTTTCCAAAAGTCAAGCAGTAATAATACCACTTTGTGGATCTCTTTTAAGAAAAATAAATCAAAACATCTATGCACAAAACTATTCATTACAATGTTATTTAGAATGTCGAGGAGTTGCAAGCAGCCCAAATGCCCAACAACAGGACATGTTTAGGGAAATTATTCCATACCTATTAGCTAGATAATATAATATTGATACTTTGAAAACTCTAAATTGCAGAAGTATTTATGAAATAGTATCAAAGAAAAATCAGTACATGAAATTATGAATGCAACTAATTAAAAATACATGTAAAAAATAATTTAGAAGAGTTCACATCAAAACAATACCAGATGTGTTAGAACAGCAGTGTAACAGTAATATCATTTTTCCTCTTTTTTTTGCCATTCCATAATGTCTCTCAGGTACTTCTACACTTAAGGCAATAAAATTGATATTTAACAAGTAGCACCTGCACATTATTGTCCTAACATTAAAATTTGGCAACCTCTAAGAGGGCTAAGAACTCTTCTGGACATTTGAGAGGCTGAGGAGGATGGAATTTATCTCCAACATCACCTCATCTATAGTTATTGTGATCTTCTTTTAGCATCTATGGAAGATAAGACCAATCCATTACCCAGACTTGGCTCTGTAGGTTAAACTGATGCCAGTGAGCAGGGTAGGCTGTAGTTAACAATCAGGTTAACTACACAAGGAACAGATAGATGTATTCAGTCTCCAATAAGATTCTCATGCACACTGAATCCTTATTAGCAGAAGTGCAACTGATCTGCCAGTATTCTGAAGATTAATTTTATTCTGGTCCACATTCTATTAACTATTAATTGACCGATGACATGCGTGCCAAATTTGTCAAATAAAATTCTCCCCCCAAAAGAGAAAAGGAGAGATCTCTGAACAGCCTCTTTTACAGTCTATTGAAGATGTATTCTTCCTCTGAGTTAACTGGGGCGGCAAGAAGAGAGTGGGGGAATTGAGCTCAGAGTACTTTGGAGCTGAAGGTGCAGAGCTGAGCAGATTTGGAAACCAAATGCATTTGTTAATTCCCAAAGTGATTTTAAGAGCAGAATCCTGGAAGGACTGCCAAATAAAATTAATCCTTTAAAATGATAATGCAAATTTTTAAATCACAATGGAGAGCTCTAAGTTTGAAGAGAATGTTTCAATATTACGTGTATCTGGAAGCTAACCAGGTCATCTATGGATGAATGTTTCCATGACTTCTTACAGTTACAAGTTCAGACCAGGAAGTGTGTGTGTGTGTGTGTGTGTGTGTGTGTGTGTGTGTGTGAGAGAGAGAGAGAGAGAGAGAGAGAGAGGCACACAGAGACAGAGACAAGAGACAGAGAGAGAGAGAGATGGAGAGGGGAGAAGGGGAAAGAGAGGAGGGAAAGAGGAACGATAGAGAAAGAAGGAAAGAGGAGAAGGAAGATTTGTAGCATCCATGGTTAATATCCTCCTAAAGAAATAAAGGAATTTCTTACCTATCTTTGTGTGTGTGTGTGTGTGTGTGTGCACAAGCGTGCACAGTTGTAAATAAATATATAACCTTATAATGTTTTATCAAAGGATTAATTCTAAATACCAGTAGTTTGCAATAAACAATGCAGAAACAGAAAGCAGTAATGACTAATTCCTATGCTTGGTCAATGAAGGCAACAGGAAATCCAAACTTGAAAATTGTTGTTCAGCTATAACATAATTAAGAATAGATTACTGCATATTTGCTGTCCTTTGCAGATTTAAAAACCTTAAAAGTAAAATCAAATGTTAAAAGGCATGAAGTACTACAGACAATATGAATTCTCAGTGCTTATGAAAAATTACCTATTCCATCAGCTAACAAATATTTAACAAAGTTCCTGCCCAGCACTCTGTTAATTCCACAAATTTCTGTCTTTACAGATGTGATCCCTACCCACCTAGAACTTTCAGTCTGATGGGAGACAGGTATGATATATACATTAAAAATCATTACAAACTGTGATGGGTACTGGGTGGAGGGACACACAGAAAAATAAAATATGTTACAGGTGGATTGTCCTCACCTGGTACCTCAGAAAAGGCTTCTCTGAGTAACTTTGATCTGAGACATAAAAGACCAATAGAAATTCACCAGGCAAAGAAAGAGAGGAAAAGCATGGGAACAGTACAGGCACAGGCTTTGTGCCTGGATGGAACTCATCCTTAACGGACGCTCCATCAAGGTAAGTGACATAGTTAGAATTGAGTTTGGGATAACAAGAGAGGTTATTAAGGAAAAAAATAAAACAGCTTCTCCTTTCCCATCCTGACATAAGGAAAGAGGGGCCAGAATTATTTATCTAAAGGGCTAGGTAGTCACTTTATCTCCACCTCCTTGTCCTTTCCCTACTTCTCCACGCCACCATCAGGTCCATTATGTGGTGTTAGACTAGAGAATGCATGAAGTTAGGGGTGGAGGTTGAGGGCCTTGGATGATAGCAGAGTCCCAGGTCTCGATTTTTCACTGTAGGCTGTCTTTGTCTACAGGAGGTAGACAGTATGAACCAGGACCAGGAGAACCACAGTGAGAGTTCCTGTGGGTGTGGCCAAACACTGAGGGTATGGAGGTTGGGGGCAGAAAATGAGGGCTGCCCATGGCAGCCTTGACATCCTCACTTACCTCATGGCAGCACTGTGTTAAAAGCTTTATTGGGATTACCTCATTATAACTACCTGCAAGTTAAAGACTATTGTTATCCCTATTCTACACATGAGGAAAGAGCATGAGACTCTAAGGAATAAGTAATTTGGTCAACATCACATGTCTTATAAATTCAGTATTTGAGCTCAGACAGTCTGACTCTGGCCTCCCTGATCTAAATCCACTATACTGTCTGACGCTGAATGTCCCAAGGCCCAAGGTAGCTGGGTCCTGAAGCAGATTCAATTTGTTTATAGAAATAAAAGTCCTCATACTCTGGTGTTGGGGAGAAGAATCTACACCAGCTTCATTGAAAAAGCTCATTCTGAAGAATGAACAGGAAAGAGGAAAGATTAAGTGAAGGAAAAACAGTTATGACTGCATTAAAAGTCTAGGGAGAGATTGGTAGCTTGGCCTAAGCTTAAGCCTAAAGTTGCTAATAGTAAAACCAGAGTAATATGGTCAGATTTTAGCAACAGTTAGGAAGTAAAATCATGGAACGTGGTGATGGGTTGTTATAAGAGCCCCAGGGATAAGCAAGTATCAGAGATGATGTCTACCTTTCTTGCTTACTCCACTTCAAATCGCCTTTTGTATTAGTATTGTATGCTCTGGAATTCAAAGGACATGTCTGGCAGAAGATACAAATTTCAAAGCTGATCATACAATGATGAATTTCAGTTCATATTTTAAAATGGTCCTTCCCAACTATAAAAGTGTATTAGAGCTATTTTTATAAAAATTTCATTGCTAAAACCTTCTGGTTAAAGAAACAAAATAACAGGTCATATAGTTCTAAATCTAATTTTAAGGCAAGAATATGGAAATACCTTTTTTTCACACTAGAGTTATCTATGTATTTTTCAATGCCAAAATTGAAAGTGGAATTGAATGACTCATCACCAAAGTGGGCCAATTGTCTGCAAACTGAAAGGAAAATATCAGTACAGTTATGCTCCCAGGGATAGTCAGCTTCAAAAATAATTTTAACTATATGAGTCTTATATCATTTTCTTAAAGGCCAAAATACATGTCTTCTGATGTGTCCTTTAAGATAGGATATTTCCTGTGGTTGATAGGACTAAATTATTTACCATAATATTAATGCCATCCCAAAATAACTTACTCCAGCAATCAATGCTAACTTTGCCCATACCAAGAATAGACTGTCATCTACCTGATATAATACCAGGAAACTAAGATGCTCTCCTACATTACTTCTATTTCAAAATATCTCCCCCACTTTCTCCTTCATTTTAACAACAAATATTTAGAAAGAAGTTTGTTCATCACTGTCCTTACATTCTCATGCATCAGCTTTTCTAAATGGTTTTCACCTAATCCAAGCACTGCATGAGTTTCTAAAGGATGAGTAGGAGCCTTTGTGACCATAAGTAAACAAACAAACAAACAAAAAAATAAGACTGAGAGAAAGATCAAAATATACACCTATGTCATAATCATCTGCCACATTTCAAAATCATAAATCCAGATTAACCAGTAGTTCAATTAAATTCTTCCAGATCAAAAAGCTGTGTTTAAATACCATGGCTAACTAACAGGCTCAGTCCACACCCCTGCTACAAATTGTTCAGAGATACCTATTTTACTTGAGTACTACAGAGACAAATTTATTATTCAAAAAACACTTTTTTAAAAACCCACTGTCTTAGTCAATTCAGGCTGCTATAACAAAGCATCATCGACTTCGTTGCTTATAATCAACAAATTTATTTCTCACAGTTCTGCAGGCTGGAAGTCCAAGATCAAGTTATCAGCATGTTTGGGTTCTAGTGAGTGATCTCTTCCCTTCTACAGAGGGTCATCTTCTTGCTCTGTCCTCATATGGTGCAAAGAACAGGTAGTTCTCTCGTCTCTTCTTTTAAGGGCACTAGTCTCATTTATGAGGGCTCTACCCTCATGACCTAATTGCCTCCCAAATGCCTCACCTCTAAATACCATTATATTAAGGACTAGATTTTAACATATAAATTTGATTGGGGGAGAGAGGGCACACATAAACTTTTAGTCCATAACACCCACATTATGGTGCATTTCTGGGTTGGCAGATAGGCATTACTCATAACCCAGGGCTCTGCCCACATAAAGAGCAGACATCGCTAATCAATTACTGCACTCTTTCCCTCAGACACTGGATATAGCCTGAAAATTCTGAGCACAGCACTACAGACAGCCACTACTTATTAATCATATTATGGAATGTGTGATAAAACTCACTTACCATCCTTGGAAATGTGGAAAAGTACTGAAGACGTTTATTCTAAATTACATATTACCGCTAAACAGAGGGGTATTTTTTGACAAGTTGCGTAACTTTTCTGAGCACATAGGTCCTTCCTATCTCACAGGGCTGTTGTGAGGAACAAATGAAATAATGTTTGTAAAAATGTTTTCTAAACACTTTAAAGTGTTGTATAGAATTATTTTTTTGGTAAAATGTCTATTTAGGTCTTCCACGCATTTTTTAATTGGGTTGTTTGTTTTTCTGATATTGAGCTCCATGAGATGTTTGTATATTTTGGAGATTAATTCACCAAAGAAGACATACACATGGCCAAGAGGCACATGAAAAGATGCTCAACATCACTAATTATTAGAGAAATGCAAATCAAAACTACAATGAGGTATCACCTCATACCAGTCAGAATGGCCATCATCAAAAAATCTACAAACAATAAATGCTGGAAAGGGTGTGGTGAAAAGGGAACCCTCTTGCACTGTTGGTGGGAATGTAAACTGATACAATCACTATGGAGAACAGTATGGAGGTTCCTTAAAAAACTAAAAATAGAACTACCATATGACCCAGCAATCCCACTACTGGGCATATACCCTGAGAAAACCATAATTCAAAAAGAGACATGTACCACAATGTTCATTGCAGCACTATTTACAATAGCCAGGACATGGAAGCAACCTAAATGTCCATCGACAGATGAATGGATAAAGAAGATGTGGCACATATATACAATGGAATATTACTCAACCACAAAAAGAAACAAAACTGAGTTATTTGTAGTGAGGTGGATGGACCTAGAGTCTGTCATACAGAGTGAAGTAAGTAGGAAAGAGAAAAACAAATACCGTATGCTAACACATATATATGGAATCTAAAAAAAAAAAAAAAAAGAAAATGGTACTGATGAACCTAGTGGCAGGGCTGAAATAAAGACGTAGACATACAGAATGGACTTGAGGACACGGGGGTGGGGAGGGGGAAGCTGGGACGAGTGAGAGTGGCCTGGACATATATACACGACCATATGTAAAATAGATAGCTAGTGGGAAGCAACAGCATAGCACAGGGAGATCAGCTCGGTGCTTTGAGATGACGTAGAGGGGTGGGGGAGGGGGGGAGGGAGGCTCAAGAGGGAGGGGATATGGGGATATATGTATGCATATGGCTGATTCACTTCGCTATATAACAGAAACTAACACAGTATTGTGAAGCAGTTACACTCCAATAAAGATCTATTAAAAAAATTATTTCTTGTTATCACTTTTATCTGGAGCTGCACAGGAAATGGGAACATAATGAAGTCAAATTTAAATAACTCTAACAAACACTGTTCAATGTTCCTGGGATACAGTCTCTTCACTTGAAAATACATATTCTAAAATTCAGTTCCACCTGAGATGGCAGAGGTTCTGAGAGCCATCTGGGGGTTTGATGTGATGTGAACATTTCTTTCATACTGTTCCTTTTTCCTATTTGCATTTATGAGATTGACCATGTGTGCACTAACAAATCTTTTTGCAAGTATGTTCCTTGACTGGTGTATGGATGCTCAAAAGGAAATGGTACTGAGTAAATTGGCATTTTAGCTTCTGCAATGAAGATACAGGAAGGAATCAAGGAGAAAAATCTCTGCTTTGAAGAGATAAAGAAAGCCTATAATCAGAGTTATCCAGGCAAAGGCATTACCTGTGGGAGGCTGCTCTACTTTGTACTCACGTAGCACCTTTCATCCAGAAAGCTCAAATCACATACTATTTATTAAGCCCCTTCATGTACACAGACCTCATTGATCCTCTCAGCAGGGTTATAAAACCACATTATGGACCCCACTATGTGAATATGAAAACTAAGGCACTGGGAAGTGAAGTGCTTCATCAAAATGCACAAAAGTAAACAAATGAAAAAAGATCAAGAATATAAGGATAATTATGGGTGTGATTCACTTTCCTTAGTGTCAGTCCTGAGTTTTAGCTATTTATTTCCATTAAAACGTAAATACTTCCAGCGGCAGCCATAAGTGCGACAGAGAATCTCTGTGGGTAAGGGACACATTTTATTAAAACAATCTGTTACCTAGGACACCCCTTCCCCTCCTTTCCATCCAACCGAGAAGGCTATAAAATGCCTAAGACTTTCAATCAAGGGGAAAAAGTCTACCAGAACCCTCACAGAAATCAAAAACTTACATTTATTTATTTATTTATTTAAACGCACAGGTAAAACAAGGACAAATGTCCACAAAACACACTCCAGCCAGCTTTGCAAATAGCAGTTGGCTTTTTTATGCTTAAAAATACAGTGGGTGTATTAAATCAAAACCCAAACAAACCAGGCTCTGCCGTTGCTATATGTCAAACCTTTCCCACCTCAGAGCTCCGTTTCTGCTGTTTCCCAAAACATTTCTGACACCTTCAATCAAATTGATGTAGTTATTCTTCTTTCACAGCAAACAAGGTCTATAACACTATGCCCGCCTTTTCATAAGTAAGAAAAGAGACAAAAACACGTCTTCCTTCCTCATAGAAAGTGATAAAAGAGGATAAATATAGTCCTCTTCAGTGATTCTTATCTCTTTCGGTCAAAGGCTAAAGGTCTCAGAGCTGTAAGTTGAGTGATAATAAACTTTTGAGAAGGAAAGGGAATTCAAAATTAGGGTTATTTCATAATAACCTGTTGCTGACTTGAAGAGGAATTCACAGTTTTCCTTCATCTAGACTCCTATTGTGATCAATAACCTCAATGACAAATCCCTTAGCTAATTGTCTGTTCCTTGCACTTTAAAAACATACTAGAGTTTCTAGTACTAGGGCGTACTAGAGTTTCTCATAAACATTTAATCAATCATTCTTTTGCTTCTTTCTACATACATAATTTATAAATTAAACAACAAAAAGGCACATTTATAAAATGGGCCACAAACCCTGTTGATCCACACCAGGCAATTTTTCTTGTGATACCATTCCCAATTCTGCTGAAATGTGTTTTGGCAGGATTTATAAAGTTTTCATAAATAATATATATGCAAAATAAAATTAAACACCATCAACAACAACAACAAATAATTTTGAGGTGCTATGCTACTGATTTCCTGGGTGGTACTTATATGTCTCCTTTTTTATATAAATGCACCACAAAAACATGCACAATGACATACCAAAAAACAAAACAGTTCATAAACCAAAGAGAAGCCTCCACTAAACCAAAAATAACATTACAATTGCTAATCATGCACACACACACACACACACACACACACACACACACACAGCTGAAAAAGAAACAAGTCAAAAAAATCAATGAATACATCATTGGAACAAACTCTACTTATGGCAAAGCACTTTTCAAATTAAGCTAATGTTTTTCAACAGTAAGAGCACGCTTGGCTTTCAGAATGATGCTGCTAGAAATTAATAAAAGCCAGAAAGTTTATTTTGGATTAGAAGATTGACCTGAATGAGCAAAACTCACAATAAAACTGTAACAGCTCTTCATGCTCAAATTTCAAATCTTAATCTTACAGACAAAGCTGAGAGAAAGGCAGAAGTGGAAGGGAAAAAACCTCCTCAATCTATTTCTGGCAATTCCCGTGGGTGGTTTGATTTCTCCACCTAGATTTACCCACTCCTACTTGTTTCTACCTAGTTATGACTCCGCATCCTACTCTCCCCATACCTTAGCACCACAGAAGTTAAAGTTGTAGTGTTTTAACATGTCAAAATTCAGAATTATGTGCTTCAACATGAATACTTTATTGTACACAAAAGGCACAGCCTTTTGTCAGGGAGACAGATACATGGGTCAAGATTAGAGATCTATAAAAATGGGTTATTATCTGTCTAGAAGTAGCAGGGCTACTTAAGAGTTTTGAGTATACACAAGGTGAAGCCACCCATGGGCAAATAAAAGTGAGGAGATGGATAAGTCAAGGTCTCCATAACACTCTAGGATTACAAGAGTAATGTTTGCACATAGATAAATGTTAAACAGTTCTACTTTAGAGAAAAATGGAAAGCACAAGGCAAAATGTTTGAGCTTCTTTTAAAAAAAAGGTGAACATATGTCAAGTGCCATAGTGCAGTTTCAGAGTACAAAATCAATCTCTATTAGAAAGGGAAGTATTCAGGAGAGAGGGATCTCTTTGTGGATAACTCAAGGCCCTTGATTTTTTTTCACTGTCTCCACTAACCTTTTCAATACTTATTGCTTATTATCCAATCTACACAGAGGGTAAAGTACAATTTTCTCAGTTACTATAAGATTTTGATAGAATATTACATTGTTTGAGGATGTTGGAACTAAGAAACAAAAATTAGACTTTAGAGTTGTACAGGAATTCATTTCATCCAAAGCATTATTTACTAGTATATTTTTCCTTTAAAATCACTTTACTTTTCAACTAAATATCTGTTATCAAACTCTTAACACCTGTATATCCTTCTCACTCTCTCTCACCTGTAGAACTTCCCTTCTATTTCACTGAGAGGATGGAGGCAATCAAAAAAGAACTTCCACAAGTGCTCACCACCACATCCACAAATATATACATACCTGTACCTGCACCTGTTCTTCCTTACTTGCTTTTTCTATATAAACTATATATAGCCTCTCCATTTGTGCATTAGTTACCACTCCCTCTCTGTTAAGAATATGGCACCTTTCCAGAATCATCAATTTTCCTTCCTACTAGAGCATTCCAATTTTTATATATATATATATATATATATATATAAAATATATATAAAGAGATTCATTATAGGGAATTGGCTCACATGATTATGGAGGCTGAGAAGTCCAAAAGACCTGCACTGAAAAAGATGAGACCCAGGAGACCCAGTGGTGTAAGTTCCAGTCCGAGTCCAAGTCTGAGGGCAAAAGCAGACTGATGTCCTGGCTCAAAGACAGTCAGGCACAAAGAGAATGGTTCTCCCTTACTCAGCCTTTTTGCTCTACCCAGGCCTTCAGTGGATTGGCTGAGGCCCATCCAAACTGGGATGGCAGTCTGCTTTACTCAGGCTACAGATTCAAAAGTTAACCTCATCCAGAAACACCTTCACAGACACACCCAGAATAATGTTTAATCAAGTGTCTGGGACCCATGGCACAGTCAAGTTGACACATAAAATTAACCATCATGATCTCCCACATGAAACTAAACAAACAAAAAACACAACAACTCTCCCTTGACCTCCACATCCTCTCCAACTACTTTTCCATCTTACCCTCTTTGATAGCAAAATTTCTCAGAAGATCTGTACATATCCACCATGTTTTTCTCCTCTGAAGCCTGTCCATTCAGCAGACCAGTAAAATGCCAAACTCTCCCTCAACCCCCTTACTGTGCTTAATTTATCTCCATATAAATTATCACCATCTGACATATTTACCTTTATTTTTTGCCACCTCTCTAGAATTTAATACATGTGGTTGATGCTCAGTGTGTTCAATGAATAAATGAATAAATATAGAAAGTACATGGAGGTGCTCATGAATATATTAGAGCACATAGTTACTTTAGAGCACACGGTAGGTGCTCAATGGTTCAAATGAGTAAGTGAATAAAAATAAAAATCCTTGAACAAACATGAATCTGAGCAGGACCCTGCAGGGCCCTTTGGGGTACAAAAGCCCCTCCCTGTCCCCCATTTCTTGTTTGTTGGAAAGGCTTTTGTCTCCTAGGCCTTCCCTGGGTTCCAAAGAGCAGGCACAGGCAATTACTAATGAGGAAAGTAAGTGAAGGAATGCAGAAAAAAAGGAAAAACAGTTAAACAAGAAAAGTAATGACAATAGTTCCACAATAAAACAGTTCCAGTTCCTCCTCAAGGAATATACATAACAACCTGTTGGATATCTTTGAGTTGTTCTTCATGAACTAAGACCCTACCACCACCACCATGTCCACCGCCCCACCGGCCTCTTGTTTGTAGAAGAAGCTTGGCATCTCTGACTCCATATTGTATCTACCTTTTCTGCTGCTTTAACCTCTGGGTCATAAGCCTCTGCTTAGCCCTGCACAAAGACATGTTATCCACTATAGGAATTTTGCCCCCAGCATGGGGTGTACGTGATAGCCCTCCTTCAAAGAAACTCTACCTCCCCTGCAGCGATAAGGAAACGTGAACAAGAAAAACTGACATTTGTCTTATTGAGTTCTGCAGGAATATCGTGACCAGACTCACCTCAACCAAGGTCAACTGACCAAGAACAAAGAGTTTTCACAACCCACCTTGGGCCCTTGATGGCACCCTGATGTCTGTGTTCGTCCGTCACTTCCTAACCTACCCTCCTGCTTCCCCCCTTCCCTGACATAAAAGCAGCTTGAATTCTACCTTGAATTACGATGGTTCTTTAGGACATTAATCTACCATCTTCTCAGTTTGCTGGCCTTCTGTATAAAGTCATTTTTCCTTGTCCCAACACCTTGTCTCTTGACTCACTGGCCTGCCATGCAGCACGTGGTACAAGCTTGGACTTGGTAACAAGCACTCATTCGTTACCTGTGTTTTCACTCCTAAAATAAGCCAAATAAGAATAGAGTGTTGCTACAGGTATCAGACCACCTTGGTAGTGCCTGAGAGGAGCAAGCAGACCTTTGAAACAATTCCAATTCACCCAGAATTTCCAGACATCAGTAAGATCCATAGAGAGAAGCAAATTTTTGCCTCTCAGAAACTGAGACACAGGAAAAAACTACTAGAGCTGAGATGGATGGAAGTCCTGTGTGGGAAGCCTAGCTTTGTCACCGCCTAGCTATGGAACTGTATCAAATTTATTTAATCTTTTTGAGCATTGTGTTTCTTTTCTATATGGGGGTGTCACTATCTTGACAATTGTTTTACCCATTCTCCCATACTCTGGGAATTTTTTAAATGCTTTTCCCTCCTTCCTCAATTTTCCAGCAATCTGTCTCCCCACTCTGTCCCCAGCCAATGACTTCAAACAACATAGAAAAAAGTAAAAGCAAACAAGGAAGTACTTCACCCTCCCACCACCTCATGCACAACTTGAAGAGGTACACAACCACCTGTATCCCATCTGTCTGCTCCTAAGACCAACTTGAGTACATGAGCTTTTGATCTCATTTCCTCTTGCTTTATTTCTACTCTTATTTTCTCTCTACTCTGTATCAATTCAGCACTTTCTTTTCAAGTATTTATGCCGGCATACTAGCATTTTCTTATACCCTCTTATCTTAAAAAACAAGGGAAAACCAAGCAATAACAGTGCAACAACAGCAGTGACAGTGAGAAGCTTTCCACTGTATAAATATAATACAATTCATTTCATCTTTCCCATATCAGTGAATATCTGGGCTATTTCCAGATTTGGGGTTTTTTGGTTTTGATTGGTTTTTTTTTCATTTTTTTAACCTGCTATAAACATTTCAGATATGTCTTCTGGTAAACATGCATCAGAGTTTTCCTAGATCAAATACTTTGTAGTGATATTACTGAAGCCTAGACTGTACACATCTTTAATTTTACTAGGTAAAACCAAAATATTTTGCTAAGCAATTGTACCAGTTCACATCCTATGAACAGTATAAATAGCTCCACATTCTCCCCAGAGCTTACTGTTGTCAGATTTTTAAATGTTTGCCAATTTACTGAGTATCAAATGGTTTCTTATTATGATTGTAATCGACATTTCCATAATGATTAAAGAGATTGAGTAACTTTTGGTAAGTTTATAGATGACTTGTGTTTTTCTCTCTGTGATATATGCCTGTTTAGGTCCTTGGCCCTTTTTTTTCTGTGCAATTCTTTGTGTTTTTCTTATTGATCTTTTTAAGAGCTGTCTATATATTCTGGATACTAATCACTTGATTGGTTTCATGTGTTTTATATATATCTACTCCTAGTATGCGGTTTGTCCTTTTCTTTTATCTAGATAACTTTTGATGAAATTTTTTAATTAAATGTACTCAAGTCAATTAATATTTTGCTTTGTGGAATGTGTATTTGCATTATAGCTTAGACTAAGAAAGGGATGCTGGTTAAGAGCATGGTTTATAGAGCTGGGCCACTGGGGTTGGGTCCTGGATCCACGTCTTACCTGCTGTACAACCTTGGGTACTTTTGCCTTATATGCTTCAGTTGCCTCATCTGTAAAGGAGGGATAATCTTACAGGATTGCTGTGAGGATTAAATGTGTTAATATATTATATATATTTATTCATTATATTTATTATATTATATTATATATATATTATATAACTTATTGTAACTGCACTTAACATTTTAAGCACTTAAGTAGTGGCTATTTTTATTCAAGAAATTCTTTTCTACTCCCAGATCATAATATATTCTCTTATGTTTTCTTCCAGATGATTTAAAGTTTGAATTTCAGATTTAAATCTTTAACACAAAAAATTTTTCTAGTTCCGTAAAGTATGAGACATGGGCCCACAAAAATACATGAAGCACTTCACAAACCTATATATCATCTTTCCTCAGGCATAGGGCTCGTCATCTTTGCATTGTTCCAATTTTAACACATATAGTGTCAAGGCGGGTGCTCTTGCAACATCTGACGCATTAACCTCTTGCTTATTTACTCACTTACTTATCTAGGGCTCCACAACCCACCCTCAGACCCCCTCCCTCCTCAGCGACCGCATCTCAGTTCCCTTGCAGACTCCAGCTCTCCCGTTTGACCTCAAAATGTTACACTGCATTAGAACTGAGTCCTATTCCCTCTGTTTTCTCTATACTCTAGTGTCTGGAAACTGCGACCAGATTACCTAGGCTCGAATTCCAATATTGACTAGGTATATAACTGAGCATGTTATTTAACTTCTCTGTGCCTCTGCTCCCCATCAGTAAAATTAATACAGTAATGTTTCTTATCTTAAAGTTGTTATGAGTATTAAATAAATGAATAAATGCATGTACATCACTTAGAACAATACTTGGTATTTGGTAGGTATTGAATAAATAGTAGTCATTATTTTCTAGAGAATTAAAATTAATCTTATGATTTTAAAAGTCACCTAACTGTTGATGATCTCAAAATGTCTGTATTCAACCCGGAACTCTCCCTAAACTCAAGACTTACATAACCAACCGTTCATTTGGCTGCTTTATTTTTAGATGTGTGACAGGTATCTTAAGCTTCACGTGACCTAAGCATAACTATCAGCTCAATCTTAGTCTTCCTCACTACCCCACAACCAATGCTCAAGCCAAAACCCATCACCCTTGATTTATTTGATTCTTTCCTCCCACAACCAGCTCGATAAGTTCTGCTTCAAAAAGGCATCCCAGATTTGACCAATACTCCCTAATTCCACTCTGTAAGCAACATCTTCTCTCACCTGGACCATCACAGATGCTCAGCTGTTCTCCCTTACTCTATTCTTTTTTTTTTTTTTTTTGCGGTACGCGGGCCTCTCACTGCTGTGGCCTCTCCCGTTGCGGAGCACAGGCTCCGGACGCGCAGGCTCAGCGGCCATGGCTCACGGGCCTAGCCGCTCCGCGGCACGTGGGATCTTCCTGGACCGGGGTACGAACCCGCGTCCCCTGCATCGGCAGGCGGACTCTCAACCACTGAGCCACCAGGGAAGCCCCCTTACTCCATTCTTGACCCTATTATGGTCTTCCCTCCATTCAGAAGTGAGAACAAGTCAGTGCAATCCATTATAAATCCAATCAATACCCACTCCCCAGCCCCAGCTTGCTTAAAATTATTGTCTTTACAGAAAACACAATAAAATTCGAACTCCTTCCCATGGAGTACAGGGGCCATAGATGATCTGGTCCCTGCTTACTTCTCTTCCTGCACTCACCCTCAGTTACTATTCTCCTTCAGTCACATGCCTTCTTTGGGTCTTAAATGGGTAAACTCATTCTTACCTCAGAGCATTTGCACTGTTGGCTTGGAAGGACTTAATCCCAGATCTTGGAATGGCTGCCTCTTCATCATTCAGATCCCAACTCAAAAGGTCACCTCATCAGAGATGCCCTTTTTGGTGACCTTAATTAAAACTGCCCCACTTCCAACTGATTATCATTCTACTGTATTTTATTCATTGCACTTATCAGTATTTAAGATTTTTGTATGTTTCTGCATTGTCTATATGCTACTACTAGAAGTAAGCTCTGTGAGGACAGTAGCATTATATTAGTTTCAAACTCCCTAGAGCAGTGCCTGACACCCACACAATCAGTTCCCAATGTCTAATTACTGACTAACTGCTACATATTTTTCTAAAGCCTTTATATGAGGCATTTCATTTCATGCCCCACAGGAGATAGATAATTTCCATTTTACAGATAACGAAACCTAGACACAAAGTTAATAAGTAGCAAAAGTGGAATTCAAAATTATCTCGTTTGCCGTTTTATCCCCATTGCTTAGTATATTGCTGGATATTGAATAAATATTTGTTTAAAGGAGAGATGTATAAAAATATCAAAGAAAAAAATTCAAAGGAATATAAAAAAATAAAGGAAACCAAAAAAAAAAAAAAAAGCCAGAGAGTGCCATTTTTAGAGTCTTCCACACCATCAAATGAACCATAGAAGGTCAGAATTGGGTTTCAGAATTCACACCCCAACAGGATCTACAGAAGTTGTTGTTGCTACTTCCTGCTAAGTGCCTCAGGATACAACAGTTGTGAAAAATGCTACAAAATGTAAAATTGGGGCTTCCCTGGTGGTGCAGTGGTTGAAAGTCCACCTGCCAACGCAGGGGACACGGGTTCGTGCCCCGGTCCGGGAAGATCCCACATGCCGCAGAGCGGCTGGGCCCGTGAGCCATGGCCGCTGAGCCTGCGCATCCGGAGCCTGTGCTCCGCAACGGGAGAGACCACAACAGTGAGAGGCCCGCGTACCGCAAAAAAAAAATGTAAAATTCTTCTTCACACCTTTACTTAGTGCTATTGTCTCTGTCAAGTCACAGCCTACACAAGACCACAAAGCTTTACATAATTCAAGCTTAGAGAAACATAAATCTGATTTGTCAGAGAAAATAAAGGAGACTTAAGAAAAAAATTCCAAATTCAGAGATCCCATCTATTGTTTTCTGTGCATTCATATGTCAGAAATCCACATGGTATCTGGTTCATATTGCAGTAGGTGACTTATCTTTGTCCAGAAAATGCTCCCACCAGGGAGTACAAGTAACCTAGGGAGGAACTTCAGTGCCATGAAATCCAGAAAAAGGAGGGTGCCCAAAGTGCACACAGAAGGCATCAATGCTCTGAAGGATAGACATCTTGCCAGCTTCTAAGAGGCTCCGTTTTATTTTTAAACATTTATTTTAAATTTTTTTTAATAAAGTTACAACAATGTTGAAAAGTTTCATCAATTTATAACATATGAAATCACTTTCCTAAACTCCTGGTGCTGAGGTTCTAATCTACTAAACCTTCCAGAAAATGGAATTGAGTCTATCAGTTCTCTCAGTGCCTTAGATGTGATTGGCTCCCCAACTGCAGGGCACCTCAGCCCCGAGGTCTGGTGCTGCTAACTGAGCCAGGATTCAGCAGAGGAAGGACTAATGTAAGGGGACAAAGAGAGCCCTAATGGGATGGTGGACAAAGTCCCCAGGTGTTGGCATCAGAGGGGTCTCTCTCCAAAAGTTGCCCTTCAGAACATCATGGCTTCACCCAAATTCCCTCAGATCCCCTCTACTGTTCCTCTGCACTCTTCAGCTGTGACGCTGGTTTTGTCTCCAACCTGCCCACACATTGACTTTTCTTCCTTAGGCTGCCCTCAGGTTACTGGAGGCCCCCAAGCACAGGGCTTCAGAAAATGCCTGGAAGTTGATATTCCCCCATCTCCAAACCCTGGGGCATCCCTTACCAAGGGTGGAGAATGGGCGGTGGAGGAAAGTACAGCTTCCATGCCTCAGACTTGGATAAACCCTGAGGCATGCCTTATACCCCAGAGGTCCCCTGTGGGATCAAGCTGAAGTCGCTTTCTGTGAGTTCTTGCCCAAATTTGCAGCCTTGCTTTACTCCTTCCCCTGCCCGGTCTTGCTTTCCCCACACCCTTATTGTTTCTCCTGGGAGTATTACCTTAATAAAGTATTTGCATTTGAATTCTTACATTACAGATTTTTACATCTCTGATTCTGAGAAACCCATGCTAAGAAAAGAAACTACCCCAAAGGTTTGTGTTGAAGAGCAAATGAAATATTATTGTACCTAGGAATGGGGCTGAGCATATAACAGGCCCTCCCTAAATTACTACTATTACTACTATCATTACTTCAGGAAGGGAGCTGAAAATCTTCTCACCTTGGCAGCCTTTTATAGATCTAATTTGGGGCCCTTATGATAGTATATACCTAAAAATGCAGTTATTCTCCAAAAAAACTAATAGTTCTGGTCATTTCTGAGCAGTCCCTTGCTGTAGGTAACATTCTCCCCTCCATAAACTACATGGAAGGAGTGAAGCAAATCTAGAAAATAAAATACCACTGGCTTTGGAGACACGTTTGTCTGAATTTTGAATGTATAGGCGCCATTTACTAGCTTAGCTATTTGATCAACAGGTAAATTGCTTAACCTCTCTAAGTCTTGGGTTCCTCATCTGTAACATGGAGAAAAAAAATCCCATCGACTTTGCTGCATTGTGAAGATTATACAATGTTTATTGAATTAGAGACAGCTTAGTGTATTAGTTAAGAGCAAGGATGCTGAAATACGAATGCCTGGACTCCAAGCTCTGCCTCTTGTGTTAGTCAGGGTTCTCCAGAGAAACAAGATCAACTGGAGATAGACAGATGACAGCTAGATAGATAAGACAGATGACAGATAGATAGATAGATAGATAGAGATTTGTTATAAAGAATTGGCTCACACAATTATGGAGGCTGAGAAGTCCAGATCCAGGAGAGCAGATGGTAGAACTTCCAGTCAGAGTCCACGTCTGAAAGCAGAAGAGGACTGATGTCCCAGCTCAAAAACAGTCAGACAGAGAGAGAATTCTTTATTTTTTAGCTCTTTATTCTATTCAGGCCTTCAACAGATTGGATAAGGCCCATCCACAATGGAGAAGGCAATCTGCTTTACTCAGTGTATTAGTCCATTCAGGCTGCTTTAACAAAAATACTATGGACTAGTTAGCTTATAAACCACAGTTTATTTCTGGAGGCTGGGGAGACCAAGATCAAGGTATTAGAAGATTCTGGTGTCTGGTGAAAGCCAAATTCTTAGTTAATAGATGGCCATCTTTTTGCTGTACCCTCGTATGGTGGAAGGGGCAAGGGAGCTCTCTGGGATGTCTTTTATAAAGGCAATAATCCCATTCATGAGGGCTCCACACTCATGACCTAATAATCACTTCCCAAAAGCCCCATCTCTAAATACCGTCACATTGGGCATTAGGATTTAACATATGAATTTTGGGGGAGACAAAAACATTCAGTTCATAGCATTCAGTCTACTGATTCAAATGTTAATCTCATCTAGCAACACCCTCACAGAAACACCTAGAAATAATATTTAACCAAATATCTGGCCCATGACCATCAAGTTGACACATAAAATTAACTGTCACGCTAATTGTGCAAACTTAGAGAAATAATCCAGCCTCTGTGATGTTTATTAGGAGACTAAAGACAGAGGGTAGTGCTGGAAACTGAATAAGTTCAAACATATCAAGTACCTATAACAGTCCTTTCCATGTAGTAAGTACTCAATAAATGTTAGTGAAATTGCCTCTCCAGCAGAGAGTAGAAATTCAGGAAATGTTAGGTCCCTTCCCCTTGGAAGTGGAGAATAAACATGGTGACCATAAATGTGAAACTACTCTCTTACAGACACTTTGAAGAGAATGATGACCAGAGTTTTTATTTTCTTTGAGTACAGAACAAGAATAGAGGGTTTAATCTTAAAGTATGGAGACACAGAATTTCAGGCTGTAAGTATCAGGAGATATTGAAATGGATTACTGAGAAGGTTATGGAATCTCCTATTTCAGAGGTCTTTAAACTAAGAAATAATATCATGTGTCTGGAATAGCTTGAATCAAATTTTGCCTAAAGGTAGGAAAGAGAAGTAAATTACAACCCACCCATCCCCATATTTCCTTCTGATAATTTAATTGTTTCAGCTTCCAGAGAATCTGAGAAAAATTTTAGAATTCTATAGAATGGAGAAAAGACAGTCTCTTCAGGAAGTGGTGTTTGGAAAGCTGGACAGCCACAGGTAAATCAATGAAGTTAGAACACACCTCACACTATACACAAAAATGAACCCAAAAATGCCTTAAAGACTTAAATATAAGACATGACACCATAAAACTCCAAGAAGAGAACACAGGCAAAACATTCTCTGACATAAATAGTATCAATGCTTTCTTAAGTCAGTCCCCCAAGGCAGTAGAAATAAAAGGAAAAATAAACAAATGGGACCTAATCAAACTTAAAAGCTTTTGCACAGCAAAGGAAACCATAAACAAAACAAAAAGACAACCTATGGAATAGGAGAGAATATTTGCAAATGAGGCGACCCACAAGGGCTTAACTTCCAAAATATACAAACAACACATACAACTCAAGAACACAAAAACAAACAACCCAATCAAAAAATGGGCATAATACCTAAATGGACATTTTTCCAAAGAACACATATAGATGACCAATAGGCACATGAAAAGATGCTCAACATCACTAATTATTAGAGAAATGCAAATCAAAACTACAATGAGGTACCACCTCACACCAGTCAGAACAGCCATCATTAAAGTCTACAAATTACAAATGCTGGAGGGAGTGTGGAGAAAAGGAAACCCTCCTACATTGTTGATGGGAATGTAAATTGGTGCAGCCAGTATGGAAAACAGTATGGAGGTTCCTCAAAAAACTAAAATAGAGTTGCCATATGACCCAGCAATCCCACTCCTGGGCATATACCCAGAGAAAACTCTAATTAGAAAAAATACATGCATGCCAATGTTCACAGCAACACTATGCACAATAGCCAAGACATGGAAGGAACCTAAATGTCCACTGACAGGTAAATGGATAAAGAAGATGTGGTATATAAATATACAATGGAATACTACTCAGTCATCAAAAAGAATGAAACAATGCCATTTGCAGAAACATGAATGGACCTAGAGATTATCAAACTAAGTGAACTAAGTCAGAAAAAGAAAGACAAATACCATATGATATCATTTATTTGTGGAATCTAAAATATGACGCAAATGAACTTATTTATGAAACAGAAACAGACTCACAGACATAGAAAACAAACTTATGGTTACCAAAGGGGAAAGGGAGTGGGGGAGGGATAAATTAGGAGTTTGGGATTAGCACATACAAACTACTATATATAAAATAGATAAACAACAAGGTCCTACTGCATAGCGCAAGGAACTATATTCAATATCCTGCAATAAAGCCATAATGGAAAAGAATATGAAAAAGTATATATATATATACACATATATATATATACGCATATACATATAAAGCTGAATCACTTTGCTGTACACCAGAAACTAACACAACATTGTAAATCAACTATACTTCAATTTTTAAAAATATTAGAGTTCTATTTTCTTAACCATGCTCTTCCTTCATTATGGGGTTAATATTTTTTGAAACAAGTAAGAAAACTTCATTTAAAAAAAAACATCAGAGGGTTACCCCTGCCTACCACCTATGAATAGAGCAAACAACACTTTAGGTTATTGCTCCAGTGCTTGCTATCACAGACACCTCCCACAGCTGTTGCATCCTCCGTAATGAGGTGGTTCTTCAGGGATTTTATAATAGTTTTGTGTTATTGCAAGCCACAGTCTGGATCTCTATTCTGAGGTGTCTGAAAATGCCCTTACCTAATGTACACTTTTCTTTGATGTGATATACTGATAACAACCTAAAGTTTTTTAAATCATAAAATGGTATTGTATTATTACAAGGATGTGAAGAAAATGGGCTTTCATTTAGAAGGGTCTTTCATTCTCCCACTAGCAAATATGAGACAATTTGAACATCTAAGTAAATAATGAGAGAAACAAATTATAGACCACTGAATAAAAAAGGAAACCACAAGTCTGTATGTGACTTGCAATCTTAATCCTTAAAGCAACTTTTTAAGATATTAGTATCTCCATTTTACACAAAGGGAAACTGAACTCAGAATGTTGAAGTGACTTTCCCAAGCTCAAACAGCTAAAAGTGACAGTCTTTTCTTCTATTAAAAAAAAATTTCAAATTTACTGAAAAATTATACATGTAGTACAAAGAACTGTTTCCTTCCTGAATGATTTGAGAGTTGTTGACCTGATGTCCCACCACACCCAAATACTTTAAAACAGAATGTTTTTATACATAACCACGATACAACCATCAACACCAGTGGCTACATTAGGCAAATGGAAAGAAGCACCTGCACACAGTAGACATTCAGTTTATATTTCCAAATTTCATCTGAACAAAAATAGGTAAAATGTAAATATATCCATCCCCAAGCTTAGGTATAATGAGTGATTATACTAATAACAACTGTAAAATAATACCTCACAAAGAGTTGTTCACTTAAACAGGAACATTAATAAATGGGAAGCCTATGTAGTAAACCTTCAGGTAAATATTTCATCCATTAAACCTCAAAATTAACTTCTATTTTCATAATAAAAAGATGTAGAAGATCTGACAGTAATGACATAACATGTTGCCATTTAGTTTATGGACCATTATATACATATAGAAGCAAATATAATATATAGATAAGACGTCTAAATATAAGTGATTATAAATTGTGACTATATTTTTGTCTAAAGAACATAAGTAGAAAGTAAGAACCTTACCATTCTGGGACATTTAAAGGACCCTTCCACATTCACACATTAACTAATATCTTACAATTATTGGGTTATTTTCATTTTGTATGTTTTTGTATAAATATATAAAATATTTTGTAGTAAGACTGCAAGCTATAGAAAAAGTATACAAACCATCAAAAAATGTCCACTCAAGGGCTTCCCTGGTGGCGCAGTGGTTGAGAGTCCGCCTGCCGATGCACAGGACGTGGGTTCGTGCCCCAGTCCGGGAGGATCCCACATGCCGCGGAGCGGCTGGGCCCGTGAGCCATGGCCGCTGAGCCTGCGCGTCCGGAGCCTGTGCTCCGCAATGGGAGAGGCCACAGCAGTAAGAGGCCCGCATACCACAAAAAAAAAAAAAAAAAAAAAAGTCCACTCAATTATACAACTTTTAATTAAACTTTTGTAATGGTTTCAGAGACATAGAAACAGCTGCATAATTCCAAGCTTATGCAAATTTCTACTGGGCGTGGGCAAAAGCAATTTTTCAGACACATATAACCTCATTATTCTTTAATAGTTAAATTTATATTCAATGAATTTTCTGTATCTGAATGTCAGCTTCATTCATGTCAATAGTGCTAGATGCTACTTCACTTCAAATATAACAGGGTTCCTGACTGATATTCAACAAAATCTTCTAGTATTTGTCTGATAATTTCTTCCTTATTAAAATTTTATATTAGATTAGTTTCCATTCTTAAAGAGCATACATTCTCAGAATCCAAAGCACACATGCACACACAACATAGAGGGTGAAGGGAGGGAGGGAGAGGAGGTGGGTGGTGAGAGAGACAGAATTGCAATGCCCAGGGGATGGCTATGAATGGAAAGCTATAAATACGTCAGCAGGGAGAAATAGAGATCCAACTCTAGAATGATAGCTTCTCAATGGATCCTCAGAATTTACCATGTGAAGTGTCATAGATGGGTCATTCTCAAAGCCTTGAAACTGGTCAGAGAGGTAGATAATAAAATGAAAGGAAGAAGATATGTACTGAAAATCAAAGAAAAAGTCTATAAACTCAATCGTTTACTAGGAAAGAGAAGAAAATGTCAACACAAACAGTATGAAAACATTTGTAAGAAACAAGATTCTAAGTCAGAATCAGAATAAATCTATAAATTCACCTAATCTAAGAAGTATGGATTGCCCTTTAAGTCATATAATCTCTCTTAAATAGCTATGTATGTGTGTTTTTTCTATATCACTAATATCAATATTTCCTACATTATTTCAAACAATTATCCTTATTTGGGGGCAGAGTGGCCTAGAGCAGTGCTGTCCAATAGAGATATAATTTAAGTTGCATTTGTAATTTTAAATTTCTAGTAGCTACATCAAAAGAAAGCAAAATAAACCAGTGAAATTGTACTTAATAATGTATTTTATTTAACCCCAAATAACTAAAATAATACCATTTCAACATATAATCAGCAAAAAATTGTTAATGAGATATTTAATAGTTTTATTTTATTATTGACTTCAAATCCAGTATGTGTTTTTCACTTAGAGTCAGCACATCTCAATTTCACAGTAGCCTATCAACAACATATCAAGTAGAACAAAGTGTCAAGGGCTCGATTTTTTTTTAACTTTGTTTTTTAGAGCAGTTTTAGGTTTACAACAAAATTGAAAGGAAGGTATAGAGACTGCTCATTAACCCCGCCCCTAAACATGCATAGCCTCCCCCATTATCAATATCACTCAATGGAACATTTTTTAACAACGATGAACCACTGACACATCATACTCACCCAAATTCCATTTACCTTAGGGTTCACTCTCTTTGTATATTCTGTGAGTTTGGACAAAATATAACGATGTATATCCATCCCTAAACTATCATATAGAGTATTTTCCCTGCCCTGAAAATCCTCTGTGCTCTGCCTATTCATCCCTTCCCCCCACCCCCACCCCAAACCCCTGGCAACCAATGATCTTTTCATTGTCTTCTTAGTTTTACCTTTTCCAACATGTCATATAGTTGGAATCATACAGTGTGTAGCCTTTTCAGATTGGCTTCTTTCGCTTAATAATATGTATATAAGTTTCCTCTATGTCTTTTCATACCTTGATAGCTCAGTTCTTTTTAGCACTAAAATAATATTCCATTGTTTGGATGTACCATAGTTCATTCATTGACTTACTGAGGGACATCTTGGTTGCTTCTGAGACTTGCAATTACAAATAAAACTGCCATAAACACCTGTGTACAGGTTTATATGTAAACATAAGTTCTCAACTCCTTTGGGTAAATACCAAGGAGTGTGATTGCTGTACCCTATGTTAAGAGTATGTTTACCTTTGTAAGAAACCACCAAACCGTCTTCTAAAGTGTCTGTATATTTTGGATTACCAACAACGAACGAGAGTTCCTGTTGCTCCATACCCTCAACAGCGTTTGATATTGCCAGTGTTCTGCATTATGACCACTCCAACAGGTGTGGTATCTCATTGTTGTTTTAATTTGCATTTCCCTGATGACAGATGATATTGAGCATCTTTTCATATGCTTATTTGCCATCTGTGTATCTTCTTTGGTGAGGTGTCTGTTAAGGTCTTTGGCCCATTTTTATTTGTGTTGTTTGTTTCTTATTGTTGAATTCTAAAAGTTCTTTGTGTATTTTGGATAACAGTCCTTTATCAGATACTTTTTGCAAATATTTTCTCCCAATCTGTGGCTTGTTTTCTAAATATCTTGGTATTGTCTTTTGCAGAGGAGAAGTTTTAATTTCAATGAAATATAACTTATCGAATATTTCTTTCATGGATCAGGTCTTTGGTGTTTTATCTAAAAAGGGATCTAGATTTTCTTCTGTTATCTTCTTGAAGTTTTATAGTTTTACAAGCCTCATCTTTTTTAAGGTGATAGAATTAGTTGTAATTACTATTCAAGTATGATGAAAAGATTGATGGATAAATGATTAAATGAATGAATAAAGGAAGAATAAATGAATATCAAAAAGACTGATGGTTCTTACAACAGCCCAACATTTTCTGTTTCATGGTCAACATTCTTTACACTGCAGCCTTGAGTTTTAGTGCATTATTTACAAGTACTTCTTGTTTCCAATCATTAAACCATCTTCTTTTTTTTATTTCTATGATTATAGTCACTAACCCAAACGACCATACTCTAGTATTTTATTTTCTGCCATTTATTGTAAATCTCTTTCCTTCTCTTTTTTTCTCACTCTCTCTTTCCCTGGCTCTACTGTAATCACCCACATTGTAAATATTTAATTAAATTAGATTCTCATTGTGGCAAACAATATATTTTTAATAAAGAGGCATATTAAAAATGTACTGTTACAATTATTTTGAACACGTGCCAGAAGCCAAATCAAGCCAACTTGATAAATAAATCCATTGGGAAAGTTTCAAGATGAGTCCTTCTTATACCAAATGCCAATTTTTTTTAATAAATTGGGGTAATAAGCTTCTGAAGAGTAGCCAATAGAGTAGCAGAAATGCAGTGTCTAATGCAAATTTAGGCTCTTGTACTAACAGTAATATACATTATGTAATTTATTTTGTATTTTGAAAATAATAATGATTATCACAGGTAGAAGAATCTACATGTTCCTAGTTATGATCTAGATATCATATCACTATATGATTAACTTATTAAAGAAAGCCTAGATCTCCTTGGGATAAAATTTAAAATCAACAAGTTTGGGCCTCTATTATTTTGCAGGTATGTTCCAGGCACATTAAATATGCAATCTTTAAAATTCATTTAGCAAGGTCCTTAGACTGTAACCCAACCCTAAACTTTTTTTGATACCTATGAAAACTGCTATTTAAAAGTCACAATGGTTATCCGTCATTGTAGAAAAGAGATCTCAGTTCTCCTTTGTGGAAAGGGATGGAAACCATTTGTTTGGGGGGTGGGGGACAACCTCTTGAATGAGCTATAATTCTGCAAGTGTAAAACCAGGACACACATATTTTCTTTAGGGAAACATGTAAAATATTCACTGCCATGATCTGTTTGGCAATATAAATTGTGTTTCCGCAAAGTGTATTCCTGGACAGTGTGTAGATAAAGAAAATACTACCGTTCATTGGAATTGTGTGTGTTCTTGAGCAACTGAAATAGGATGAGAGGAGCTGAGATGGAGAGAACTATAGAAAGGACATACAGATATGGTTTTCCTCTCAAGTACTGTTAAGTTGACTTAAAAAGTGTGTGACTGAAACGGACCACATCATCTACACATGATGTCATTTAGAGAGAATAATCCAAAGGCACTGATATTATTACTTCATTCAAGCCACTGAGCAAGACACAGAAGCAGAGGCACCCCTCCTTACTAACAGGTCTCACTTTAAATTCATTTCCTGCTTAGAGGGTACTCAAGCCTGTCTGGCAAGACTCGTACATTTCCTTATAAGGTGACATTCCCTCTCCCCTCAGTCAATATTTCACAAACCCTCCAAAACCCCTCTTCCTCCCTGCTCACTCTTAAATAACCTTACCTTGTATTCCACTGAGATAATGGAAGTAATCAGACAGAATTGTCCTCAGTTTCCCCCCAAAACAAACCTACACCCGCTGCTTTCTCTTCTTCTACAGTGGAAGACAAGTCCCTATCCATCAAATTCCATGCAAAGCACTTGTGTTTTATAGACATCATCTCTTGCCCTCTCAAAATTTTTCACTCTGGCAATGACTCCCTCTCTCTCCAGAGCCATGAATTTATTCTTCTCCAGTGTTATCAACATTGGCAAATACACAAGCTCTATATCTGTCATTTGGAAAATAAATAAACAACCTCCTGGACCTGTCATGCCCTTCCAAAGAGTGTCTCCTATCTTTACTTTCCTCAACAGTCAAATGTCTCAGAATAGCTCTCAAAATTCATTTCTGTAACTCCTATCCTATCTTCAAATCACTTCAATTGGGTTTTCACATTCTCTATACTCCAATGAAACAGCATTTGTCAAAATCCTGTCAATGACCTCCATGTGCCAAATTTTATAATCCCTTTTCCATCTCTTCCTGCTCACTTCTCAGTAGTATGTTATATAGTCAAACACTCCTGACTTTCTGAAACAGGTTTTTTCCTTAAATTCCAGAACATCAAGCACCATCTCACTTTTTTCCCAACTTCATTGATTCCCTCTCTCTCTCTCTCAATGTTTACTTTCTCCTTCTCTTTAGACAACTTCTAAATAACAGAGTTATCCTAAAGATTGATTCTATAAACTCTTCTTTTATTTCCCATTCATATTCCCCAATGATTCATCCAAAAACATTATTTTAAATGCCATATATATTCATAACTCTCAAATTTAAATCTCCCACCCCTCTCTTGACTGAATTTCAGACTGTATATCTAACCTCTTGACATCTTTGTTGACTGGAAGAAAGAAAAAAAAGCATAACATCAGAGTTGTGAGGTAAGTTTTATTTGGGGCAAAATGAGGACTGTAGCCCAGGGGACAGTTTCTCAGATAGCTCTGAGGAACTCTCTGAAGAAGTAAGGGGGGGAGGTCAGTATATATGTGATTTTGGTGAAGGGCGAAACATGCAATCAAGCACACATTTTGGCAGAAGGTTGCTTCTAGCCACAAGGAGTAGATGTCTCCATTTATCATGTTAGTGCTTTTCTAGTTATGAGAAGATTCAAGAAAGTGGTTTTATAAAATCTTCTCCTGAAAATATCTAACTATTAAAGGCATGTTCTGCCAGTTTTTCCCAGAGCACAGAGTGCCTCATTCCTGATCTCAACCCTGAGCTACTTTCAGGGTGTGCTGGAGGACAGCGACTGCAGTGGCTAGTGACCTAATCCTTGTAGAGGCAGATGGTGAGTGACAATGTTTAGCTGTCATCTTCAATAGTAAGTGTAAGCACAGCATATAAAAAAACAGAACTCACACTCTGTACTGTACCACCCAACCACCAAAAGAAAAAAAAAGAAATTTTATCCTTACCACACGTCAGTAAATACTGCTAAATAACTAAACCTAGGCATCACGTCTGAATCCTCTATCCAATCAGCCCACGAGTCTCATGGGCTCTATATCGAAGTAGGTATTGGAGGGGCACAAAATTTGACACCCCAAAATGGCTCTGGTATGTGGATTGTTTTGAGCTAAAAATAATCAAGGCCCACAAGACTTGGAAAGAAACTTAGACCTTCCCCCTAACTGCCTAAAACAATTTAGAGGAAGGGCCTGTTCCCCAGATAGAGATATCTGCAAAGAATATGGGCTAGGTGTGGTGGGGCATCAGTGTCCACTCTATGTCCCACTGCCTCTGCATGGCCCAGAAAACTTTTTTTTCCAAACATTTGCTTTTTAATCTCCATGTGAATTGCCTTGCTCCCCCTGTGAATTCCTAAACTACCACACCCAACATCCCTTTTGTCTTTAGCTGAAGACGGTATTTAAGGTGAAGGTTTCAGCCATTTTAGTGGGTTACTCAGTTATCCTAGGCCTCTGCATGAACACATGTCATTAAACTTCTGCTTGATTTTCTCCTGTTAATCTGCCTCGTGTCAATGTAATCCTTAAACCAGCTAGAAGAACCTAGAAGAGTAGAGGGATATTTCTTCCTCCCTGACAATATGAAATCCTTCACTTCTCTGCCTCTCTCTTTCCCCACTTCTACCTCCTTAAAAAAAACCAGCTACCATCTTCTTACCTGCACTACAATGATAGCCAAATATTTTCCTTATTTCCACTACTGTACCCATATTCTCACTCACCCAGGAGCCAGAATTATCTTTTAAAAAAGTAAATCAGATCATGCGGCTTATCTGCTTAAAACATGTCAATATCTTCCAGTCTTTCTAATTGCCTATTGTCATACATGATCAGGTCCCTGCACAACTCTCAGGCTCATCTTGTACCACCAGACCTCTTTCTCACTTTTTCTCCCTGTGATTTTGTAATTTATAACATAAAACACATATATTTGGTCTTCCTCTCTTTTTCTGGCACAGAGCTCTTAAAAACCTTGGAATTTCCTAATTAATAAGAGCAATAAAACCTGTCTTTTGTTATGTTAATGAGGTGACTTTTGGAAAGTCCCTAGGTCACCTAAGGATAAGGGCTGGTCACCAGAGGAACCAGAGGATTAGAGGGTTGTAACTTTCAGTCCCACTCCCCTGACCTCCTGGGAGGGAAGAGGGGCTGGAGGCTGAATCAATTGCCAATGGCTGATGATTTAATTAATTTTGCTTATGTAATGAAGTCTCTATAAAAACCCAAAAGGACAGGATTTGGAGAGCTCCTGGGTTGGTGAACACTTGGAGATTTGTGGAAAGTGACATGCTCAGAGAAGATATAGAAGCTCTGCATCCTTTCCCTGTAACTTGCCCTATGTATCCTTCGATATTCTTTGTAATAAACTGGCAATCTAGCGAATAAACTAGTTTCCTGAGTTCTGTGAGACCCTCTAGCAAATTAATCAAATGCAAAGGCAGGGTAATAGGAACCTCTGATTTACAGCCAGTGGGTCAGAAGCACAGGTAACAATCTATTGGCATCTGAAGTGGGGAACAGTCTTGTGGGACTAAGCCCTTAACCTGTGGAATCTGATGCTTTCTCTGGGTAGATAGTGTCCGAACTGAGTTGTTGTAGAACACCCAGCTAGTGTTGGAGAATTGTTTGATGGCGTGGGGAAAAAACACACATTGGAATGGGTGACCAGAATCTTAGCCCCCTTCCCTCACTTGCTCTATTTTGGTGGTTCTTTCTCTTTGCTCCTTCAGTCTAGAATGTTCTCCATTCACCTCTGATCTTCAGGTAGTGAGATCCATCTCACCATCAAGGTTTTAGGTCAAACGTCAGCTCATCAGAGAAGAACTTTCCTGACCACCATCTCTAATGTTGCTTCCTTATCCCACATTTCCACTCAATTTCTACAGAGTAGCTGCTTTATTTACTTCAGAGTATTTGTCTTTATCTATAACTATTTATCTATCTTGTCTAATTTCCTCACCCCCTAACTGCCATAATCTATAAGTTTCATGAAATCAGGGATCTTGTCTGTCCTGTTCATGATATAACCCATGGGCTAGAGAAGTTCCTGGCACAAAATACGAACTCAATAAAAAACAACTGTCAAATAAATGAATATCTTGGCAGCGCATCAAAAAAATTTTTTTTAAAGCCACCAGAATGAAGAACCTGAATGAACCTGTTCTTAGCCCATGTAAGAGAGAACCAGAAATAATTAGGGCATGTTTTAAGGAGATCCATCAGGCTAGTATTAACTCACACCATTGTAACAAGGATAGTAAAGGAAATGGACCTTATTTTATATTCATAGACAGTGAAAGCCTAACTATACTGGTTATACTTGCAATAATTTGAGCAGGTGGATGCTATTATCTCCACTTTAAAACAGCAATATGAGGTCCAGAAAGATATAACAATTGGCCCAAATCCACATAGCAAATAAATGGTGAAGCTGAGATTCCAACCCCTGTGTGTTTGATTCCAAGGTCCATGTCTTTCCTTGTATTCTAGAAATAATAGACTGTGGAGCATAATGGTGAAGCACCTTCTTTTCTGAAAACATTTATTGCTATTCATGAGCCCAAAGGGGAGTTGGACCATACGGTTAAGAGGAGGAGGGAAAGAGGAAACTGTATGTATAAAAAATGCAGCTGATGGGTGTCTTTTCAAATACTATGGTGTTTCAGTAGGGCCTGTTGATCACACATAGACATAATCAGTGTAATTCCAGGAGCAAGCCCGCTTGGCTCAGCAGTTTTAATATACAGATCAATTTTGCATTACCTCCTTCTGGCTGTGAGTGCTCATACAGGGAGGTCATAAAACATTTATTGGGCCAAGGATGCAAATTGAGCAGAGTGAATCTTCAATCTGTGGACAGGTTCTTTAAAGAGACTTGTCAGATAAGTCTGTGATGAGCATTTGCTCTGCCCTACACCCTATGAAATTTTTATTTTCATTTCCTTTAAAGAATTCACACATATATATATATATATACACACACACACACACACACACACACACACACACACATACATATGACTGTAGCACAATAAACCATGTGCCATTTTTTTTAATAGCTTTTTAGAGTTGTTTTTTTTCTTAAACATCTTTATTGGAGTATAATTGCTTTACAATGGTGTGTTAGT
Organism: Lagenorhynchus albirostris; assembly: GCF_949774975.1. Lineage (NCBI taxonomy): Eukaryota > Metazoa > Chordata > Mammalia > Artiodactyla > Delphinidae > Lagenorhynchus > Lagenorhynchus albirostris. The sequence goes on along the minus strand of NC_083101.1, from coordinate 72,757,469 downwards.
TTCTGCTTTATAACAAAGTGAATCAGCTATACATATACGTACATCCCCATATCTCTTCCCTCTTGCGTCTCCCTCCCACTCTCCCTATCCCACCCTCCCTATCCCACCCCTCCAGGTGGTCACAAAGCACCGAGCTGATCTACCTGTGCTATGTGGCTGCTTCCCACTAGCTATCTATTTTACCATGTGCCATTTATATTTTTAAAATAAAAATGCATGTGACAAAGACTATTAGAAAACTGAACTTGGAATATTGTGACAGAATGACAGAAATTCTCCAGTTATATCCTATGGGTAAAACACCATTTGAAGACATCAAGGCAAAGTACAGAATGAGCGTTCGTTTCTACCATGAACTAGGACTCCAGGCCAAAAGTCTACATTGTGGCACAACATCCAAATAACCAGTTAGTTAATCACTGGCATAGGGGGATTTCAAGGCCTGAATTGGAACTCAGGGAAGTGAAGCAACCAGGATAATTACCATACTTGCTCTGTTACATTTAATTATTCTCAGGGTGGCATGATAGCTGCTGCTGCCCATCTTAATCCATCTTAACCATTTCTCCTAATTCAGCTAACAAGAAATGAACAATGGGTCACCACAATGCAGTCACCTTGATACACAGAAGGCAAGAAGTAAGAGAAAAAGACCAGCACCAAAAAAAGGAGGGGAAGGCAATTTAATAAACGTGGCTGGCCTAGTTCAACCCTTGAAAACGCTGTGCACATGTAGGGTTTTATTTCTGGGCATAACCAGAAGCTTTCCTCCGTGAAGCCTCCTCACCTGCCAGTCCCAGCTAGGAGTGATTGCCTCTGTTTCTAATCTCCTAGAGAATTTAGATCTGCAATATTCTTTAGAACTAACTGAGACTACCTTGTATCATTGTTTTTCTTTTCAGGAAAATACCCTGAATAACACGCTTTCAAAGGGGTAGTGTCTTATATTGTTTTTCTTTGCCTAATGGCTGGCGAATGTGCTACAGAGAGCAAGTACTTAAATATTTGTTAATGAAGGTGATAGTTACTTTGAGTTTGTGTCTCTTTCTTAGCAGATAATGACAAATTTATGATGATGGTCATATTGCCCATAGCTGGACATCTCCTGCCATGCCAGATAAAATACTGTATAAATTGGAGGAAGAGAAACAGTTAAGAAAAACTGGCTGGATTACACATATGTAAGATCATCACCACCCAGGCCATAAGCTTCTTAGAGGCAAGAACATGGTCTTCTTTATTCAGTATCCCCAGTAATTAACACAGTGTCTGGTCCCTAGGTAGATGCTCACTATTTATTTGCTTAATGAATGTCATCCTGTCAGCTCAAACACACACACACACACACACACACACACACACACACACACACACGGCACCTTCAAAACATTTATAAAGATGAATTTTATATTTTAAGAAGGTACAGTATATATATAAGACTTTATGACCACCAACCCAAATTTCTTTGGGCACATTAATGGTTTTTCATGTTTTTAAGTTGATCTTTGTTGTTTTATTTCATTCTGCCTTATCCAAAAAGATTTTTATTTCTTTCCTATTTGAAAGACTCACCTAAACCTCTACTGCCCAGTTTTTTAGTTTTGTCTACCCTAATTTGTCCTCTTACTATGGAGTTTCAAAAATGCAAAGAGGGCTTCCCTGGTGGCGCAGTGGTTGAGAGTCCGCCTGCTGATGCAGGTGACACGGGTTCGCGCCCCAGTCTGGGAAGGTACCACATGCCCCGGAGCGGCTGGGCCCGTGAGCCATGGCCGTTGAGCCTGCGCATCTGGAGCCTGTGCTCCGCAACGGGAGAGGCCACAGCAGTGAGAGGCCCGCGTATCGCAAAAAAAAAAAAAGCAAAGAGCTGATATATGAAAAAACAATGTTTGTCCCTAATGGCACCCTTTCAAATCATTTGATCAGGACACACCTACAAAATAGTGTAATTAATTGTCAACCAAGTAACTAATTGTGACAAGTTGTCTGCAAAGAAATAGAGAGTGCAAAATATAATAGACAACACTCTCCCATATATCCATTGTGCTCTTGACAAAAATATCTCTTTAAGAATCACAGAACTATTGAAATCTAAGTATTGAATTTTGTTAATAGTAACATACCCACACTGGTTCCTTAGCTGTGACAAATGTACTATAGTGATGTAAGAGGTTAACAATAGAGAAAACTGGGTGAGGTGTATATGAGAACTCTGTACCATCTTTTGCAACTTTCAATAAATTTCAAACTACTCTAAAATAAAAAAATAAAAACAAAAAGGAATCACAGAATACAGGGAGATACTAGATATCTCCCAATGTTTTCCTGAGAAACAGTTCCTACAGGAAAGACCCAAGCCCTGTTCACAACTGCAGACCAAATGGAGACATGGCTGAAGGCCTGGCTGAGAAAGGACAGCAATGGTGCTCAGTCAGATTCAGGGAGGCAAGACAGCACTCTAAGGGATAATCACTGAGAGGTGAGAAATGAGATTCACCAGGCCTTACCGGGGGTTTAGATGGAAGCAAAGTAAAATTGAACTTGAACTTACATAACCAACCTATCTCCCCTCCCCATCTCCACACTGCTTATGTACCTTTGACAGGAGAGAGTCACTCCATTGATATAATCCTATTCAAGAGAGCTGAATAATAAAATTAAATCAATTGTCTTACATCCCATAAAAGAAATATTTCCAGGAAGAGAAAGTCTTTTCCATAAAGGTCAAAAGGATAGATGAATAATGGTGATTCTAGGGACAGTGGAGAGAGTGCCAGGCAAAAATGATGGTGAAAATGGATGACACACACCTCAGGAAGACAGAGTTTGAGGGCGAGTCAGGATCTCGGGTGTGAAAGGAATCTGAGGCAGGCAATCTGATCCCAGAGAGTGGGAGTTATGGGAAACGATATACAGGGTCTGTGCAAAGGACAAAAGAGCATTGCAATGACAGAGAACAAGAGTAGCCATCAGTCCTGGTGAGAAGCTGCTCAAGCGACCTTACTGAGGATCCTACGGCTTGCGGGGCCTAGAGGAAGTCTGGGTTATTTTGAGATATTTAATGAGGGGATTTTGAAAGTCTTGGGACTCCAGCAGTTACAGCAGCGTTAGTAAGAAGTCATGAAATTTAGAAATAATACTAATGGACCTGTTTCCTCAACTTCAAGTGAAACTGGGCTCTTTCAAGTTACATTATATATCTGGATGAAGCTTATCCACAGCCAAACCATGACAACCCTGCCTACTGATCTAAGGGAATCCTAAATTTTTACAGACCCGTGGAGCCCCAGTTGATCTATAATGTAAGGAGTAGGTGACTAATTATTTCTGTAATTTCTTATTAATTACAGAAATTGCCTATAATAACAGAAGTGTTGGGTCCACTGAGGTTAGGCTGAGCTATCCATGAATTTGACTTCAGGGACAAAGGACATACAAGTGGTGGAATCTTCCCCACGTGAGACATGGAGAAAATGGCATCCTATTGTGAGGACACCCCATCCTGCCACATAGTTAGAAGCTAAACCTGAAATGAAGTAGTGAATCTGCTCTCCCTTTTAGAAGTCAAGATGTTAAAAATTGTTAACTATAAAATACATTTTAAAAGACGGCATGTTTATTCTCCTAAAAAGTCTGTGCTCTGTTCTCCCAGGTTTAAACTTAAGCCTTTCCACAATTTAAACTTTAATTTAAACTTTCCACAATTTAAACTTAAGCCAATCCACAAATTAGAATCAGCTATCGGGAGGATCTTTCTCCCTTCTTTAAGGAGCAAGGAGGGATCAATACTTAGCCTGTCCCTATTGTACGCCAAAAACTTTTAAATTACTTTTAGTTGACAATTAACAAAGCAGTGCCTTATAAAAGTTTTCATACAGAACTATATAAAATAAAGAGTAAACGTCTTTTATTTTATTCTCATTCTCCAGGATTTGCCACTGTTAACAATCCAGTGGCTATGTTCCCAGGCATTTTTCATGTTATTACAATCATAAAAACAAACATATTTTTACAAAGATGAGATTATTTTCTACTTTGCAATCTGCTTTTCGCACTTAAAACTCTCTTTACATATAGAATCCTCCTGACTATACTATGCCATAGGTAATATTATACCTATTTCAAGGATGACTAAGGGTTCCTCAAGAACATTGTGTACTCTGCCCAAGTTCACACAAGCAGTAAATAGGATTCAAGCACAAATCTATTGTTTCTCTAAGGCAAGCTGCATGGAATAGAACTGGTATATGTTTAGATATCTTAACCTCCATTGCTTAGTTCAGGAAAAGACAAACTTTCTGTAAACAGGCAGATAGCAAACATTTGGGGGCTTTGAGGGCCGCGTAAGGTCTCTCACATATTCTTCTTTGCTTTTGGGTTTTTTTGTTTGTTTGTTTTATTTACAACCCTTTAAAAATATAAAAACCATTCTTAATTTGGGGGGACCATACAAAAACAGATCTCAGATGATGGAGATTTGGTCCTAAGGGCTGTAGTTTGTTAATCCCTGATAAAATTCCAATTGCACAATTTAACAATATGGACTTTTAAAATACCAAAATCTGCTTCCTCACCACTGAACGTTATCTTTCCTTTCGGCTAGACATACACATTCTTAAAATACAAATCAAGTTTTGGAAAGTCTGGGATCACTGACTCCCTCCTTGTACATGCCACTCACCATGACATCATCCATCAGGCAGTAAGTTATAAGGCTTGACACATCCCATTCAGGTCAAACTGAAGTAGAGATTCGGTTTTCCTGAAACTAACACTTCGGGAAAATAAAAAGACAAAAGTATAATTCCCTCACATAGAAGTAACAGTTCTAGAAGCCTAGTTCAAAGTGTTTGTATTTTGCTTCTTTCTGTTAGTTGCCAAAAATTTGCCATCACCAGAACTGAATTCTTTATTTTGAGACACTAATAAGCAGGCCACCAGAAGACTGGCTGCCATTTTTTATTACAATGAGGTCTTACTGCTTCATGTTGTCAAGGCACAACTCCCCCATGCCTCATCCTACTCCCCTGAGTAGAAGAAAAATAATTTGGTGTGACATTCATCTCTATAAAAAAGCAGCAGGGTGTATTAGAAAAAAACAGGCTCTTTGGAGACAGACTTAAATTTGAATATCAATGTCTTTATTTATAGTTAGTTGATATCAGGCAAGTTACTTAAACTCTCTGGGCCTCAGTCACTTTATCTCTAAATTGCAAGGTTGTTAAAAGAAAGAGAATTGTAGATACATAGATCTATAATATTAATAAAACAATATAATATTACTTTTCATTATTATAAGGCAATAATTAAAACTGCAGATAAATATGGCAAAATCATCCTAAATAACAATCCTTAGTCGGCCTGTGAAACACAAAATCCAGTGTATTTTGTATATCACAAAAACCTATCAGCATAATTGCTTTTATAAGTCTATTAAAATTCGCAGGGAACAGGGGAAAAATTTTAGAGAATTTGTGAGATCATTCTTCATAATCTAATGTTAAGATATACATTTTTCTCACCTAAAACAACGAAAAATACAGTGTCTTACAGAAACCTTGTTCTATTTGTAAATGCACATAATTAGAAAAGTAATACAACTTCTTCTAACTATATCTAACACATTTTTTCTCCATCAACCTGAGCAAGAACAAACAATGCGAACACAGTCTGTTCTCTGTTTAATAATGGATTCAGCAAAAGAAGCATACATCTAAAAGATTAATAAGAAGCAAATATCCAGGACAGTGAAAAGACAAACAGCAGAGTGGCTGTTTTGCTTAACCGCCTGTCAGTAAATATTCATGCCTGGCTTTGGTCTTTCTCTGGGCCCACACTGCTAAGCTTGGCCTCAGTCTCAAATTTCTGTCAATAGGCTAAAAGCTATATTCAAACAAACATTCAAATGTGCTGTACTGTCAGACAAACTGACACTATGGGTTTCCATTTTAATTAGGGAAGCTTCTAAAATGATTTACATCAGAACTGTCTAGGGCTCAGTAGCAAATGATAAAGATGAGGATTTCCTTATATATTTACATTAATGTATTCTTAAATTTGGGGGCAGCACGGTTTGAGGGAGTCAAAAAGCAAAAGGTCCAAACATAGAATGCTTTAAGTAATGTGAAAATCACCTAAAGAACCCTAAATTATTCAATACAGATCAATTCTCCAAAAAGTGAGGGTTTTTTAAAAATCAGTTTCTCTCAATCTTATCAGATTCATTAAAATTCCCCTGTTGTTGGACTTCCTCCAAAAGCAAAAAACAAAGAGATTATTTTTAATCATAGCTTATATTTCTGAAACACTTGAGCATCACCCCTTATCAGACTTATGATGGCTTCCACCACTCTCACAGTCCAGAGCTTTCCTCTTTCAATCTACTATCTCAGCTTTCTCAGAGCAATTTTACCAAATAACAGATATTTTCCCTGACACACACACAAAACCATTTCAGTGGCTCCCCCACTACCTACCAATTCTTAGCAAGATAACCCTCAACCCATAATCTGGTACAATCTATTTTTTCCACTCCATTCTGCCTTTCTCTTGCACTCCCTGGTTGTGCTTGCCATTCCCTGAGAACACTACACACATTCATGTCTCCATTCCTTTGCTCATAGTGTTCCCTTGGCAAAGCTGCAAGAAATCAGCGGCATTTCAAGTGACAATAGTGTTCGGCAGGTATTCTCTTCCGAGGTAGTCAACTTTCATCATTTTTGCATATGCGTGGAAGTTTATGCTCAAGGACCAGGAGTAAATGTGATTTGCCCTGAAAAAATATTAGTACATCCTTCTTTCCATCTATCAGCACCAACTTGGAGCATAAACGAAATTTTAAAATAATACACTGAATATCTAATTTTACTTAGTAGTATATAACAAAGAACTCTCTTCTTCTCTATCCCTATGCCACCCACCTATGCCATTAAATAGAGTAATTCTTAAAATAAAGGACATCCTATCCACACGTTATATAGGCTTGTGGGATACCTCCTACACACTGGAATTTTATTAATGTGATGATCTTGTGATGATTAGAAACTTTGTGCTACATTCAGAAAAAAAGCTGTAACTGCAGTTCCAACTGAAAATCATTCCTTGCTGATTATTCAGGGTAATGACAGAAATTATATGTTACCTTAGGTAAAATTTCAACATAACGAGGCTTTGTTTGGCAACTCCCAGACGGTATCTGATCCCTCTATGCTCTCACAGAGGCTGCACATTTACTTTTCAACAATTTTCACAGTTTGTAGTTTGTATTTTTATGTCATTTTATTAATATCTGTTCCTCCCCACCGAACTGTAGGCTCCATGGGGACAGAAACTATGTGTTTTCCTCACCACTGTATGACTAGCACTTAGCATAGAATCTGGCACTGAGTTAGCATTCAGTAGATATTTGTTGAATGAATGAACAACATATATACATTGGGAATCTGCTTAAATTATGTTATCTATGCGAATCCAGAGCATTAGCCTAACAAATAAAATGGAAGGGGATCTTAGGCTTAAAAGGGCAATATTCATAGTATCAATGCTTCATTTAGAAGTCAACTTGAAAATTTTTTAAATACATATTTTATATTTATTTATTCAAAAAAAAATTTTAAATATATACATACATATAAAGGTTCCTGGTAAAAACCCAAAATTTCACATGAGACTCTAAAGGGCTACCCCATAGCAAAAAAGGAAAAACTGCCCTAAGAATGGGTGAAACCAAGGCTTGACTATAGTACTATGACTGGTCCTTCCCTTACTTGTCTGTGAGAAGAAAACTGAATCCTTTCTGAAGAAAGATAACATCACCTAAATGCTCATACACAATGTCCAGCAAACAATCAAAAGACGTGCAAGGATTGAAGACCACATGATCAAAAACCAAAAGAAACAGAGCCATTGGTAAAACAGACACTGGAGATGTTAGACAGAGACTTTAAAATCAATATGATTAAAATGTCAAGAAAATTAAGGTAAAAATGAAAAATTTCACCAGAGAATGAGACTCAGTAAAAGGAATAATATAGAAGGTCTAGAACTGAAACAATGACAATAACTGAGATTACAAATTTAATAGATGGATTTAATAAGGAAATCTACATGAAGTATGGACTTTAGTTAATAATGTATCAATATTGGTTCAGGAATTGTAACCAATGTACTACACTAATATAAGATGTTAATAATATGGAAAACTGGGTACAGGGAATATGGAAACTCTCAGAATTAATTTTCTAATTTCTCTGTTAATCTAAACCTGTTCTAAAATAATTTTTTAAAGAAAATGGCAGCCAGAAGGGGAAATAAAATGGAACAAAAAATAAAATTATCTTCAAAGGACCAATAATAAGGCCTAACTACAGCTAACTTTTCATCAGAAACAATGAGAGCAAACAACAAAAAAACAAAAACACTTCTTGAAACAATTTGAAACCTTAAAAAAAAGGAAACCTGCCAATCTAGAATTCAATACATAGCAAATATATGCTTCACAAATGAAGGCAAAATAAAGATATTTTAGACAAATAAATCTGAGTTTATTTATTTCCAGGGTACATACACTGAAATTAAAAAACTAAAGGAAGTTTTTCAGGTACAAGAAAAATTATCCTAGATGGAATTCTGATAATGCACAAAGGTATGAATGATGCCAGAAAGACCAAGAGTAGTGAAGAAATTTTTAAGAAAAAGGGTAAATTCAAAGGGAATACACTCCAAGATATTAAGATTTCTTGTGTAGCTATAGTAATTAAAACATTGTGGTATTGGTACAAGGTTAAAAGTAAAAGATCCATTGTTACAGAAAAGAGATCCCAGAATCCTGCTCACACTTATACATCACTTGCTTTTCCATAAATATGCTAGTGCAATGCTGTGGGGGAAATAATGTTCATTTCAATAACTGATGCTAGAACAACTGGAATAATGAGAAAAATAAAATAATAAAGTACCTAGAAGAAAACAAAAGACAGTATATCATACCCTTGGTTTAAACAAAGATTTCTCAAGGAGGAAGAAGTACTCTAACAATAAAAGAAATGTTGATAAATTAAATTGCATTAAAATTAAAATGTTCTGTCACTCAAAGACACCATTAAGAGAATGAAAATGCAAACCTTATATAGGATAAAGATATGTGCAATACAGATACCAATAAAAGACTAGTATTAAAGATGTACATTGAGAACTCTAATAAATTGGTAACAAAGAGACTTCCACAAAGCAATAAGAAAAAAGATGAACAGGTAATTCAACAAGGATATCAACATGGCCAAAAAGCATATGAAAAGGTTCTCTACATCATTATTTATCAGGAATATCTGAATGAAAACCACTATGAAGTACCACTGAATCCACTAGAAGAGCTACTTTTTTTTTTTTTTAAGTAATGATAATGACCTCACGAAATATTGAGAGGAATGTGAAGCTCTGGTATTATCATGCTACTGGGAGTGTGACTTGATATAAATGCTCTAGAAAACTGTCAGGGTCTACTAAAGTTAACATGCATGTTATGTTCGGTTATAATTCATTATAATCAAGTAATCCCACCCTAGGTATAAGGCTAGCAGAAATCAGTTCATATGTGCACTGAGAATGTTCATAGTAGCTTTATTTGCAATGGTTGGAACTAGAAACAACCCAATATATTGTCCCTAAACAAGTAGTGCCCTACCTAGCAATGCCTCAAGGAGTCCCATGCATTGCAGTGTCATTCTTGAAATTTTCAGTCTCTTTCTAGTGGGTAGGATCAGCTGGAGTTAGCAATGCTATCCATGTGGTATGTCTCAGCCCAGACTAGGTCTCACATGGGTCCTGGTCCCTATTTCCAACTCTCAACGCCACTCATGGGATTAACCAGTTGCTCCAAGGAGATCCAGGACTCCTTGGCTGGCAAATGTTTGGTTTGTTGTTGTAGTTTTATTGTATCATATGAGATTGAGTCACCAGTATGGTGCTAATATACTGATTTTGGGTGACACGTGATAGATACAAGCTCTGGGCTACCAACAGTCCACTGCCAACCCTTGAACATGAGCCATCTGTGTATGCCCATGCATCAACTCTTACCTAAGTGTCACCTCTAGGCTATTGCACTTGGCAATGGTGGGGCTTGCAGCACACATCCCACCCCAGGCACATAGTACAATCCCTTATCCTCTCCACAGAATGCATATCACATATCAGCCAGTCCTCCAGGGTTTGTCATGCCTACCTCTTCCACAGGCTATCCGACTGATGCTCTATAATGCCCACGGGTCCTCTTGATCTGTGTCTTTTCTTGCTTCCAACAAGTGGGACAACATAATGCTTCCCTTCATTGGTCTTAAGATGGATGTACTGCACAAGGCAGGGACATTCCTTATGTAAGCAAAACCACACTGTTTGCCCTGCTGACAGACTCGTAGCCTGTCATTCCCAATGGTAAGAGGATGTAGAAGGCATTGAAAGATATCACATTCTAGAATTGTAGCGATCATGGTCAAAAGAGTTCAAGATAAGACACAGTTATGTGTTGTTTTATGTTTATCCTATAAAATTATGAATGGTAAATTTAACATGACTAAAAAACAAATTATTGTTGATTCTTTCCTACATATTATGGATAAGACTTACATTTGTGGTCATAATCAATGAAGTGAAGTAACATTTTTGAGAGAGTCATTGGAAGCCAGTATTCGCAGGTGGCACAGTGGATAATGCAATATCATGGGTAATGAGGTAACCAGCATTTAATAAAAGCTATTAGGGAAATTCAAAGGCAAAAAAGACCTATATTGTCTCAATACCAACAGGTTGTGAAGATCCATGACATTATGGACAGTAAGTGTTGCTACCTTTTTTCCTTGTGGCATGAACAAGATAGGCCATTTGATAATAAAGAACATGAAGACACAGTTCCTGGACCTGAATGAAAAGATACCTGAACATTATGAGGAATCTTTTTGTCTACTGGATGACCAATAAACAAGTATGTAGGTACCTCTTCTCTACTTATGATTCTAAATGTTTATTGGTAAATCACTATATTCATATGGGCCCATAAATTTGTAATTAATTTTTAATATCATTTATATAGGCAAGACCTTGCAAAACACAAACAAACATTTGTCCAAGATTCTTCATCCCTTAAGGGTGGCCCCAGAAACCAAATATCTTCTAAAGTAAAATTAATAAATAATGTTTAGTACAGTCACACAATGAATAGTACTAAGACTAGTATCAGTGAGAATGAATGTACTAAAACTAAATTCAATGACATGGGTGAATCTCATGGATGAAAAAAGACATAAAAGAATATATACTGTATGATTCCACATGTATAAGTTTCCAAAGTATGCAAAACTAATCTATGACGGTGGAACTGTTAGGATAGTATTAACCCTTGGGTATGGGTGTGTGTGTGTGTGTGTGTGTGTGTGTGTGTGTGTGTGTGGCAGAGTAGTTATTAACTAGAAAAGGGTTTAAAACTGAAAAAATTATTGCAAGCAAAGTTGAATGGACTGATATTCTTTTCTCAACCTTTATGAGGTCATTTCATTGTCTCATAAAAAATATTCTAGGCCATCTCCTTATTTTATTTTTGTCTGACAGAAGACATATAAAGGTAACTCACAAAAATAGTTTTGAATGTTTTCAAGTTGTGTGAGACAAGACTTTATGCACTGTATGTTTGTTAAAAGATACATTATGAGAAACACAGAGATCAACCTTCTGCAATCTCTCATGCTACATTATGTTGAGATCACATATTTGAATCTATAAGTGAATCGATTCTCCAGTGATGGTCTATGATTTGACAGTTTGCCTTGTGATAAAGTACTAGCCTTTCCAAACCCTCCTAGAATGTTGATGGAAATGTATATTGGTGCAGCCACCATGGCAAACAGTATGTAGGTTCCTTAACAAATGAAAAATAGAGTTACCATATGATCCAACAATCCCACTCCTGGGCACATATCCAGAAAAGACAAAAACAGTAATTTGAATAGATACATGCACACCAGTGTTCATAGAAGCACTACTTATAATAGCCAAGACACGGCAGCAACCTAAGTGGCCATCAACAGATGAATGGATAAAGAAGATATGGTATATATACACAATGGAATATTACTCAGCCATTAAAAAGAATGAAATAATGCCATTTGCAGCAACATGGATGGGCCTAGAGATTATCATACTAAGTGAAGTAAGTCAGACAAAGACAAATATTATATGATATCACTTATATATGGAATCTAAAAAAATAATACAAATGAACTTATTTACAAAACAGAAACAGACTCAGAGACATAGAAAGAAAAACTTAAGGTTACCAAAGGGGAAAGGGGTGTGGGGAGGGATAAATTAGAATTTGGGGATTAACAGATACATACCACTGTATATAAAAGAGATAAACAACAAGGATTTACTGTATAGCACAGGGAACTATATTCAGTATCTTGTAATAACCTATAATGGAAAAGAATCTGAAAACAAAATGTGTAACTGAATCACTTTGCTGTATACCTGAAACTAATGCAATATTGTAAATCAACTATAGTTCAATAAAACAAAACAATTTTAAGTACTAACCTTTCTGCCTTTCTATACTATCCTCCCCTACATTTTTCTCTCTTCATGACTAATATATTGCAAATTTAAAAGCAGGGATATAACTAATAAATTACCTACACATGAAATCGACCAAACTATAAGATACTACTATTGTAAAAATGGTTAATCTTTTGTATAGCTTTCCTCCTTTCTATAAAAAATTTATTAATATTGCTTTTACAACTTTATTTTGATTAGTGTTTTTACAGTGTGAATTTTTTCATCCTTTTGCTTTGAACCTATGTCTTTTTATTTTTTTAACATCTTTATTGGAGTATAATTGCTTTACAATGGTGTGTTAGTTTCTGCTGTATCACAAAGTGAATCAGTTATACATATACATATGTTCCCATATCTCCTCCCTCTTGTGTCTCCCTCCCACCCTCCCTATCCCACCCCTCTAGGTGGTCACAAAGCACCCAGCTGACCTCCCTGTGCTATGCAGCTGCTTCCCACTAGCTATCTGTTTTATATTTGGCAGTGTATATATGTCCATGCCACCCTCTCACTTTGTCCCAGCTTACCCTTCGCCCTCCCTGTGTCCTCAAGTCCATTCTCTAGTAGGTCTGTGTCTTTATTCCCATCTTGCCCCTAGGTTCTTCATGACTTTTTTTTTTTTCGATTCCATATATATGTGTTAGCATACGGTATTTGTTTTTCTCTTTCTGACTTACTGAACCTATGTCTTTATATTTAGTGTGCATTTTTGTAGACAACATGTAGTTGAATTTTGCTTTTTCAAGTAACCTGATATCTGTGTTGTAACTGGCTGTACAGATTGTTTTTTTTTTGTTTTATTGTGGGTTTTTTTTTGCAGTACGCAGTCCTCTCACTGCTGTGGCCTCTCCCGTTGTGGAGCACAGGCTCCGGACACGTAGGCTCAGCAGCCATGGCTCACAGGCCCAGCCGCTCCACGGCATGTGGGATCCTCCCGGACCGGGGCACGAACCTTTGTCCCCTGCATTGGCAGGAGGACTCTCAACCACTGTGCCACCAAGGAAGTCCTATAGATTGTTTTTAATTAATGTTATTATTAAAGTGGTTGGAATAAAATCTAAAAAAAAAAAATAGGGATGTTGGAGCAGAAAATAGGCAAGGAAGTGATGAAACACTCTAACACTGGAAACATTCTAGTGGTTTGGTCACCTACTTAGCTCATTTGTCACCTCAGACTAACTACAATATGTAAACACGCCTACTGGTATAACATTATTTAGAATTTAATTGTGCATTTTTTACTTAATTATCTTAAAAACAAAAACATTTTAAATCTATTGCAATATTCACAGCTGCTAAAGTTAAGCCTATAAGTCTTGTGCAACAATAACCCCATTTTCTATTACTTATCAGTCAAGATAAAGTTCTTCTAGCGGCTCAATTAGTTTCATGTTGGCCTCAGACTCGGGGCAAACCTTTGGCACAGTTAAAGCAAAACTAAGTCCTCTAAGTACAAATATCTTGCTTGGAAAAAAATCGAGGACTTTAGGAAGTTACAGAAACCTAAAAATCAATTGGATTTAAGAGACAAAAACTTTCCAGTTTTTCAGTTCAGGCTGAGGAATAGTCTCTTAGGAATTTACGGGGGAAAAGAATGTTTTCTAAAGAGTACACATAAAATACAACTTAAAATGCAATTAAAAGTTCCCAGAGTATATCTGTAGTTTATTTAAAGCTTCCAAACTTGCCCTCCACTATTTTGATATTCATGAACATAATAAATACAGGACAGAGCCATAAGATATCTCAAAGAACTGTTAATATGTCAAATATAAATTTTAAGAGATCAGTATCTAAATTTTATTTTAATTGTAATAGTTTTTCATAATATGTAAAAATAATAAAAATCTATGATTTATGCATTTTGCTCTATTAAAAAAAAAAAAAAGATACCTCAAAGACCCGTGGTGCCTCTGAAGAGCTGCAAAGGTTTCGGGCAGCAGGTGCAAGCTGACTGCAGTGCTCTAGGCCAGGCTTAACCACTTCAGTTGGAAAGGCAATTTCAGCTGGCTACTGTTGAATTGTTAGTACTTCTCAGCCCAAATCAATCAGATTTGTCCTACTGTTTCTTAGAAGGAAATATTTCTGCCTGCGCCCTTTGACTTTTTTCCAGTATACAGATGAAAGAGATGTATTAAAAAAAAAAAGTCAGAGATGGGATTGTTATTGTGTTTAACATAAACAAAACCTACTGGGGCTGAACTGTTGTCTAAAGGGGATACATGAAATGGCCCTGGCTGGTCCTTCTGATGCTTTTACTCTACAGTGGATCCAAATCCCATGGCTGTTACCTGCAAGCTTGAGATCATGATCAACCTTGCTTAAACTTTCTGGAACTCAGTCTACCCATCTGTAAAATGAGAAGAATTATAATTTAACTCAACAGAGATTCAGAGATTGGAACTTGATTGGGATAGTGCACATAAAAATTCTAGCACAATACAGCAACATAGTAGGTGCTAGCAATTATCAAAATGTGATTTATATGATTATATGCCTATATTTATGTGTGCACATTTAATTAAATCTCTTAATCAGATTTTAATCATGTTAAAGTTATAGTTTTCTATTTATCTCTATCAGTGGCAGTTTGATTAGCTTTTTCCAATAATCTAGACCACTTCTTTCCACTTATTTTCCTTCCAATTAACTTCAATTTGAGCACTGAACATCTCATTAATATCACCATCATTAGATAGATCTGTAATAATAAGGAAAAGAAGCTCAACTCGAGTTTGCCACTAAAATTTAACTAGATGGTATACATGAAGATGCTTCACACTATGAATTATATATGTTTTAAATATTCTTGTGGGAAGGATGGTTGGTTTCTGAAAATGGTGGGCATGTATAGCAGAATTCAAGCAAGTTTTTCTGCAAAGGGCTAAATATAAGTGTTAAGGTTTTGTGAGTCCTACTGTCTCTATCACAATTACTCAACTCTGCCACTGCAGCATGAATACAGCCATCAACAATATGTTAATAATAAGTATGGGTTTTTTTCCAATAAAACTTAATTTACAAAAAACAAGCATTGGGTGGGATTTGTCATATGCCATAGTTTGTCAATCCCTGTCCAACTCGCCTACTGGAAACAAACCAAATAGTTAGGTCATCCCTATCTCCTTTCAAAATTTCTAGTAAAAACATTAAAGGGAGTGGGTAACTGCTAGGTGGAAGTCAAAGAACATTAGAGCTGAGCCTTGATTCTGCCCTGGAGATTTTACAGATTGACTGACAAAAGCTGAAAGGTAGAATTTTGCTTTGAGTGGACTCACTGAGCAGAGGGTGGCATACAGTACCCACCATGACAGGAGACTTGGGTGAGTCACCACTCCTCTGGGTTCAGGTCTGGAGGTTCTCTGTCCTGACAGAGAGTGACTGGACTATATTTCTGGTGTCCCAGAAAGACTCAAGCCTTGGCCCCAGCAAGGAGCCTAAGAGAAGAAAAAACTACATCAACTATACTTGTTATTCCACATTTGCTCTCCAAATCTACTTTCTGCCCTTCTCTTCCCTGCTCTTTGCTGCAGTGCCACTACCCATCATTGACTGCATTACCCAGGCTCCCTTGTCCCCTGGCTTCTGTTTGGTTTTAGACAAAGGAAAGCAGGGGCAGGAGATCAGATGGTAGGAGGACAGAGAAATCAGGACATTGCCTTTCCCACCCCCATTCCTGCTTTGGTGCTGCATTTCTGGCACTGGCTACATCCACCTACAAGTAAAGGCCCTTAGGTGGCCTTTCACTGCTACTGCCCTGTGTCCCTGCAAACTCAGACTAGGCAACTCAACATCCTTTGTCAGTTTTCTAGCCCACAAAACTCTGTAAATAGTCCCTTAATCCTTTCAAGTGAATTCTGTTTTTGCCATGGCTCTGACTATTCTATCTTCTCTGGAAAACAAACAAATGCCATTTTCAGCCTCAAATTATTTCAAAAGTGATTTTTGAATACAATGTCCAAAAAGAAAGATAATGAGACACATAAGAAGAGCCAAATCAGGAGGAACAACAGAAGATGGAAAGAGATACATTGGGAATCCAGATGCTGGAATTAGCAGGTATAGACAGTAAAACAACCATTCTTACTACATTCATGGAGACAACCTCAGAAATGCTGGAAAGTATGATGAGCAAGGAAAATGGTACATATGTGGTAAATTTAAATAAACATTGATTATAGAAAATAAAATTAAAGGCATTTTGTGGGGCTTAATATATAGAAAGAGAATTAAAACATAAAATAATAGCATATAAATTGGGAGGAAGTAATTGAATATAAAGTATGCTAAGATTCTCACATTTTCTGAAAGAACAGTTCAGGTAAAGATAATTACTAATCTTTGATAAATTATTGGTGCATATTACTATCTCTAGGCTATACCCATGAATAGATCTGTTTAAAAATTTGGAAGTTAAAAAATTTATAACTTCCGAACTCTTAAATATTTGTTTGTGTGTGTGTATGTGTGTGTGTGTAGCAACAAAGAAAAAAAGGGAATATAGAACAGGCAAAACAGTTACTAATCACATAAGAATATAACGAATTTAAAACCAAATATTTTGGTAATTGCATTAAATGTAAATTAACCACACACTTAAGTTAAAAAGCAATGATTGTACTGGTTTTTAAAAATAATAACTAGGTATAAGCCCTTAATAATATACACATTTGAAGTTAGTGTTTATAAAAATCTTGAATGTAAAATGATTTTTTAAAAAATCAATCAAACAAATTCCTCTCAAAAATCTAATGTAACTATAGTCATATTAAAGAAAACAAATTTTAAGGCAAGGAGAATTATTAGAGAAATGGTCTGCATGAGTAAAAAATATTAAATTCACCAGATATATGTATTAACAAATACTAATACTCTTGACCTTGCAATTCCACACCTAAGAATGCATTCTATAGCAGTGCTTCCTCAAGTGTGGACCCCCAGATCGCCAGCATCAGCGTTACCTGGGAAGATGTTAGGATTCGAATCCCCATCAAGGCCCTCTGAAACAGAAACTCTGTGGTTGGGTCCCAGAATCTGGGTTTTAACAAGTCCATCAGATAATTCTTAAGTGTGTTAAAATTTGAGAAGCACAGTTTCACAGAGAAGTGAGACTATATGCATCAGAAAACATGCACAATTATCTTCATAATTGCATATTTTGCTATAGCAAAAACAAAATGGAAACAATTCAATTCAACAGTATGTCTAACAATAGCAGAATGAAAAAATAATTTACTGGTTTTCATTAAATAGAATATTACACCGAAATAAAAATGAGTAGACTATAACCACATGCAAAACACAGATAAATCTTAAAAATATAGTAAATGATTTGAGAAGAGTGGGTATGCATACAAAAAAAAAGAGGGGAAAAAATAAAATAGACACAACACGTACATGGTGCATGATCCCAAATACATAAATTCAAAACCAGATAAAAATAGTCTAAATTGGCTATGGATGTGTGGCAGGCAGATTCCTAATGTAGCCCTCATAATTCCCAGCTCCTGAGGTTCACACTTTTGTGTGATCCCCTCCTCTGGAATGTGGGAGGAACTTGTGACTCTCTTTTAACCAAAAGGATACAGCAAAAAGCGATGGGATGTACACAATTATGTATATATGATTACATTACATAAGACTATAACATCTGTCCTGCTGGAGTCTCTCTTTCTTTTCCTTCTGGGTTTTGGTGAAGCAGGTGACCATGCTGGGGGACCCACATGGCAAGGATTTACTGTTGAATTCCTGCAAGTGTTTCTAGCTGACTGACAGCCAGCAATAAGATGAAGCCCTCATTCCTACTGGAAGGAAATGAATTCTGCTCACAACCTGAGTGAGCTTGGAAACAGATCCTTCTCGAGTCAAACCTTCAGATGAGACCCCCACCTCAGTCAAAATTTTGATTGCAGCTTTGCAGAGGACCTAGTTAAGCCATACCTGTAAGTTCTTTACCCACAGAAACTGTGAGATCAAAAATGAATGTTGTTTTAAGACACGAAGGCTGTTGTAGTATGTTATAAGACAATAGGAAACTAATACTGGAGGTGTCTTAGCTCTAGCTAAGGCTCTAGGATCAGAGCCTGAGACAGAGATTCTGGTTCAAGGGATTCATTTATGGGAAGACTGCTGTCAGGAAAAGAGGAGTAAAGGAAGCAGGATAAAGCCTGCAAAAATGAGGTCTCAGCTAGAGAATAGCTCAGTCTGATCCCAAGGTGAAACCCCAGAGCATCACATAGTTCAACTCTGAGTTCCAGGACTGGCCTTTTGGGCCACACTGCCAGTCAGTACTGGGGCTACAGAGAGATGAGACACAGCTTCCCAGGTAGCAATTCCCATTTGGCCAAGGGCAGTTCTCCAGATAACTGGGCAGCTGTGAATTTTTGCCATGCAAAACTCATAGCATCTGCTAAAGGAGATGTGAGAGGTAGGGTGGAGAACTAACAGCACCCATACAGACTGCATGATTGGTATAAAATTTAAAGGAAAGTTAGGAAGTGGATAGCATAAAAATCAGCAGAGTTGGGATGGACAATGCAGAGTTTTTCTGGGATTCTGGCAATGTTCCGTTTCTTAACCTAGGTGGCAGCGATGTGGATATTATTTTTGCATCAGTATTATTTACTTTATGCACTTTTACATATGTCCATTATATTCACAATAAAATAGAATTTTAAAAATTCTGCCTGGGCAAAAATGGAATCCCTAAGCTAAGGAAATTTGGGGAATATCTGAGAATTCCATATACCTCTCTGATATTCTGTTCTCTTATAATGCATGGTCCTGTGGCACATCTGATAGATTTTTAAATTTTACTATTCCCATTTTATATATTCTGAATTTTTCCAGACCAAGAATTCAGAAAATTTTGTCACAATAACTATTAGGGAAACAAAGTAGAGGTCACATCCCTGAGAACCTAGATGGAGAACTGGACTTGGGGTGGAGAAGGGGAGAAGATGAACCAAGTATAAATATGTTAACTAGAAAACAAAAGATAATTCATGATCATGCAAACTAGTGAACAAGGACAGAAAAATGAAATTTCTGGCACTTATCAAAAAGGTTTTCTGGGGGAGGTGGTGCTTTGCATTCTAATTATTGTAATTCTCTAATAATAAAATGGGAGAAAGCATGGAAATAAAGAATAGACAAACTAAAGTTCAAGTTTACAGCGGGAAGATTTTCACCAAATAAAATTTAAATCACAACTCCCAGTCTTCATACTAAAAATGAAAAATATCATACAGGATCCAGAGTAAGCCACTTGGGTCACTTTAGGTTGAAATTCTTAGTAGTTTCCTACTATTCCTCCTAGTTTTTCAAACAGCACAATGGAACCCCATGAGACAGATTCTAATGTGATGACCAGCCATAATCCACATAGTCCTTGGAAAATTCCAAGCAGTTACCATCAATTACAGGCAGGTAATTATCTCTCAATGACTTTCATAAACCATGGCTTTTCTCTAAACACAGAAAAGGAATTAAAATGGTGAAAGACAATGAATATCTAAGGAAATGAATATATGCAATAGCTTCAACACAAACAGCAAATAATTAAGGAGATTTGACTTCCTTATAATTTTCTCAACTGGATCATCAAGTTAGAACGGGTAGGTAAAATACATACAGGCAGAAAAATATTTTAGATGACAGAAATAATACAGAATATTAGAGGCAGTGAGTTCTCATAGAAAGATCCAAAACTTGGAATCAGAGAGAACATCTTGGGACACTTAAGAGTTGAGCCAGTGTAGACAAGTTATCTCTTAGGTCTCTTTCATGGGACCACCGTCCATCAAATAAGATTGTGTACATGAAAGCATTTTCCAACTCTTCTATTCTACAAAAGCCAATGGCATTCTTATAGATTTCTTGAATTCACTTTTAGTTTATAACTTGGAAAAAAAGACTTTTCTAGAGTTGTAAGTCTTATTTCAGAATATTTTAAATAAGAATACTAAACAACAACAACAACAAAATAAGTTGTGAAGGCAAGCCAAAAATTAACAGTTTATGTACAGCACTAGCTTTCAACCCAAAGGCATCAATCACTATACTGAAAGCACTGAAAAAATATTTCTACTTGGGAATGCTGTGAAATTATTCCATACCACAACCCAGGACAAAATGTTAGAGGAAAAGATAACTCCCCCAGGTAAAAACATTTTCCTTCTCCACTAAGTGGATCATGAATCAGTTTCAGCCTCTGGTGTTCTATTCCATTGAGCCCAGAACATCCAGCAGTTTCCGGAATCTGCCAAATCATCAAGCACGGCAGACAATTCCCTTTAAGCCGATTCAAGTGCCGAAAAGCAGTGGGCTAGAACCTTTCCCCCAAATCTGGAGCTCAATGATGTGTAGGCCTCATTCTTCCTAAGAAAAATAATTCAAACTCTATAGTACTTTTGCAGGGTTCAGTTAAGATATATTTCTAATTTGGGTACATTTTATTCTTCTGTTTTGTTTTATTTCTAGGTGAATATGAAACATACTGTTGAAATTCTGATGGTGACATTTTTTTCTTAGCTTTCTAAGTACCCTTCAACTGTATATTTGTAAAAACATTTCTTTGTTTTATTTGAACAAGGTAGCAGGAAATAGAAAAGAAGTAAAAAGGTGATAGTCAAAAGAGTTTAAATTAAGAAAACATGTCAAATTAGATGTAGTGCTAGGCAGTAGTAATCAAATACCCAGTGATTATACATCACAGTAGTGATATGCTATCTATATACATTGTATTTCTGTGAGTATGTGTGTGTGTGTGTGTGTGTGTGTATTTGTGTATATATATATATATATATACACATACATATATACATACAGAGAAAGAGAGACAGAGGGAGAAAGAGAGAGCTCAGTACATATTCATTGAAGGAGTAGTGGATTTAATGGAATTCAAATAATAATATAGGGGGCTTCCCTGGTGGCGCAGTGGTTGAGAGTCCGCCTGCCCGTGCAGGGGGCGCGGGTTCGTGTCCCGGTCCGGGGAGATCCCGCGTGCCGCGGAGCGGCTGGGCCCGTGAGCCGCGGCCGCTGGACCTGCGTGTCCAGAGCCTGTGCTCCGCGGCGGGGGAGGCCACAGCAGTGAGGGGCCCGCGTACCGCAAAAAAAAAAAATAATAATAATAATATAGGAATATAAATGTAGCATGGTTCTAATAGAATATCATACCATAGACAGGGATGGTCATTAGCTGAATGGGAAGTGTAACCCTAAGAGAGATTAGAACTTACCCTATACCCAGCTAAGAAAAAAATGCTAGGGGACACACATGGAGTAATCAACTTTTTTTGGCTGATACACAATGGTTACTGTTATCCACTATCACCACTATTTCCTTTTCTAATGGATGTTTAAACATCAAATGAGATATCTCAAATTTTTTATAAAAACTAACTAAATTTAACTTTATGGAGAACACACCACATTGCTTTTATTTTTCTAATTTCTTGGCTGACCAGAAAAGCTTGTCAGACTCTCATCTTTGGGCTATCATTTTGGTTTTGGAACAACCATCACTGACTATATGAGATGTAAGGCCTTGAATATAGAGATAATCATGCTAGCTGAGATTCAAGAACTGACCAGTGAAATAGTCCTGCTTGTTGAAATACATTGCAGGGTTTCAACAGATTAGAATTTTGGAGGTATATAGAATTTAGACTTCCTTATGAAAAGACCTATTTTATGTTTGTCATATGCCTTTTTAAATTATTAGTAAGTTTCTAATCAGATAGTTATCTGGCTTAGTATGCTCAAATTTTATTTTATATATGCACAGTTTTCTAGAAGGGTGAGCTAGGTTAAAATGGTCAAAGTCCATGAAAAAAGTATTGAGGAAATCTAAGAGTGCACTGACATGGGTAAGATATGTATAACCTTCAAGTCAGTTTTGAATGAGATCCACCCAACAATGCAGCTTCTTCCAACACTAATGATATGGGTCTAGATAAAGTGGTAGCTGGTGACTAAATGACTTAATACTCAAGTCAACCAATATTGGGCAACCAATATTAACTAAGATACTGAAGAAATCTGGCAAAGCAAATGAAAATTTTCTGGTCCTCTTTGAAGAAAATCTTTGTTACAAAGCCCTGACTTATTCAATAAAATGTTATTTCCCCTTTATGCTATGAATGAAAGTTATGAAATTCTCTCCTTCACTATAAAGAAAACTATCATCGTAACAGTTAATATTTATAGAGCTTTTACTATGTGCTTGGCAAGGTATAGCATACTTTGCCTACATTTTACAATGTAATCCTCACAGCAATTCTCATAAGGTAAGTACTAATATTGTCTCCATTTTATACATGAGGAAGCTGAAGATCAGAGCAGTTAAGTAGCTTGCCCAAAGCATTCCATATGTCTTTATTTTTTCCTTTATATAATTATTTCATTTATTCAACAAATATTTATTGACCACCTAGTAAATATCAGGCCTTGCGGTGCTGTGGATATTTTTAACAGTTTTTAAGGAAGTATCTGCCTAAACTAGATAATCTGTTCCTCTGCAGACCACCTGCCCCTGCTCTCATTAGTAACTGAGGAATAGGGATATTTTTAAATTTTCAAATAAATGACATTCTCTCTGAAATTTTGCTCCCAAATCAAACTGCTAACCATATCAGAGAAGTAAATTTTGAGAGATAGTGGGAACCTCAACTTAACAGAAATAAATCCTTCTGACCTGACGCTGAGAAGCCATAAATGCCACAAAGCAATGAAATAACTTTTGTGCAATATTTACGCTGAATGTCATTTCTTATATCTGACCCCTATCTCCTTTCATATGATCTTCAATTTTTTTTTAAAGTTCAAAATGTTTTTATATACTTGATTTAGAGGGAAAAACATTTGTCACATATAAATCTACCAAATACTTATTTAAACCTCATGAATGATCAGCTTATGTTCATCATTACTGTTTATCCAGAAATGTACCTTTCCTCTCTCCACACATATATATGGGAAGGAAATAAGACATCTTAAAATGTTCTTAGTGATATGATAAAAACTAAACATAATTTGGCATTTGCAAATATGTCCAGCAAACAATAAGAGAAAAAACGTATATCTGAGAGCGACAACTATATAAATTTCTTTGTTGATTACCAGCAACTGTTGCACTGACCTTTCTATAACTGCAAATAATCAGCCTTCGTTTCAAGAGAAACAGTCTTGATACTTCAAATTTCCCTGATATGTTGCCATTTATTTGAAATAGTCCTTCAAGTTGTTCTGCTGTAAAAATAGTAATAAAAATAAGTGAAATATTAGCTGATCTGACAATTAGTACAGAAAGATCAGATTAAAAACTGTATTCTTGTTGATGAGGTTATAGAGAAAGAGGCAGTTTCAAATACCGTTAGTGGAATTGTGAATTGGTGCAACATCAAGGGAGAGTAATTTGTCAATATTTATCAATGATTTTTAATACACATATACTCTTAGATATAATTACATTTCCAGGAATTTATCAGATATACTCACAAACATGTGCAATGATAAATGATTACAGATTGTACTGGCAATAACGGCTGCTTTAAGGAAAGATAACTGGGTAGTAGGAGAGTTAGGTCATTGTGACTGAATTAATTTTCACTACATTTTTCTATACTTTTATTTATTTCATGTGCGTGTATTATTTATTTAAAACAAATTAGTTTAAATAAGTAAATCTATAAAGAAAGAAAAGTTTACTATACTGACAAACATTTAGAAGTTTGCTATCAACCAGAATTCCATCTCCTTAAACACATTCTCACCTGTAACCAGTCACCAAAAGGAAGCATCTGGATATATTTTTATACCATCACTCGTCGCTATTGCCAACATGTGCTATTAAGTAATGTTAACAGCATTACTATTACTACTTTTTTATTATTCTGAAACAGGTCAAAATTTCTGTAATTGTTTGTATTTATGGAGGGCCTACTTTGTGCTGAACAGTATGCTTAGATGCACGTGTAAAATTTAATACAATAATCCTACAAGGAAGGTAACATGACCTATGATTTTGGATGAGGAAACTGAAGCTGATAATGCAAGTAAGTGAGGATCTGGGATTTGAATCAAGTTCCCTCTGTCCCTTAAACTTTATTACCTCTGCCATGCACATTCCATTTAGAATATATTCATGTGATTTTGTTCCATGATTGCTATTGTAAGTATCTATATCAGTCCACCAATTGTTCAATGTCATGCAACCCTCAGTTCTCCGGTATGGTGTGGAAGGCAGCAGATAAGTGAGTAAAGTTGATGAAGGTATCTCACCAGAGCAGGATTTATTCTGCACTACCAGCGAATAAAATGACCCAAAGTTAAACAATATAATTTTGAATGCAGAAATTTTATCTCTAGCCTACACTTCACCCCTCAAATCAAGATTGGCACATCCAACCACTTCATCAACATCTCAACATGGACGTGAAATACACATCTCAGACACAATATTTCCAAAACTCATCTTCTCCGCCCACGCCCACCTGAACCTATTCCACTCATAGTCCTCCTCATGTCCATTAAGGGCAGCTCCATTCTTCCAGTGGCTCAGGCATAGCTTTTCTCTCTTTTCATTTCCCTTTCTCTCTTTTCCTTTTCTTTTCTCTCCTCTCCTCTCCTCTCCCCGTTCTATATCCAATCCATTAGCAAATGCTGTTTTCTCTATAGTCAAAATATACACAGAATCTAACCTTTTCTCACGAGCTCATCCCTCGTTACTCCTCTGGTCCCAGTCACCACCCACTCTTGCCTGAATTACTTTAAAAGACTTTTAAGAAGTCTCCTTGCTTTTATCCACGCTCCCTACTATCTTTTCTCTACTCAGTAGCCAGTAATCCATCTTAAATATGTCAGATAATGTGCTACTCCCATGTCCCAAAACCGCTAATGGTGCAGAAAAAAAAAACCCAGAGCTTACAATCATCTACATAATTTGACTCAATTATCCCTTCAACTTCCACTCTGCAATCTACTCTTCCCTTAATACGCTCTAGCCATCCTGGCCTCTTTGCCAGTCTTAAAAACTCTCCAACCTTAAGACACTTGCACTTGCTCTTTCTTCTGCTGGAAGCACCTCCCAGCACCCAAGTATCTGAGTGGTTTTCTCCATCACCTTCTTTAAATCTCCGTTCAAACATCACTCTTTCCACAAATCTTTCCAAGACCACCTATTTCAAACTCTAGTCCTGTTCCTGGTGCTCCATGTCTCCTCCCTGCTTTATTTCACAGCACAGCTCCTATCACCTTCTAATATACTTTATAATTTTCTTGGTTACTGTGTTTATTGACTGTCTCCACCAAAATGTAATTTCTATGAGGGTAGGGATTTTTTTTCTACTGTTTTAACTTCTGTTGTATTCCTAGTAACTGGCACATAAATATTTGTTGATAGCATGGATAAATAAACGACATTTTCTAAAACATATTCCATGGAACGCTATCCCTGTGAGATGCTCTGATTAAAAAACGGGGTAGGACAGGCTTGTGGTGAAATAAATTTGGAAAATACCGCACACTATATTCCCCTTTTACATGTCTGCTCCCTCTAAAAATATAAATAAATATACATATAACAAACACATTAATAGTACATTATTCTATAACAATATAAACAAAGATAATGTATACAGACATAAATATATCATGTATATTTAAATATACATATTTTTTTTATGTAAGTGCTAAAACTGTGTTAATGGTTGAAAAGACAGATATGTGCCTACAGAAATACTGAAATTAATTATGGTAAGTAGAAAAGGAAATTACAAATTGTGAATGTGCTGACAGATTGCAAATAAAGTACTCAACTAATTGAAGAGGAGAGAAAGAGTGCGGAATTACTAAAGATATTAAAGATGGGAAAGGGAGTATTTTACAAAATTGGGTAATCAAGAAACGTGATGAATATATTCCCAAAAAGTTTGAAATTATACAAAAAAAAATACTTTAAGAAGAAATATGGGGGAAAATACAGATAATAGACACCTAGAATTACAAATTTCTAGGAAGTACTCTAAATTTTTCTTTACTTTTCATTAAAGTTATTCAGTGACAAATATTTAGTGACACATTTTAATAAATTTGCTATTTAGAATGTAAAATTAGAGAAAATAGGTTTGTATATTTGTCAGTTCATGAAAATCTGCTATTTTCAAAATTAGACATACATAGGTATAGAATTTGCAGGTAGATTAGTACATTATCAAGGACAACTTAGGACTTTATGTTCTTTCCAAATGATGTCATCAGTTTAAGCTACTAGACATGTGAGGTGATAAAGGTCTTGCTTTAGCGCTTATCCTGAGCTTAACCTGTCCAGGATGTGTTTCCATTAACACTAATAATTTTCATTTGCCTTGAATGAAAAGTCTTGTTTGTTGATTGGAAATGAAAGACAACAGACTTTTCACTCTCCATTCTCCATTTAGTTTAATGGAAGACAGGAAAGTTTTCTTGCTCTTGACAGAAATCTTGACCTGTTGCTAAATATAAACACAGTATGCAATCATTCTATTCTATACCTACATAGGTAGTAGGTATATAACTAGGCTAGAAAATGAACTCTTTCTGCCACCAGGGGGGTTGACCGTTGCTTTAGAAAAACTTTCCATTTAAAGCCTAGACAGTACTTAATAGAAAAGACCTTGACTTAAGCTAAAATCTTAGGATAGGGTATGATTTACAACTACTACATTACTACTCTAAAAAAAAGCAACTACTATTTGCCACACTCTTGTTACAAAATTAAGAGTATTAATTTTAAAAAAGAAAAGATGAACCTAAGTGTCTGCATTTGCCAAAAATGAAAACAGAACTATGTTACAAAAATAATCCAGAAAAACAAACAAAAGTAACTTTGTGTGCTTCAAGATGGCAGAGGAGTAAGACATGGAGATCACTTTCCTCCCTACAGATAAATCAGAAATAAACCTACATGTGGAACAACTCCTACAGAACACATACTGAACACTGGCAGAAGACCTCAGACCTCCCAAAAGGCAAGAAACTCCCCATGTACCTGGGTAGGGCAAAAGAAAATAGAAAAAACAGAGTCAAAAGAATAGGGACAGGACCTGCACCAGTGGGAGGGAGCTGTGAAGGAGGAAAAATTTCCACACACCAGGAAGACCCTCACTGGAAGACACACGGAATGGCGGAGGGGGGAAGCTTCGGAGCCACGGAGGAGAGCGCAGCAACAGGCGTGCATAGGGCAAAGCAGAGAGATTCCCGCATGGAGGATCAGTGCAGACCAGCACTCACCAGCCTGAGAGGCTTAGCTGCTCACCCGCCAGGGGCAGGTGGGGGCTGGGAGCTATGGCTCGGGCTTCGGAGTTCAGGTCTTAGGGAGAGGACTGGGGTTGGCTGCGTGAACACGGACTGAAGGGGGCTAGTGCGCCACAGCTAGCCGGGAGGGCGTCCAGGAAAAAGTCTGGAGCTGCCGAAGAGGCAAGAGACCATTGTATCAGGGTGCGTGAGGAGAGGGGATTCAGAGCACCACCTAAATGAGCTCCAGAGAGGGGCGCGAGCCACAGGTATCAACACGGACCCCAAAGATGGGCATGAAACACAAGGCTGCTACTGCAGCCACCAAGAACCCTGTGTGCAACCACAGGTCACTATCCACACCTCCCCTCCAGGGAGCCTGTGCAGCCCGCCATTGCCAGGGTCCCGTGATCCAGGGACAACCTCCCCAGGAGAACACATGGCACACCTCAGGCTGTTGCAATGTCATGCCGACCTCTGCCACCACAGGGTCTCCCCACATTCCGTACCTCTCCCTCCCCCAGGCCTGAGTGAGCCAGAGCCCCCTAATCAGACGCTACTTTAACCCCGTCCTGTCTGAGAGAAAAACAAATGCCCTCAGGCGACCTTACACCCAGAGGCGGGGCCAAATCCAAAGCTGAACCCCAGGAGCTGTGCGAACAAAGAAGAGAAAGGGAAATTTCTCCCAGAAGCCTCAGGAGCAGTGGGTTAAATCTCCACAATCAATTTGATGTACCCTGCATCTCTGGAACACCTGAATAGACAACGAATCACTCCAAAATTGAGGTGGTGGATTTTGGAAGCAACTGTAGACTTGGGGTTTGCTTTCTGCATCTAATTTGTTTCTGATTTTATGTTTATCTTAGTTTAGTATTTAGAGTTTATTAATATTGGTAGATTTGTTTATTGATTTGTTTATTGATTCTTCCTTTTTTTATATATATATTTTTTCCTTTTTCGTTTTTTGTGAGTGTGTATGTGTATGCTTCTTTGTGTGATTTTCTCTGTATAGCTTTGCTTTTACCATTTGTCTTAGGATTCTGTCTATTGGATTTTTGTGGGTTTTTTGGTACAGTTTTTAGCAGTTGCTATCATTTGTGGATTTGGTTTTTGGTTTGGTTGCTCTCTTCTTTCATTCTTTTTCTTATTAATTACTTTTTTTTTTTTTGCTGTACGCAGGCCTCTCACTGCTGTGGCCTCTCCTGTCGCGGAGTACAGGTTCCAGACGTGCAGGCTCAGCGGCCATAGCTCACGGGCCCTCCACAGCATGTGGGATCCTCCCGGACGGGGGCACGAACCCATCACCCCTGCATCGGCAGGCGGACTCTCAACCACTGCGCCACCAGTGAAGCCCCAATTTCATTTATTACTTTTTATCTTTTTTAATAATTTATTTTATTTATTTTTCTTTCTTTCTTTCTTTTTTTCTCCCTTTTCTTCTGAGCCATGTGGCTGACAGGGTCTTGGTGCTCCTGCCACATATCAGGCCTGTGCCTCTGAGGAGGGAGAGCCGAGTTCAGGACATTGGTCCACCAGAGACCTCCCAGCTCCACGTAATATCAAACAGTGAAAGTTCTCCCAGAGATCTCCATCTCAATACTAAGACCCAGCTCCATTCAACTACCAGCAAGCTACAGTGCTGGACACCCTAGGCCAAACAACTAGCAAGACAGGAACACAACACCACCCATTAGCAGAGAGGCTGTCTAAAATCATAATAAGGTCACAGACACCCCAAAACACACATCTGGACGCAGTCCTGCCCACCAAAATGACAAGATCCAGCCTCATCCACCAGAACACAGGCACCAGTCCCCTCCACTAGCAAGCTTACACAACCCACTGAACCAACCTTAGCCACTGCGGGCAGACACCAAAAACAATGGGAACTACAAACCTGCAGCCTGTGAAAAGGAGACCCCAAACACAGTAAGATAAGCAAAATGAGAAGACAGAGAAACATGCAACAGATGAAGGAGCAAGGTAAAGACCCACCAGACCAAACAAATGAAGAGGAAATAGGCAGTCTAGCTGAAAAAGAATTCAGAGTAATGACAGTAAAGATGATCCAAAATCTTGGAAATAGAATGGAGAAAATACAAGAAACATTTAACAAGGACCTAATAGAACTAAAGAGCAAAAAACAATGATGAACAACACAATAAATCAAATTAAAAATTCTCTAGAAGGAATCAATAGCAGAATAACTGAGGCAGAAGAAAGGATAAGTGACCTGGAAGACAAAATAGTGGAAATAACTACCACAGAGCAGAATAAAGAAAAAAGAATGAAAACAATTGACGACAGTCTCAGAGACCTCTGGGACAACATTAAATGCACCAACGTTCGAATTACAGGGGGTCCAGAAGAAGAAGAGAAAAAGAAAGGGACTAAGAAATTATTTAAAGAGATTATATTGAAAACTTCCCTAATGTGGGAAAGGAAATAGTCAATCAAGTTCAGGAAGGGCAGAGAGTCCCATACAGGATAAATCCATGGAGAAACACGATAAGACACATTTTAATCAAACTATCAAAAATTAAATACAAAGAGAAAATATTAAAAGCAGCAAGGGAAAAACAACAAATAACACACAAGGGAATCCCCATAAGGTTAACAGCTGATCTTTCAGCAGAAACTCTGTAAGCCAGAAGGGAGTGGCAGGACATATTTAAAGTGATGAAAGGGGAAAACCTGCAACCAAGATTACTCTACCCAGCAAGGATCTCATTCAGATTCAACAGAGAAATTAAAACCTTTACAGACAAACAAAATCTAAGAGAATTCAGCACAACCAAACCAGCTCTACAACAAATGCTAAAGGAACTTCTCTAGGCAAGAAACACAAGAGAAGGAAAAGACCTACAATAACAAACCCAAAACAATTAAGAAAATATTAACAGGAACATACATATCAATAACTACCTTAAATGTAAATGGATTAAATGCTCCAACCAAAAGACACAGATGGTCTGAATGGATACAAAAACAAGACCCATATATATGCTGTCTACAAGAAACCCACTTCAGACCTAGGGACACATACAGACTGAAAGGGAGGGGATGGAAAAAGATATTCCATGCAAATGGAATTCAAAAGAAATCTGGAGTAGCAATTCTCATATCAGACAAAAGAGACTTTAAAATAAAGGTTATTACAGGAGACAAAGAAGGACACTACATGATGATCAGGGGATCAATCCAAAAAGAAGATATAACAATTGTAAATACTTATGTACCCAACATAGAAGCACCTCAATACATAAGGCAAATTCTAACAGCCATAAAAGGGGAAATTGACAGTAACACAATCATAGCAGGGGACTTTAATACCTCAGTTTCACCAATGGACAGATCATCCAAAATGAAAATAAATAAGGAAACACAAGCTTTAAATGATACATGAAACAAGATGGACTTCATTGATATTTATAGGACATTCCATCCAAACACAACAGAAAACACTTTCTTCTCAAGTGCTCATGGAACACTCTCCAGGATAGATCATATCTTGGGTCACAAATCAAGCCTTGGTAAATTTAAGAAAATTGAAATCGTATCAAGTACCTCTTCTGATCACAATCCTATGAGACTAGATATCAATTACAGGAAAAAATCTGTAAGAAATACAAACACGTGGAGGCTGAACAATACACTACTAAATAACCAAGAGACCACTAAAGAAATCAAAGAGGAAATCAAAAAATACCAGAAACAAATGACAATGAAAACCCAACAACCCAAAACTTATGGGATGCAACAAAAGCAGTTCTAAGAGGGAAGTTTATAGCAAAGCCCAGAGGTAGCAATATATAGGAATACATTCCTACCTCAAGAAACATCTCAAATAAACAACCTAACCTTACACCTAAAGCAATTAGAGAAAGAAGAACAAAAAAACCCCAAAGTTAGCAGAAGGAAAGAAATAATAAAGATAAGATGAGAAATAAATGAAAAAGAAAAGAAGGAAACAAGAGCAAAGATCAATAAAACTAAAGCTCGTTCTTTGAGAAGATAAACAAAATTGAAAAACCATTAGCCAGACTCATCAAGAAAAAAAGAGAGAAGACTCAAATCAATAGAATTAGAAACGAAAAAGGAGAAGTAACAACGGACAGTGGAGAAATACAAAGGATCATAAGAGATTACTACAAGCAACTCTATGCCAATAAAATGGACAACCTGGAAGAAATGGACAAATTCTTAGAAAAGCACAACCTCCCAAGACTGAACCAGGAAGAAATAGAAAATATAAACATATCAATCACAAGCACTGAAATTGAGACTGTGACTAAAAATCTTCCAACAAACAAAAGCCCAGGACCAGATGGCTTCACAAGCGAATTCTATCAAACATTTAGAGAAGAGCTAACACCTATCCTTCTCAAACTCTTCCAAAATATAGCAGAGGGAGGAACACTCCCAAACTCATTCTACTGAGGCCACCATCATCTTGATACCAAAACCAGACAAGGATGTCACAAAGAAAGAAAACTACAGGCCAATATCACTGATGAACATAGATGCAAAAATACTAGCAAACAGAATCCAACAGCACATTAAAAGGATCATACACCATGATCAAGTGGAGTTTATCCCAGGAATGCAAGGATTCTTCAACATACGCAAATCAATCCATGTGATACACCGTATTAACAAATTGAAGGAGAGGAACCATATGATCATCTCAACAGATGCAGAGAAAGCTTTTGACAAAATTCAACACTGATTTATTATAAAAACTCTCCAGAAAGTGGGCAGAGAGGGAACTTTCCTCAACACAATAAAGGCCATATATGACAAACACACAGCCAACATCATCCTCAATGGTGAAAAACGGAAACCATTTCCACTAAGATCAGGAAGAAGACAAGGTTGCCCACTCTCATCACTATTATTCAGCATAGTTTGGGAAGTTTTAGCCACAGCAATCAGAGAAGAAAAAGAAATAAAAGGAATCCAAATCAGAAAAGAAGAAGTAAAGCTGTCACTGTTTGCAGATGACATGATACTATACATAGAGAATCCTAAAGATGCTACCAGAAAACTACTAGAGCTAATCAATGAATTTGGTAAAGTAGCAGGATACAAAATTAATGCACAGAAATCTCTGGCATCCCTATACACTATTGATGAAAACTCTGAAAGAGAAATTAAGGAAACACTCCCATTTAGCATTGCAACAAAAAGAATAAAATACCTAGGAATAAACCTACCTAAGGAGACAAAAGACCTGTATGCAGAAAACTATAAGCCACTGATGAAAGAAATTAAAGATGATACAGGGCTTCGCTGGTGGCGTAGTGGTTGAGAGTCTGCCTGCCGATGCAGGGGACGTGGGTTCGTGCCCCAGTCTGGGAGGATCCCACATGCCGCGGAGCGGCTGGGCCCGTGAGCCATGGCCGCTGAGCCTGCACATCCGGAGCCTGTGCTCTGCAATGGAAGAGGCCACAACAGTGAGAGGCCCACGTACCGCAAAAAAAAAAAAGATGATACAAATATATGGAGAGATATATCATGTTCTTCCACTGGAAGAATCAACATTGTGAAAATGACTCTACTACCCAAAGCAATCTGCAGATTCAATGCAATCCCTATCAAACTACCTGGCATTTTTCACAGTAGAACAAAAAATTTCACAATTTGTATGGAAACGCAAAAGACCTCAAATAGCCAAAGCAATCTTGAGAAAGAAAAACGGAGCTGGAGGAATCAGGCTCCCAGATTTCAGACTATACTACAAAGCTACAGTAATTAAGGCAGGATGGTACTAGCACAAAAACAGAAACATAGATCAATGGAACAGACAGAAAGCCCAGAGATAAACCCATGCACATCTGGTCACCTTATTTTTGATAAAGGAGGCAAGAACATACAATGGAGAAAAGTCAGCCTCTTCAATAAGTGGTGCTGTGAAAACTGGACAGCTACATGTAAAAGAATGAAATTAGAACACTCCCTAACACAAAAATACACAAAAATAAACTCAAAATGGATTAAAGACCTAAATGTAAGACCAGACATTATAAAACTCTTAGAGGAAAACATAGGCAGAACGCTCTATGACATAAATCACAAACCAAAAAATAAATCATAAATCTAAAAAGAAAAAAATGGTTTTGAAAAACCTAGAGGCAGGACAGGAATAAAGATGCAGACATAGAGAATGGACTTGAGGACACGGGGAGGGGGAAGGGTAAGCTGGGATGAAGTGAGAGAGTGGCATGGACATATATACACTACCAAATGTAAAACAGATAGTTAGTGGGAAGCAGCCACATAGCACAGGGAGATCAGCTCAGTGCTTTGTGTCCACCTAGAGGGGTGGGATAGGGAGGGTGGGAGGAAGATGCAAGAGGGAAGAGATTGGGGATATATGTATATGTATAGCTGATTCACTTCGTTATATAGCAGAAACTAACACTATTGTAAGGCAATTAGACTCCATTAAAGATGCTAAAAATAATAATCCAGATTTAGAAGTCATGGCATCGATCTCATGACTGACTTTCTTAAAGGCCCTGCAAAAAACTGTAGAATTCAATTAGAAGGGCAGTTTATTTTTCCTAAGAAACCCCCCAATCATATACTGAGAAATACCAAAATAGAAAGGCACATAAACCAGGTCCTGGAAACAATATCAGGGCTTGAAGAAAAATCAAAAAAAGAAACCCAGTACCTACAAATCACCAATTAGCTTGAAGCCTCTACCAATGGAAATATGTTTGGACTCATTTATTCACTGAGCACCTTCTGTACAGTAGTGACCTGAACAAAGTCAAGCAAATGGATGAAAAAAATAATGACTGGTTAAGAGAAGTAAGAGGTAGGCTGGACAAGGATTGATAATGATGTAGAGCATGTGGAAGAAGGATGACTCTCCTTCACCACTTGCTAGGCCAATAGCTGGCTGCTGCCCCCATTCACTGACAGAGAAAACCCAGCAGAAAGAGTTCACTGGAAGAGGATCAGGTAAAGATGGAAAGTCCATTATTGGACACACTGAGATTTGGGTTCCTGTGAGATATCCAAATGGAGATGTCAAGAAAATAGATGTTGGGCTTCCCTGGTGGCACAGTGGTTGAGGGTCCGCCTGCTGTTGCAGGGGACGCGGGTTCGTGCCACGGTCCGGGAGGATCCCACGTGCTGCGGAGCGGCTGGGCCCGTGAGCCATGGCCGCTGAGCCTGCGCGTCCGGAGCCTGTGCTCCGCAACGGGAGAGGCCACAACAACGAGAGGCCCGCGTACCACAAAAAAACAAAAGAAAAGAAAATAGATGTTGAGTCTGACCCTGATGAGCCATCTGGGCTGCCGACATTACTTGGGGGTCATCTTCATTTGGGTGGTACTTAAAATCATGAAAATGGATGAGCTTACTCCAAAAGTATGCTTGCAGATAGAAAAGAGCCCAAGATAGTCATGAGAAACACCAATGAAAACACAAAAATAAGAAAATCCACAAAGCAGAATTGAACCAACTTAATTTCTGCTTCGGGATAGAAGAATCATTTTTCTGACTTTCTAAAAACAGAATTATAGAAATGATCTCATTGTCTTGCCACCGTGTGTGGCCTTAAGTGTATACTACTGAGGTAAGGGTCATTTAACCAGGGTTTTACGTGACTTAGAGAAATCCTTTGTGCACATACATAGACAGCTTGAGAAGCAGTGGCAAATAGCTATAGTGCTTGCAACCAGAGAGTTAACCGGTTGTAGAAGGGAGACGTCTCAAGTTGCTCTCAGCTCTCAAGGTTAAATGATGGAGGGCTTTCTCCATTGTACCTTCTTGAGAAGGTGAGACTGGGAGACTTAACCTGAATAATTCACATGAAAATAAAACCATTTGGGGCTTGTCATTGCTTAATGTAGAAACCCATCATTATTTTAAACAATTGGATACACTTAGTTCTTCACTTTTACCACAGAAACTCAGGAGGCGTGTAACTATATATTCATTCTCAGTAAAACTCTTTGTTGCCAAGATGAAGTATAAAAGCAACCTGGCCTTCACAACAGTGCAGTGTGAGGCTTTAGATGTATTGAAGTAATTTCCCAAAAGTATTCCATAGTCCTCTGGGATATGAAAGAAACCCAACTCTTGAGTGAAATGAAACATCCTTTTCCAGAAAATTAGCATTATCATCAGGGGTAGCATTATAAGAATGCAGTTCAGGAACTAAAAGATACACACAGTCCAACTGGAGTTAAAGATACCTACAGTTCCTCTGCAAGGGGCAAACTTCCCCTGCAAAGTCCAGGACCTCCCAGAAAATGCTACTTCAAGTGACTTTTTCCTTTAGTTAGGAGATGGTCTCCTAATCCACAATAATTGAAGTCTATTTGAGGTTCTACATTACTAAAATAAATATTACTTAATTAGAATGAAATAATTTGAATTTAGGCCCAAATGCTATGTCTGATTCAAAAGAGAATGATGTTTTTGACGGATATAATGTTAAGAGGACCCCTGACTTACCTACATGCATCTGTAGGCCATCTCTGAAATCCCTCTCTGCTCTCTATACGAGCAGCAATTATACTCAGCTTCAGAATGGAAAAAGCACCTGGCCCTCTCCCTGGAGCAACTGAACACAGCATGACACATTTCTTGCTATTGCTGTTGAATCTGCAGGAATGTGCCAACAGAAGGGCTGTCCCCACCTTGCCTGGACAACATTCTGTCTAATATCAACATGTACCTGCCTGGAATGGTGGCAAGCTAAACCCTCCTCCCCTCTGAGATGAGAGATGGGAGTTGCTTGCTCTCTGTTTAGCTCTTATGGTGTGAGTCTCTGTTCTTTGTCTCCTCAGTTGGAGGAAAAGACCTGTTCTTAGTTTCATCTTCAGACTTAGGAAATTCTTCTTCAACCAGATCAAAATGGTAGTGCCATAACAGAAGCACGCACAAAGTACATCATGGCGGAGAGGAGGCAGGGAATGTCTCTGCACGGGAGAAGCAGGGAACACTTCATGGAATAGGTGACTCAACTTGCTCTTGAAGAGTAAGTAGATGTTCTCCGTGAGGGCAAAGCAGCAAGAGTACATTTGGCAAAGGAAATAGCATATGCAAAGGCATAAATGGAATTGTGATATTTCATTAAAAAAATTAATGAAGCCTAAGGTATAAGAAGCAGATGATGAGTCTAGTAGGTAAGGACTCCAAGTGTGAGCTGTGTGCAATGCAAATAGTACTGGATTTTATTCTCTAAAGGTGAAGACTTTCAATGAAAAGTTCTAGGCAGGAAAGGGCATGATCTGATTAGGTTTGTAGACTGACCATGAAGATTGTCTCAATCATCAGGCTCAGGGAACAGCTTCTCAGAACTTAGGGCCAACTGTGTAAACAACTCTTTGCCTTGCCATCTACTTTACACAGAAAAGTGCAATGATTGTATATCACTTATAATATCAAAAATAGTCTAGACTTACTTACACACGTCCTTTGGTCTCCTCACTTCAGCAGCTAGAGAAAGAAGCAATTTACAAGAAATGCCAACAAGCATATTTTTTTTGATGGAGAGGGGTGACATTTGTGCACAAGAAATGCCAGGGTAAATAAAGTAGCACTATCTCCTCCTCTCAGCAGGAAATCACAGAATATATATTCACTCTAAAGGGATAGAAAGTCAAGAGACTAATTTTACACTAGGCACCGTTCTCTCCTTAATTAATAACAATAATATCACATGTTTCTTAGATCTTTATATATTATAAATTATTTTCAAATTTATATTTCATATAATCAACACAACATCACTGTAAGGGGCTAGAGAGCTAAGCAGGACCTACCCTTTTCTCTCCCCTTTTTATATGTATCAAAACTAACGTCATGCTGCTAGGAAAGAGC
Organism: Lagenorhynchus albirostris; assembly: GCF_949774975.1. NCBI lineage: Eukaryota > Metazoa > Chordata > Mammalia > Artiodactyla > Delphinidae > Lagenorhynchus > Lagenorhynchus albirostris. The sequence continues at coordinate 72,719,750 of NC_083101.1, read as the reverse complement.
AGAAGCCAAGTAGTACTTCCAGAATCCAAGTCCTACAGCATTGGATTTATTACCTTTTCTACTATATTCAATACTACATATGTAGAAAATAATAGATTTGCACACATTTTTTTGCTATAATAACTAAGGACCCCAGAAAGCTAAGCTAACTAATTTCTAATATCTTGGGGAAGCTCATCCTAAATTCTCCATCCGTTCTTGCACTCAGCAATTGAGGAAAGTCAGGTAAAGTAGGACATGACAAAGACAAATCCAAGGGGCACTCCCTATGATCTCAGTAGCACTTTTTCCCCCAACCTTCCCCTTTCTACCCCATCATCTCCCATGGAATACCTTCTTTTTTTTTTTTTTTGATGTATTGGTATTTATTGGAAAGAAGCATGCTCCTCTCACACACCTGAAGGCAGGAAGCGAAGGCAGATTCTCAGCAGGAGGGGGACAGGGAACCTGAGCTGAGGTCGGTCAGCGCCTCCCCCTCCCCGCCCAATACCATTCCTTCAACAGGCTAATTATACCCTTCAGAGTTCCAGCACAGTAATAGCAACAACCTTGGATTTATATAGTTGTGTTTTGTCTCATTCTGTTTTCAGAAACTCAAAGTACTTTTTAAATTGCTTAAGGGGTAGGGAGGTTTTGTGGTGAGCCCGTCTTTCCCTCTATACTAAGTTGTGTGACTCCACGGTAATTTCCCTTTCTGCCCACGTGCCTCTACCAAAAGGTAGAAGATGAAATGCAAGAAAAAAGAAGGTGGCATACGATCACCACATAATTAAAATCCCCACCGTTTTCTTCTATCATACATGGTTTATGAGGGAGGAATGCCTAAAGAGCTGGATATTAATTCAAAAATTGAGTAGAAGCAAAGCACTGGGCAGTTTGGTTCTCTGAGTTTGCCTATGGGGAGGTAACCATCAGTCTTCGGTCTGCCACTAACACCACTGTGTAGTATAAAAGAGCTGCAATAGCTAACGTTTGAATTACACAGTAGTCAAGCTAGATAATTAAATTTCCCTTCCAGAAAGAATATGTCCCTGCTGAGGAAACCTTATTGCATACTGCTGTTCATGGTGGCCATTATTAAATTTGTAGGACATGTCTCTGTATTATAATGATTCATGTAAAAGTTATCATTACACAACCCAATATGGTCAGAAAAGGGAGCAAAACTTCCAGCATGGTTTGAAAAAGGATCTGAAATTCTCCCAAGATTTACTTAACAAAGTGCATCCTAGCTCTGCGTCAACAACAGAGAACAACCACCCAAAGAATTTTTTTTTTTTTTTGCGGTACGCGGCCACTGTTGTGGCCTCTCCCGTTGCGGAGCACAGGCTCCGGATGCGCAGGCTCAGCGGCCATGGCTCACGGGCCTAGCCGCACCGCGGCATGTGGGATATTCTCGGACCGGGGCACGAACCCGTGTCCCCTGCAACAGCAGGCGGACTCTCAACCACTGCGCCACCAGGCAAGCCCAAAGAATTCTGGTTTTTCCTTGATGGATGGTAAATGGAGAAACTTCTGCTATAGGAAAACTACATCCAATCACCTAGAAGCTGCTTCTTGACTGTTCCTTGGATATATTTCAGTGTCTTGTGTTGACTTGATACAGGAGGAAGGTGTAATGATGACCTACCAACATGAAAATAAGTTCTGTTTATTTTTAAGGGATTCCAGTTCTTATACTAATTCAAATTTTGTTCATACGTTGTTGCAAGTGTTCTCCTCAGATATTAACTGGGCACACTGATGTATTTTTTTAATGAAATTTTGAATGCACTGCATAAGACACAAATACAATTTCACTAGACTCACAACAATCTCTCCTAAAAATTTGTGCTGTTGTGAATATGCCTCGTATTTTCTTTAGAGAGACAGAAAAAGAGAGACAGATGTTACTATTATGCTACATGACCTTAAAGTGCATATGTGTCTCTCAGTTCTATTTGGTTTGAGTTCAGTGTAACACATATGAAACAGTTACTCTACCTTATGCCTTTTTCAATCCCCCATAGTACCTAGTTCAGAGTTAGTGCTCAAAAAATTTTGCAAATAAAGAATTTGTCAATCACCAAGTAATTACTGAAAATCTTCTGTGCATGATGCATGATGCTTTTGCTCTATGAAGAATAAAAATATACATAAGAACCTTGCCTTAAAAATCATATAACCTTGTTGGAAAGACAACGATATTAATATTTCAAATGTTCAGGTGTTTTAAATGTAAGATAAGTTTTAATCCTAAACATAACCATACATGTAATATGGGTCTTTAAGGGTCTTCACTTCTTCCTTTGAGTTTATCATATCACACTTTTATTTCTCATTCATCCTTTCTGTACCCCTTCATGTCCTTCTGAAAAGCAGATGGTCTTTCCCTTCAGTGAGATTGACTTAAATGGGTATGGAATAAAGTGGAAGATAGAAAAGGTACTATTTAATATTAGAAGACCTATCTAATTAATATAGGTCTTCAGTAAAATTTGTGTTCCCAAGTATTTTTCTTGCTCTACATTCAAATTTCTTTTATTGATGGAAGAAAGGGTATCATATGTTTAAAGTGCTAATATATTTTACTGACAAATTTGAGAATGGGAATTCAGATACAGTGTATTTTCAATCACTGAGGAACCCTTAGCTGGCTACTTCAAACAGCTGGTTTTACCGTTATAAATTTTTACTCCACCAGAAGTGCATCGTATCAGTCCCTTCTTAAAAACTTCACTTGGCTCACTTTCACATAGGACAGGATCCAAGCATTCTATCTTGGCAAAATGAGGCCTTTCACAAATGAGCTCTTATCTACCTTTTCAGTCTCCTTTTGGACGGAGGAAGATGGCAATTTTCCAGGTTGTCTTTGAGAAAGCAGCCAAAGAGGGTCACTCCTATTTTGGATGAGAATGGACTCCCAACATTTTGGAAATTTATTTAAAAATGGCTTATATCTATACTTGATTCAAAAGAGAGCATTTTAACATCGCAATAATACGCAAGAAAGCTTAGGTGTTATCAAGGAATCAAGAGCACAGAACCGAGCAAATTCTGTAGCCGATTGCTTTTTATTAGAACACAACATGTACCAAAGGAGTAGAAATTCCAGAGAGCTCATTACTAAACAGAAAGATGACTAAAGCAGACTGCATTTTATCTAAGTTATCCAGCTGATCAATCAATTCAAATGAGACTTTCTATTACCGGGATATCAGCCAAACTGGCACTCCAATCTCTGATTGATAGATGAGAATAGGATTAATTTGGGGTCATAAGAAAAGAATGAAACAACAATTCCCTTTTTTATTTATAAACCTCTTAAAGAGATGATAGGTCCTTAGACAGATAAATAAGCAAGCATATCTAGGATACTCTTTTTTAAAATTCCAGATCACTGTTTGTGCTATTCAGGTGATAACAAGCTATCATTTAATGCTCTTTTAATCCTCCAAAAGAATTTAAATTCCCAAAGACTCAATCCCAATCCCAGGATTTATAATCCATGCTAGAATCCATGCTGGTAGCCTCTGCCTTCACTTGTCATACTTGATACTAACAAACCATTTAATGGTCTTTGGGCAACCCATGGCTTTGGCTAGCTTTGTGTCTCCTTATAAGTTCTCTTGCCCCTTTGACTAGCTTGAAGATCCCAGGGATGTTATGTGGCTCTTAAATGGGCAGTATGAAATGTGCTGCAAGTGATAGATTATGGTCAGGAGCCAGCTGTTCACATATTTGATCAGCCAGTGGGAAATCTTTCAGCAGCTCTTAAATAAAAAATACAGGATGGTGTCGGTGTTTGGTGACACTGTTTTTAATCTTCACATTTCTCACTGACAGGAGGTAATGGTTATCCATGGGAGACCTGTCACATGACAACAGCTTCTTTACCACCAGGAGAGTCACAGTATGGCCTCCCAAACTACCTTAACTCTCATAGCATTTGGGGCTACTCTTTCTGAAAAGGCTAGCTCAGTCCAGAGAGGCTAAAAAAAAGACTGTATTAGTTCTAGAATTTCTTGTATTTCTTTTTGATTTTGAAATAATTATAAAATGCCTTCTCTAATATTAACATTACTATAACCACAGAAATTAAGGCAGAACATAAGGTTGCATTTCTATTCTAATATTCTTAACATTAGACTATAAAGTGAACTGATTTACTGATAGGTCAAATTGATCAAAGGACTATTAGCACCAGACTGACATCTACCATTCCAGTCACCACCTACGGCAAGTAAAACTTTACTTGTGCTGCCAATCAGCAAAAGAATGGGATGGGTTTCATTAGAAGGTCCTATTCTAAGGAATGTTTTATCTTGAATTCTGGAACTGTTCCAGGAATATCTATCACCAATTTACAGAAGGTCCAGAGATGGCTTCATTGTATTCTGCAGTCAATCACTAAAAATCAATATGTATAATAATAACACAAAGTATCCAGGTACAATGCAAATATAAAACCAAAACTTGATCAATAATTTTTAAAAAGAAAGCTTCAAAGCAAAGCATTAACTTCAGACAAGCTTCTAAGAAAAACCAGTCCTTTTCTTTGTGACCACAAACTTGAGCTCTGCTCATCTCTTCATGTAGTGATGATGGACTGTTAGACATGACATAATTTACAAAGGTCTTTGCCATGTTTATGATAGAGAAGATAATTACAGGAGAGTTTATTTCTGGTATGTGTGTGTGTGCACACACAAGTATGCATGTTCAGAGGCTCTATTGTGTAACTGCAACATGCAGACTAAATGTAAAATATACTCTTTTACACATACAAATCACAAAAGACTTCAAGCTTTCCCATGCCCACACAGGAATCCCCTCAAAATTCAGTGTTTCTCAGTCTCAGCACTACTGACATTTTAGACCAGATAATCCTTTGTTGTGAAAGGCTGTCCAGTGTATTGTAAGAGGTTGAGCAACACCCCTAGCCACTACCATTAGTAGCCCTCCCTCCCCCACCCCAAGCTGGGACAACCAAAAATGTCTCATCATTGCCAAACATCCCATGGAGGGCAAAATTACTCCCAGCTGAGAATCACTACTCTAAACTGCTAAAAATTAGTTCCTTCCATTTTTCTACCAGGTGTAGGACAAGCCTGTCCTTAATTCTCCACAGAACAACTGAAACTAAGACATAATTTTTAAAGAAGCATCATTGAAAGTTTGTAAGTTTAAAATAAAAGCAGCTCAAGAATAATTTAGGACAATTATATGTAGCATTACACAGTCCTCTGATTCTCTTCCTGGGAGTCATCCTGCCAAGCTCCCGTGTGTTTCTCACAAAGGAACCATCTAATCTCCCACCACTAAGCGTGTTCTGAACACATTTACCCGCAAATGCTCCAAATGCTCAAAGACAGGAAGACTTTCTTATCCACCCCTCAACCGCCACACCATTCAGAACTGCCCTTTCTCTTCAGGGCAGCTAACTGCCATCAATGAGCACCAAGAAGGCTGCTGAAGACAGAGATCCCAGCTGGCAAACTCTAAACCCTTTCATGAGTTGTGAATTGAGTCCCAAGTTTAGAGACTAGGACATGAGTCCTCTGACTTCTCCGAAGCATACGATTAAAGATAAAGGTATTATAAGCTACCTATCACCTTCTACCTACCCACTTAGTTATGGCTTAGGTCTGTGGATAATTATATCCAAACCAATAGTCCACCATCACTCTGTTCTGGATTACCCATTCTTTACTAACACAGTGTGTAGGATATTAACATCCCAGTTCCCTTCTTAGTTTTTAATCCAGCATGAGTGAGTGGAGCTTACAATTCTCTCCATCTGCACTCACCATCTTTCACTAAATTAGGACAAATGAAAAACATCCAAAACTCTGCTTGGACAAGTCATAGTTTGCACATGGCACAGTGCATTCTAAATACATAGAAAGCCAACAAACTTTTCTCTCCACCAAAAAAAAAAAAAAAAGAAAAGAAATCCTGAGGGAGCAGACTCATGAATAGCACACCAGTACACTTAACCTCTTAGTCTGAAACAGAGGTATTCGTAGTGGTACTTTCCACTCAGGATGAATTGAAGGGTTACATTCTGAAAGATCAAAACTGCTTGCAGCTTTGAAAAGGTGGCTTTTAGAGCCCTAACTTCTTTTTCTTTTTTCTTTTTAACATCTTTATTGGAGTAAAATTGCTTTACAATGGTGTGTTAGTTTCTGCTTTATAACAAAGTGAATCAGTTATACATATACATATGTCCCCATAGCTCTTCCCTCTTGCGTCTCCCTCCCTCCCATCCTCCCTACCCCACCTCTCTAGGTGGTCACAAAGCACCGTGCTGATCTCCCTGTGCTATGCAGCTGCTTCCCACTAGCTATCTATTTTACGTTTGGTAGTGTATATATGTCCATGCCACTCTCTCACTTTGTCCCAGCTTACCCTTCCCCCTCCCCATGTCCTCAAGTCCATTCCCTACATCTGCATCTTTATTCCTGTCCTGCCCCTAGGTTCTTCAGAACCATTTCTTTCTTTTTTTTTTTTTAGATTACATATATATGTGTTAGCATACAGTATTTCTTTTTCTCTTTCTGACTTAATTCACTCTGTATGACAGACTCTAGATCCATCCACCTCACTACAAATAACTCAGTTTCGTTTCTTTTTATTATGGCTGAGTAATATTCCATTGCATATATGTGCCACATCTTTTTTATCCATTCATCTGTTGATGGACACTTAGGTCGCTTCCATGTCCTGGCTATTGCAAATAGAACTGCAATGAACATTTTGGTACATGACTCTTTTTGAATTATGGTTTTCTAGAATTTTCTATTTCTAGAATATTGTAAATAGAGAACTGTCATATATTTTTTAAAACATGAAATGTGAATATTTACCCATATTAAATGGTTGATCGCCAGTTCTAAGTGCAACTCTATTTTGGTTATTTTTACCTATAACTTTTAAGTTACTTATATTTACTAGGGTTTTTAATTATTGGTTTTTAATATACTTACAGTACTTAGAAATAGAACAATATAACTGAAGCTAAAATTACTGGAAAAGTAGAACAATTAATCATATTCAATAAATATACAAATCTTATTATTATGTCTTTTGAACCGTATTGTTTTGTTCATAGCCCAAATTTTTCATGTACAGTGGTCCACAAGTCCTGTTTAAAATGAGATAGATAGGTAGGTAATAGATATATACGTAGATAGGTAGATAGGTAGATAGATAGATAGACAGATAGGTAGAGAGATTTAAAAGCTTGCTATTTTCCCTTTTGCATTTCCAGGACACATGTTCTCCACTATGCTACTTGCTCTAGTAAAAGGGCATTGAAAGCAAAAGGAAATAGTTCTGACCCATAGCTCAAAAAAATCATGGACAGCTATTTCAGCAGCTAATTTTTCTAAAAAGAGATGATCCACTTCCAGTTTTCAGCTTCAACATGTGAAGAGCTTGGAAGGCATGACTTTTATCTATGTAATAAGTAAAGCTGAACAAACTAAAAATAAATGAATGACAGAGATCATGAGGGATGGGAGGAAGGAATCAGAAATACTCTCTTATAAGTTACTGGCACTACATGAAGCAATTTAATATTATTTGAGTATGAACTTAGATTAGATAAAAATGTATATTGCAAATTCTAGGGCAAGCACTAAAAATCTTTTTTTAAAAAGTTTAATTGATATATAAAGAGAGCAGACAAAATGGAATAATGTAAAATACCCAATTAAAATGAGAGAAGGCATAAAAAGAGGAAAAATAAAAGAAACAAAAAACAAATGCCATTAATAGAAAACAGTTTCAAATATAAGATATATTACTAACTGTATTAATAATCATTTTAAATGTGAAAGGTCTAAATATACTAATTAAAAGACAGAAATTCTCAGAACGCTTAGAAATAAAAGACAAGACCCAACTATTTGTTGTATACAAGAAGCCTACTTTAAATTAAAGACTCAGAGAGATTAAAAGTAATGGGATAAGAGAAAGTTGTAGCATGCTAACATGAAACAAAAGAAAGCTGGATTAACTAAACAAAGCATATTTCAAAACAAGAAAAATTATCAGGGATAAAGAGTGGCATTATATAAGATAAAGGGGCCATTTATCTAAGAAAACATAATAATCCTCAATAATGTATGTGCACCTAACATTACAACAGCAAAATATGTGAGTCAAAATCTGACAGAACTACAATGAGAGACAGACAAATGCACTATTACTGTTGTAACTCAACACCTCTCTTTCAAATAATTGGTAGGTCAAGCAGGCAGAAAACCAGTAAGGACATAGTTGACCTGAATAGCACTATCAATCAATTTGATCTAATTTACATTTATAAAATAGTCCATCCAACAAGAAGAATACACATTCTTCTCACGTTGAACAGGCACCAATATAGACCACACTCTGGGCCATAAAACACCTTAACAAATTTAAAAGAACAGAAATCATACAAAGTATGTTCACGGACCATCATGGAATTTAACTAGAATTAGGAAAGACAGGTGAAAAATCCAAAATATTTGGGGATTAAATAGCATAGTTCTAAAAACACATGGTCAAAGAAGTCTCCAGAGACATTTTTTTTAATTGAACTAAATGAAAGTAAAAATATAATCTATGAAAATTTGTGGAATACAGTGAAAGTATTGCTTAGAGGGAAATTTATAGCATTAAATGCATATATTAGGAAAAAATAATGATCTAAAATCAGTACTCTGAATTTTCATCCTGGAAAACTAAAGGAGAAAAAGTAATTTAAGCCTAAAGCTAGCAGAAGAAAAGAAATAATAAAAATTAGAGCATAAATCAATGAAATTAAAAACAGGAAAACAGTGGAGAAAATCAACAAAACCAAAAGGTTGTTATTTGAAAATACCAAATTGCTAAACCTCTAGCCAGGCTAGCCAAGAAAAAAAAGAAAGAAGACACAAATGGTCAATATAAGAAATGAAAGAGGGGTCATCACTACTAATCACATGAACACTGAAAGTATAATAAAAAAGCATTATAAACAACATTATAGCCCAAAACTTGGATAACATAGATAAAATGAACCAATTCCTTGAGAGACACAATCTACCAAAACTTACATAAAGAGAAATAGATAACCTGAATGAGCCCATATCAGTTTTAAAATTTGAACCAGTAATTAGCAATGTGCCATAAAGAAAGGAACAAGCCCAGATGGTTTTCCTTGTGAATTCCACCAAACATTTTTTTTTTTTTTTTTTTTTTTTGCTGTACACGGGCCTCTCACTGTTGTGGCCTCTCCCGTTGCGGAGCAGAGGCTCCGGACGCACAGCCTCAGCGGCCCTGGCTCACGGGCCCAGCCGCTCCGCGGCATGTGGGATCTTCCCGGACCGGGGCACGAACCCGTGTACCCTGCATCGGCAGGCGGACTCTCAACCACTGCGCCACCAGGGAAGCCCTACCAAACATTTAAGAAAGATGTCAATTTTCCACAATCTCTTCCAGAAAAAGCAGCAGAAGGAACGCTTCCTAACTCATTCTCTGAGTTATCTTACTCCAGCCACAGTGGACTCCTTGGCTTTATTAGATAAACGAGGCATGTTTCTACCTCTGGGAATTTGCACTTTCTACCTCAAAATGTCCATATGGTCTATTTCTTTACCCCTTTGAATTTTTTGTTCCATGAGGTCTGGCATCTACTTAAAACAGCAACACACTTGCACCTCCACCATCACTACTTACTCTGTTTCTCTGCTTTTTTTTTTTTCCTCAGCACTTAACCCTATCTGGCATATTATATATTCTAGTAGTCATTTTCTGTCTCCCCTCATGGAAAACACCATAGGGATAGGAGTTCTTGCATATTTTTTCCACTGTTGCATCTTCAGTAGAATAGCACCCTACCATAATAGGTGCTGAATATATAACCATAATTGTTGAGTAAATAAATGAACGATGAGTTGTGCAAAAGAACATCTGACTTTTTTCAAAGTCTGGTTTACATTGAAAGGAGTAATTATAGGGCTACAAATAACTCCTTTTTTCTTTAGGAGGGAAGACAACAAATGCCACAACAGAATTGATTCCAAATTTTCTCCTGGATGAATAGGTGATATAAGTGTGCATGTATCTTTGGGGTAAAGGAAGGGTGCAGTTCATCAACCTATTAAAATCTTAACACTTTTTAATTTAAATTATTCATGTGCCATTCAACTATATAATTTCTTTATAGCTAATGTTATTATCTTATATTGTCATTTAAATTCCAGTATGCTTTAGTGTCAATAAATGTGATGCCATATATAATTGCTTAGCACAGATTCCAGGCACATCATAGTTTCTCAGGAAATGTTAGCTATTATAAGTTTGTCCTCAGGGAACATGTGTCTGCTATTTATATAAACAGTCACCAGATGGCATTCTGGTTCACTCCAAGTGAACACTATTCATGAATTTCTTCTGGAAAATATCTAGAAAATTATGAAATCTCAACCACCATCTTTTGCTACTCAAGCTCTTTACTATCAAACACTGAACATCGAAATTGACATAACTAATCCTTTATATGTACTAGAAATAGGAATCCATGACCATCATAACCATCTCAAATGGGCATACAAAAATCCTACATTGTTCAATACTGAAATACCGTTGAATATTTTAAATATCATTTAAAGCCCTCTAACTCACTCAATGAATTTTTCTATCTCTAATTCTCCATGCTAAATATCTAGAAATCATACTTGATACCTCTCTCCTACCTACTACATAAATTCTATCACCAAATTCTTTTGACTTTATTTCCTAAATATTTCTCAAACCCATCCATTTCTCTTCCCACTCTATCGCCCTTACCATAGCAAGCTAACATCAACTCTTCCCTGGAGTAAATCTGATCATAAATATGATCATGTTAGATGCCTGATGAAAAACCTTCAATTGAATGCCATTTTCCTTATAATGATGACAAAAATCTTTAACAAGGCAGGAAAGGCCCTCAATCCTTAACTTCCACTCTTTCCCAGCTCTGTGTCCAGACACACTGGCATACTGTACCATGCTCCCTTCTTGTATCCTAGAGCCTCTAACATGCTACTGCCTCTCCCTGAAATGTCTCATTCTCAACCACATCCACCATTTTCACCTGTTTGACATTCTTTGCAGATTAAATGGCTTTTACTTCTTTGTAGAAGCCTTCTCAGTCTTTGTCTACTTCAGGATCCACTGTTATTTGCTATCAGAGAAATACATTCCATTTCTTCATTTACATCAGTTTATAGTTTTAATTAATTTTATGAGTATTGGATTACAGTCTTTCTCTCAGTAATCCATAAATCTTTTTTTTTTTTAGATTTAAATACAGGATTTATTTAAAAGGAAAAGAAAAAAATGCTACACTGCATCTATATCTTTGAACACTTATACAATCACTTCTCTTTTTAACTGAGGTATAATTGACATATAACATATTAGTTTCAGGTGTACAACATAATGATTCCATGTTTGTATACATTGAGAAATGATCATTGAGAGTCCAGTTAACATCCATCACCACACAGAGTTACAAAATTTTTTTTCTTGGGATGAGAACTTTTAAGATCTACTTACTCAGTAACTGTCAAATCTGCAGTATGGTATTATAAACTATAGTCAACATGCTGTATATTATATTCCCATGACTTGTTTATTTTATAACAGGAAGTTTGTACCTTTTGACCCCCTTAACCTGTTTCACCCACCCCACCCCGCCTCTGGTAGGCACCAATCTGTTCTCTGTACCTATGAGTTTGCTTTGCATAAATCTTTAAGAGCAGAGATTGTGTCTGATTTTGCTGTCATTTAATCCCCAACCTCTGCTTGGTGTCTGGAATACTTAAAGCATTCAATATATATCTGTTGAATGAATAAATGAAGGAAACTTCTCTGTTGATTGCTAGTCATATGACTCAGCTCCAACAATTCCCAGTCTCTCTCTGTCTTACATTTCTAGTTCCTGGAAGATAAAATCTGACTATTCCTGCTTGGATTATAGCCAAATCCTGGATCAACAAACTACAGTTTTGGGTTAAGGGTAGAAATGTGATCACTGAGAGTTCATATAATTTTCCTAGAAAAAGGATTAGTTCGAGTCAGCAGCCCACTAAGAAGTATCTACTACAAATCCCTACTTCACTGGATTGTTACAAGGAGTACATCAGAAGTCATACTTATAGAACGGTGTTCTGCCCAGTCTGGACTATATATTTGACACTTCAAAGGCCTTCTTTTGTTTTAGGTTACCTTTTCAAGTATTTTACACACAAAAACAAAGATTAGAAGCCTGCCCTCAAATATTTCAACGTAGTTATTTTTTTCACTGCCCTACTCTAAGATTATAAAATCTTTAATCAGGCAAATGCTTTATAGCATGTATCCATAACACTTAATTACCTGGCATAACTTATAAAATAATAACCCTTTATTACCAATCATACACTGAAAAGCAATTATTCACAAAGCATTGACTTATTAATAATAAACAGTGGATAAGTAAGCTTCACACACAAGGAGCTCATAACCAGGGTGGTAGAAGATATGCAATCAGGATGCAATGAAAATTCTTATGAGAGAGCTGAACACCAAATACCACAGAAGTACAAAGTGGAGAAAAGGCCATAAAAATACAGGCAAGCAGATTTTTGTAAGGATATTTAAATGTATACATGAAACATTCTCCTGTACTAAACTGATATTAGGTGTTTTATTCCTTCACAGGAAAAATATGGAGGCTGTTCTCTTCACTTGAAGAGCATTATATAGGTCTATCAAATTCATAAATGCTAAGTGTCTTTTAGTCATAGAAAACCCAGACTCCCATGAACATCTCCCTCTCCCCTACAAAAAAAACCCAGTTTCCTACATTTAATGGTGAGAGAGCTTCCCTGCTAGTTTAAATCTTGTAAAAATTAGAAATAGGAGGCAGATACTGACAAGTGGGGACTACACTGTCGTGTTTCATAACCTTCAAGTATCCACTGTCTCTTGAATTCCTTGATTCCTGAAACTCCACAATGAAATTGAATTTTTCTTACAAGTGACTGATATTCTAACTTTCTCAGTTTAGAGGAATCAAGCTAATAAAACAGTTCAAATACCAACGAAAAAGCAAACATAAAATCATGGGGCAGAGGAAGAATGTGAATTTCAGCATGGTTTGGTTCCAAGTCAGTTGACTGGGCATAAAATATTTTATACACTTGCAGGATTTCTAGGGTTAGAACTGTTTATACATTCTTTCTTTCACAAATTATGGATTAGACCTAAACCTTAGAAAAGCTGTAGCTAATTTCACTGAGAGAATACCCACAACCCTGAGCAATGTGTTTCTCTTCTACCTTTTAGTAAGCTGAAGTTCCCCCACATACCCTTAGTTATTTTAAATTATTTGAGAATCAATTGTAAATGTTAGATGGCTACTTCAGAGAAGCTAATACTATTTGTACCCATCCTCAAGACAAATTCTATTTATTTTTATTATCTGCACTTCTCATGTTTCTCCTCATCTTATATTTTTTTGGCTAAACATTGCTTAGTAAGCTTTTCTTCAAGTAATCAATTCACTTTAGAATAAGTCTGTTTTGCTTTGCTTTGTTAACTCATCACCCAAGAGTAGGAGAGATAAAGTGTATTTGCCTTCAAAATTTGGTTTACCATAGAAATACAGTAACTTCAAACTTTTAAAAAAAAAAGCACATCTTCTAGAATATGTTATCAAACCGGATGTGAAGACCATATAGTGAAAATCAAATTCAGTCAATGAACACGCTATCCTAACATGATCAAAAGCACACACTGTAGCTCAGCTCTCTGATTGAATGCACACATATTCAGAGCAAACACTCATAAATTTGCATTCTCATCTGTTGTGCCACTGATCTGGTCTTCCAAAAAATGCCTTCCTTAGAGACAAAGCAACTCAACAATATTCAGAATGGCAAGAAAAAATAAATGAACCACAGTTATGTATCACTGGGAGAAGAAAAGATCTGGTACAATTAAAACAATGAAGTGGACTAACACGTGTACATACAAAGACCCAGAATAGCACACAAGACAAACTCTTAACACCAAATGCACAAGTGACACCAGTATTGGGAGTAAGGAGATGTTCTGACAACTACATCTGTTACTAAAATAGATACCGTGACAAATAAAAATAGCAAGAACAAGCCCTGTAATGGGATTAAGACAGAGCATAGGAAACAAATGACTGAGGATAAAGACAAACGTGGTGACAATGGCAGGTAGTGTGACAAATGAAATGCTTGGATAAGCAAAATTCGGGAAACCAGACAGCTGAGGGACCTAAGACCAAGACTGAGACAAATCTGTCAGCAATACAGATAACATCACACTGTGCCAGAAGACAGTGCTAAATTATAAATGTTAATGATAGATGGATTCAACAAAGCCACAAGCAGAACAAAAGAAATGAAATGGAAAAACACCCTTGCTGCAGTGTTTGATGTAGGTCTTCATTTTAAGGAAGATATAATAGCCCTGTTCTCTTATGAAGGGGCATCTCTGATTTCACATAGAATGGCAGCATGCTATTAAATGCCACCAACTCTTTTCTACCATTGTTCTTTAGTCTTTAGAAAATGTTCACGTACATACAGAATCTTGAACTCAGCAGTGAGTCTTCACCAGGCAACATGAGAGATAAAGAAGGAGAACAAAGGTTAAAAGGAGGAATAGGAGTTTTAAAAAGAAGAGAAATAAAAGGTGAAAGAAAAAAAAAGATGGGAGAATTTTTTTTGTTTTAAATCAACTATTCAAGTACTTACTAAGCCTCTACTCTGTGACAGATACTGCACGAGGTGTCAGAGGCAAAGTGGTGGGAAAAAACAGCCCAGTTCCCAGCCTCATGGAGCTTATAATTTGGTAGCATAAAACGACAAAGAACCACCCAAATGTAAAGTTGAAATGCTGGTAAGTGTCATGAAGAACGGGTACATGATACTCTGAGTGCACAATAACAGGGATTATCAGAGGGCCAGGGGAATCTTCTCTAAAGAACTGATAACGAAGCTGAGATGCGAAGGGGCAAAAGCTTGTGGGTTTAGGTGGAGAGTCGTCTAGGCAGTGGGACTGGCACATACAAAGGCACTGTGGTGAGAAGAACAGTGAGAGAGAAGGACCAAAAGAAGGCGTGGTATGGAGGTAGGGGGAGGGTCCTGGAGCAGAGGGAATTTAGGAGAGCATGGCATGTCTAAGGAGAACAGAGAATAAAGCTTTCATTCAAGCTTTTGCATCTTCTTCCTAAGAGCAATAAAAGTCACTGAAAGTTTCAAGCATAAGAGCAGCACAGTCTCCATTTACTGAGCAGCTACCACACCCACCATAATGGGCCAACCTATCTGTCCACACTCATCTCCCCACTCACCTCACTCACTCCATCAGCCACGGAAGCCTTACTCTTCATCCAGCATGCCAGAATGTTCTCAACTCAGGGCCTTTGCACCTGCTGTTCACCCAACCTGAAACCCTTTTCCCCGACACCCACATGTCTCACTCTGCACTTCACCTCAGGTCTCTGCTCAAATGTCTTCTCATACAAACCTTTTGTAAAAAACCAAATTAAGGACTATGTTATTCCCACTCTTCTTTATCCTCTTAGCCTGCTTTATATACTTTTACTAGTCTTATCACTAATAGAAATTATGTTCTAAATTTGTTTATTTTTTAACTTTATAAAACATACACATGCATACACACACAAACAGAATTTGACTCTAAGAGGGCAGGGAAGTTATTGCTAATTATGCCCAGTACATAATAGTGCTCAATGAGGATTAAGTAAGCAAATGAATGATTCACAAAGAATGAGTACTGTAACCTGGATTACAAGCACACAAAAGACCTTCATTCTGGCCTGGTAATTTTATTATCTACATTCTCTCCACGAGGTCATTCAAACGAGAGCCTCAAATTAGGAAGAACGATCTATCAGAAACACCTACTTTCCTTTCCCAGTTGCATCAGAACACAGCGATACATGGGAGCATGTATATAAGATTATTCTACATCAGGCATGCCAAAGAGGGCATATTTACAACTTCACAGGTAGAAGTGGTAGTATTAGAAATATTATTTGAAAAAATAGTGTTGCTGTTCTAATTGAAAAGTATATAAATACATAAAGAACAGAGAATAATTGATCACCAGAGTCAAGGAGAAAAACAAAAATCCACAAATACTGTCCTTATGTCACTGTAAACCAGCATGGAGAAGAGTTATCTCAAAGAACCAGGACAATTAAATACCATGAACACTTATTAAGTGTGTATATATATTCATGGAGACTTTATTGCTCATATTAATATACAAAGCACCATAATAGAGGCTGAGGCAAAATTAAGTCATACTGCTAGGCACACTCCATAATATTGAGGGAGGAAGAAAAATTCAAACTCTGGTTTTGAAAAGACAATTACAGAGGGGAAAAAATAAAAGCAGAGTAAAAGATATGTGCTAGAGAAACAGATTGCAATGGGGACCAGAGAGAAGAAGATAAAGAAAACGAACCTCCTCCCACTGCTCCTATCAACTAAGAAATAAAGAACATTCAATAAGTGTACCTGTTGTTGTTTTATTTCAAAGTCAGATCCAACAAAACCAGCATCTTGTACAGGAGAAGTTCTTAACATGTATTTCTGAAGGAGGGAGGAAGACAGGGAAGGAATCCAAGAGGAAGAGGAAGTCATCTTCTCATGGTTGAAATTTATGACCAGTAAAGGATAATTTGTTTGATCTTCTGGACCCTTTTATATAACGAGCTCAAAGAGGCTTACCAGAATAGACCTGATATAGACAGAGGCAAACACCACCTGACTATATGTTATAATATAAGGATTGTCAAAAATATACCTGCTTGAAATTCCCATGTTGAGTCACTTTTTAGGTTAAAATATTGATGTTTTTGTTAAAACGCTTTTTGTTGTTAAAAAATTCTTCTAAATTTTTAAATTGTTAAAATGCAAATATTTTAACTATTACAGCAATTGCCTTGTTGCTCAGAGTGTAGCCAATGGACTAGCGGCATCAGCACCACCTGAGGGAAAATTTAGAAATATAGAATCTCAGGCCTCACCCTGAGATCTGCATTTTAATAAGGTCTTTGGGTGACCTACATGCATGTTAAATTTTGAGATATTTACATATGTTTGTATATAGGTGTATTATATATTATACATATATTCCCCTGGGATTCACAAAGGGTTCTTTGTCATTAATACTTAGAACATTTCCACACTATCCTGAGAGGAGGAGAGAGTTCCAGAATAACTTACAAAAAACAAATTCAGTATTTGTGAATCAAGAGTAACAGAGGGTTTCTCTAGTAGCACAGTGGTTGAGACTCTGCCTGCTAATGCAGGGGACACGGGTTCGAGCCCTGGTCTGGGAAGCTCCCACATGCCGTGGAGCAACTAGGCCCATGAGCATGAGCCACAACTACTGAGCCTGCGCGTCTGGAGCCTGTGCTCTGCAACGAGAGGCCGTGATAGTGAGAGGCCCCCGCTTGCCGCAACTGGAGAAAGCCCTCGCACAGAAACGAAGACCCAACACAGCCAAAAATAAAAATAAATAAATTAAAAGAAGCTCAACATTTAAAAAAAAAAGAGTGACAGAAAAGTTATGAATCTTGGGATACAGCCAAAATGGTAATTAAGCCTGAGTCTAAGACAATCTATAGTACCAAGGTCAAAGCAAGCACAAGCTCCTCATCTGGGGATTGGGATGAACTAGGAAAGGAGGGAAGGAGGAGGAATGAAAGGAAAGTGGAAGAATATTATTTCTTTTATGGATGTCCCTGGATTTTGTATGCAATTTACCAATAGATTTACTTTGGGGTGCCATTTTACAATACATCAACAATTTCTTAATTTGCCTACACATTTAGAGAAGGTAAGCAAGGCATAAATAGCCCTGGCTTAGGGGTTCTCTGGTCACTAGTCCTCTCTGGGCTACTAATTAACTCAATGCTCCAGGAGAAGGCAGTTAGCTCTGGGCCTCTGTCCTCTCACTTATATGGAGGAGGTTTGCACTATAAGCTCTCTGTGGTTTCCAGCAATAGTATTCCATGATTCTAAGTGGCATCTTACCAACATATGCCAAATCATGTTACAATCACACATCTCTTTCCAAACAGTATATTCATCTGCCATGGAGGAAACTGCTCTCTTTCAAACAGTAAAGTGTCTATGTACTTTAAGTAGATGCTGGGTTTGTGGCAGGGCTGCTCTTAAATAGTGCAGCACGCTTATTCTGTAATCATCTGCTCCTCCCTCTTCTCCCCTTCAAACTGTTACCCTCATTACCAATAGAAATTCCCTCAGAGTCAGTCCCTGGGTGAATAAATGTCATAAAGGAGCTAGAATTAAAGTCATGGAGGAGATATTAAGTATGTATGTATATACATCAACTAACAACATATATTCATACACATGCAAGTACATATTATATGTAAGCTGTAAATAATAGTTTTATTGTTTCCCCTAATATTTCATTAACTTTTTATTTAAATTTAACCTAGTTGCATCTATAAGTGAAAAAAATTAATAGAAAGTATCTATGTCCCTACATGTGGAAAACATATTAGCCTGAGGGAAATCCCTCATCTAGAAATTGGGAAAGGAAGAGACTTGGTTCACAAGTGGAGTGAAGCTTTAACCCAAGAACAAATTTGTATACTGTATAGGTATCCTCCACCTGGGAAAGTGATCCTGCACAAAACTATATCTTCTTTAAAAAGGCATGGTAGACACCTGGATCCATTGAATTTGTAGGGTTAATTACAGAAAACTTTAATACACAGTTGTTTTTTCAAATGCCCTCATAAAGTTTTTTGATTATTAACTTCATGTTTTTATGAGAGTAGGGTTAGCAACAATTTCCTAAATGGTTTTCAACACTGATATAATGGGAGAGGATTATGCATTGAAAGGTGGAGCCCACATTATACTTGAATTGGTTGAACTGAGACTCATTTTTAACTAAGGATACCCCTGGTTATACTTGCAGTGGATACAGAGATTAATCAGACCCAGATAAAATGAAAGCCTCTTCCCTTTCTGCCAAGTATCCATTCATGCTGGCGGGAATGAACAGAACACAGGTATTTCCACAGAATGGCCCACAAGAATTCTCCCTTGATAAATAGTTTTAGTTTCTCTCCATGTAGTGTTCCCACTCCAGGATCTAAAGTTCCCAACTGTGGCTTCTGAAAAATATTTCTTGTCCTGTCATTTGAAAGTCTGGAGAAAATCTGCTTCAGTAAATATTCTACTGCATTCTTTCCACACTTCCATTCTTTCATCAATGAACTTATTACCATGGCCACAGATGATTCTCCTTTAATTCATTTATCATTTAACATTCATTTATCATTACCAGAAGCATCAAGCTCCTGATCCACGTATTTGCACCTGGTAAACCAACCGTGTCATTCATAGGCTATGCTCTCTTTTTCTTTGCTACAATAGCAAACATCTAAGTAGCAGCAGGACCTGCTGGTCTGAGCACAAGTCTGGGAGTCAGTAACTTTGAGTTCAAATTCCGACTCTGCACACGTTTGTTCTGAAGATGTGAGCTGTCCTATGAACGCACTCACCATGGCATTCAAACAAGCCTGGAAACTACTGTGCCTATGTGCTAACACAAAGAAATCTTTCTTGCAGCTGTGCTTATGGCATTTTTCAAGTCTTCTAATGGAGGTTTGGTCTGCCACAAAAAGCATAGTGAAAGGCAAAGAGCAAGTGGCCCAGCTTGCCCTTCAGTTAGAATGACTTTGACTGCTCAGAGTCCGGCAGGTGGCAAAAGGAAGATTTCAAGGTCAATTTCCTCACCTTTCAAACTTGTGATTTCATATTAAAGGATCAGGCTGTCAGCCTCCCTGTGTCGACAATTCTCTGTGGGAAGGTTAATGTCACTTCTAAGCTTAATAATGGCCCCAAAGTTAGGAATGTACTGTAAACAACCTGAATGTGATGAGTAAGTCAAAATAAACAAGAATGATAAAAAACAAACTGTGCCTGAAATTCTTTACAGCTAATACTGGCTACAAAAAAGGGGAAAATATAAGCTAAGGTTGTATTTACCAAGGGTCAAATTTGTGTATGAAAAGGAAAGCATTTTTTAAAAATGCAGATGTACCATCCTCATACTATGAAATCAAATGTAGCATCTTCACGCTATGAAACTGAAAATTTCCATTTCAGTGTTTGGCAACATATAACCCAACACAAATCTTCTTAAAATTACTTAAGTACCTAATGACATTTACAAAATTAGTATAAAGTCTCAGCATTTTCTTCTGTAAAATGAGTATAGCATCATCTCCCTTACTCATGTCACAAGATCACGATGGGTTGAAATACATTATTTATGTTAAAGAGCTGAAGTGAATAGTAAATCAATATAGAATCATCAGATTTGGCCACTGGTCTTGAAAACTTGTCAAAAGGTATTTGTTCAGTTACTCTAAGCTATCATGATTTTTGCTGCTCTCAAATGCAGTGGTCCTCAACCTGGCTACACATTAAAATCATCTAGGGAGCTTTTAAAAATTTCCAATTCCCAGTCCCATCCTAGCCCAATTAAACTAGAAGACCTAAGAAGGAACTGAGAAATCACTATTCTCAAAGGGTGATTCTAATGTGTGGTTAGAGTAGAGAACCACTAATGGAGTACCAATCTGCTTACATAACAATAAACTGGAAAGCCAAGAGTTAACAAATGAAAGCTAGGCATGCTCTAGGCTGTGATGCAAACATCTTCCTAACCTTTACACTTCTTCCTATGTGCAAGTTTAGTTTTCCACTAAACTTCTAATTATTATCTCACCTAATAGAGCTTGGAAGACCAAAGGATTAGTGAAGAGAGAAAAACTTCCACAATTTGGATTAATTGGAAAATTCTATCTAAATTAATGGAAATCCAACACATTAGAATATTTTTGAAAGAAACATAATTTTCTGCCTCAAAATACCATCTTTTTCCAAATAAAGGCTTACAAGTTCAACCAACCTTTCATTCATTAAGTAAGACTTGTAGAAGTCCTTAAGATACTTCTTTCAATGAATATTTTTAATATATGTAATTATAAAGTAGGTTATATCAGTATATCATATGCTTAGAAGATGTTAATACATTTTCATTAATGATTAGATTATGTGACCTTGCAATAAGGGACAAACATAACATTTGCAGTAGCCCCTACTTTTCCTAATTCTTCCAAACTACAGTTTCTGATACTTCCTTCTACTTGTAGGCTTGGTCACATTAACCCCATGTCTCATTTCTCATTCCAACTTCCTCTCTCACTGTTGTTCTAACACACACACACACACACACACACACACAAAATCACACAATCTTTGAAAAGGTAGACATATCATCAGCTCTACTCCCTAACTAGCAGAGCCTAGAATTAGTCTTGTTTCCCATATACCTGATATCCACTAGGCTGGGGATGAGAATGAGCATCTTAATCATGGCTGACACTATACTGTCTCATTATCATGTGACTAAACTCAGAGCTAGAATGAGAGATTTGCCAGCCAGGGACAATAAAATATTATAAGAATCGTTATTATTACTGGAAATATAATGAGAAAATGGATAATCAGAACTCTTCTCAAGAAGAATACTATATTCCATTGGTAGGAATGAGCCACCTTAGAAGGAAGGAGAAATAAGACTATCAAGGAAGCTAAACTGCCTTCCAAAGAGTAAGGTCTTGCTAACTGCTGGACTTTTTTGTGTTATTTTATTTTATTTTGGAGTATAGTTGATTAACAATGTTGTGTTACTTTTGGGTGTACAGCAAAGTGATTCAGTATTTATTCTTTTTCAAATTATTTTCCCATTTAGGTTATTACAGGATATTGAGCAGAGTTCCCTGTGCTATACAGTAGGTCCTTGTTGGTTATCTATTTTAAATATAACAGTGTGCTGATTCACTTTGTTATAAAGCAGAAATTAACACACCATTGTAAAGCAATTATACTCCAATAAAGATGTTTAAAAATATATATATAACAGTATGTATATGTCAATCCCAAACTCCCAATCTATCCCTCCCCCACCCTTCCCCCCCCAGCTGCAGGACTTTCGAGGTGAATAAGTTTGGAACTATGGTTGTCTTGCTCAGAAACACATTAGGATGACTGGGCGCTGCCACCATTATTTCTTAGGTTCTATATTCCCTGCCTGCCCCTGGCCTTTCCTTTCAATCAGTTGTTCTCAATGTGAGATTTCCAGAGCTACAGTATCAGTGGCTCCTAAAATCTTGTTAGACATGCATATTGTCAGGCCTTTCCCCAGACCTACTAAATCAAAACCTCTAGGGTGGAACCCAGAAATCTATGTTTTAACAAGTCTTCCAGGTGATGCAGATACATTCTCCAACTTCAGAGACATTGCTCTAATGGTTGAATAAAAATTGAAGGGTAATGAACAAAAATAATGGGTGTTAAATTATTAGTCTTCCCAAGACACTATGCTACAGATAGTATTCCATCCCTGACTCTGAGGAAAAGAAGCCCTGATTTATAGTGTTTGCCAATTTCTGAGATATAAATATTCCCACTCTAGCTACCAACATGATGTCACCAAACACAGAGTTGTGAAGAGATGTGTATAATCAGCTCTGGAGAACCTGTGTAAGCCAGCCAGAGCACACCACTGCCAGAAGCTCATAGTAGTCCAAATAATCCCTATGACCCAATCCACCCGATTTTTAAAGGTAGAACTATTAAAATAAAAATATGAAACTACAGCAAATTTGAGAAGTTAACATAATTAATGTATACCATTCATTTTTCAACAAAAATGTATTGGGTATCTACTAGCTATCAGGTACTTATAGGCACTATGATAGAACAGTGAGCCAAATAAACAAAAACTCACATCCTCATGGTGCTTCCATTATAAAGGGCAGACCATAGGCATAACAGATCAGTAAAGATGGTGATAGGTGCTATGGAGAAAAATTAAAGGAGATGAATATGTAGGTTCTTAATTTTAAATAGTATGGTCAGAGAGAATCTCACTGACAAGCAGACATCTGAGCACGGGCCTGAAGGAACTGAGGAAAGAATTTTTCATGGAGAGGCAACAGCAAGTACAAAGGTCCTGAGGCAGGAAGGTACTTAAAGGTCTCAAGGCACAGCAATGAGATGACATGAGAGAATGGCAAGAGCTTTCACATTGAGATGGGAGCCAATGGGGTGTTTTAAGCAAAGGAGTGACATGACTTGATATAATTTTAATAGGATCACTCTGGCTCATGTGTAGAGAATGGATTGTTCCCATGCAAACTGAATGAAGTATGTAAACAGGGAGGCTGTGTGAGAAGATATTACCACAACCCAGGTGAGAGATGGTAGTAGACTGAGCCAGAGTGATAGCAATGGAATTCAAGAGAAATGGTCAGATTCTGAATGTGTTTTGAATATAAAGGCACCAGATTTGCCAATGAACCAGGTGTGGGGCATAAAAGAAAGAAAAGAATCAATGATGACTCCAAGGTCTTAAAGTTGAGCAACTGGAGGGATTCGGGTGGCATTAGATGAGATGGGGAACCTTTGGTAGGAGAAGACTGAGGAATTCAGTTTTGGACATGTTATGTTTGAAATGACTATTATATATCCAACAGAAGCTATATAAGTAGTACATGTAAGAGCTCAGAGTTCATGGGAGAATTCTGGGCTAGAGCTGTACATTTGGTAAATCAGGAAATAGATGGCGTTTAAAGCCATGAGACTGAACGACCAGAACAGTCAGTTCAGGCACAGGATGGAAGAAGTCCAAGAATTGAGTCTTAGGATAAACCAGTAAAGGTGGTGAAGACAGGAACCAGAAAAGGGGGATCTCTTGGTTCATAGCGTCTGTGCCTACAATTTGATATAGAATTAGTTGAGTAATGAACACTGAGTACCTACTAAATGCCAGGCACTATTTCAAGTAAAGTGCCAAAGTCTTATAATACTAAATTGGATTAATAATGAAGACAGGATTGACAGGCAAAAACCCTACCCTTGCTAAGGAAGGGTGATTTTAGTTAAAATACCCCAGTTTCCAAATAAGGGGTATCCAAATTAAGAAGATTCACTGTTCCCATTCAAATTGGAAAAAGACATTAAAAAAATAAAAAATCCAATATAATTTTAAACTTTTATTTCACTTACCTCAACTGCCAACTCCACCAAGAAATACGTCCTGAGTGTAATCCTTCAAAATTAGCCATGCATTTGGTCTACCACTCCATAAACCCTCCTGGGTAATGCCCAACTGTACGTTAACACTCTCTCTTCTTAACCTTCCACAAAAGTAGGTTCGGCTTACTCTCACAGCACTCAACTTCAGTTTGTAATCGTTGTTTCCAGATTTTTAAAAATTCTTTGTCCTTCCTTCCTTCCTTTCTTTTTACTCAACATTTATGCCATCAACAATTAAGAATGTACTACGGGGGCTTCCCTGGTGGCGCAGTGGTTGAGAGTCCCCCTGCCGAGGCAGGGGACACGGGTTCGTGCCCCGGTATGGGAGGATTCCGCATACCACGGAGCGGCTGGGCCCGTGAGCCATGGCTGCTGGGCCTGCGCGTCTGGAGCCTGTGCTCCGCAGCAGGAGGGGCCACAGCAGTGAGGGGCCCACATACCGAAAAAAAAAATAAAAAATGTGCTACGTACTATCCTCAGGACATGTGATCTTTACAGTTGTTTATATCTCTAACCTCCTGGTAGGTAGCTTTGCAGATTTTAGGAAGCCAATTAAATATCAGGCAATTTAAAGAATAAATTTATCAGCAGTTGTTAATTAAAATGCCCTCCTTGTCTTTTTTCTAAAGTTAAATATCTGTGCCAATCCATATGCAGAGCCCAAGTAATAGAACAATGAAAGAAAATTTGGTGGAGTGGAAGGAACACTTGCAGCACTGTTAGCAGCTCCCAATTTCAATACTTACTTATAAAAGAGAAAGACAAAGAGTTGCTGTGAGTGTCAAAGCAACATGCACAAATGCAGTTCCAACAATACAATCAGACTTCATTCTTTACGTAAATTTTATCCTCTTGCTTCTGTCATCAAGAATCAGAATGAGTATGCTCCTCCAGTTTGCATTTTCAAAAGTGGGAGTTTGTTCCCAACTGGCTGACTTACTCCCAGGATTATCTCATCAGACACTGTATCCTGCCTTTTGGGTTTGTTTGTTTGTTTTGTTTGTTTCAAGCCAAAGTTTAATTATTTCCCAACAAAGAAGCAACATCTACTGTTGTATATATGATCAAAAGATTACATTCTGCACCAAATATTTTTTAACTTTTTCATAATATTCACTTTCTTTTTCCCAAGGAAAATTATTTTTTAAAAATCTTGGGGAAATCTTTCTATAATCTCAAGTTACAATGATCAGAACTCAATATTTTATTTGTCTGTAGGGTTATATTTGTGCAAAATATCCTCTCATATAGGAAATAAAATTATATAAGTGAATATGGCATATCGCCTTAGCATTGGATATTATCAATGATATATGATATAATAATATCATAGTAGGTTTTTTTTTAATTTCTTCATTTAAACTATTAGTTTTTTTCTGCAGAAGATAAACTCTTCATGTTTGGATTTGGAACCCATGAATACATAGAAAGCAATAATTCTGCAATTAAATTTGTGGACCAAAAAATCCATGCTTTTTCTCTTCTGTTGACAAAAGGACCTAAACAAAATTACAGTCTGTTGATAAATATGTAATAAATATATTTATTCAAAGGAGTAAAGGAACAAGAGT
Source organism: Lagenorhynchus albirostris (assembly GCF_949774975.1). NCBI lineage: Eukaryota > Metazoa > Chordata > Mammalia > Artiodactyla > Delphinidae > Lagenorhynchus > Lagenorhynchus albirostris. The sequence continues at coordinate 72,693,970 of NC_083101.1, read as the reverse complement.
TTATCAAAGATGTGTTTCATCCATCAAGAACTATATGAAGTTCTTAATTGTATGTTTCTATGTATAAACTACAGACATTGGAAGCAAAGCACTTGAAAACATTTAAGTTGCCTTGCGCTTCAGAAATTTTACAAAAACTTACTTGGTTACTTATGCCAGAAAAATAAAATAAAAAAACAGGTTTTACTCTTTATGTTCTTTTTATAATTCAATACATCACAATATATTTTAAGTAGAATAAATCACTTACGAGCACTGTCTATTAGAGGCCCATTCATAAATAAAGAGGAACAGAACTAGAAAATTCCACATCCTGAAACTTTCATAGATTTCTAAGAATTGGAAATAAAAAATGTATACAAATGTTCCCAATAACAAATTGAAAGCCACTGTCGACTAAAAGCATATAAAATATATGACTTTGCTTTTAATATTTTACTTTTAATGAAATATGCAGAACAATACATAGAACACATCGTTATCACAGTTTATAATCAGTAGTAAAATTAAAAACTCATGTATTCATCACACAGGTCAAAAATAGGGCATTGCCAGCACTCCAACAAATAGAGAACTGCTTCTTCATGGAAGAAGGAAGGAAGGGAAGAACAAAGGAAGCCAGGGAAAGGCACAAACTCTACCTAAACTACATGTGATAATTACAGCTATAAGTACAGAGAGTGGGAACCATGAGAAACCTACAGACCACATCTTCTAATTTCATAATAAGGTTAATAAGATCTTTGTCGAACAGAAGGACTAAATCACTGTTTTCCAAAGTTCACCCCCTTGGAAACCAAGTCCCCAAAGAGGTTATCTCAAAAAAAATTCTATAGTCAAGTGTATAACTGATGCACATCAGAATGATTCACAATACACATTAGTATATTAAAGCCCCAGAAATCTTGAAGTAAAAAGATCTCTAACTTTTTTTGACACAACTTTCCTAAACTTCCATAGAACACTTTGTGTCAGAAATTATCTAAATAAAGCAGTTCTGGGCTAATTTAAGTTAGTATTAACAATGTATCTTTTATGTCCCCAAGCCTGTGAAGTATTTTCTTTCTTTTCGCTTTCGCCCTATAGAATCCACAGTTGATTCAGCTTAAAGTAACTCTAGAGTTTTTGAGGGTTTTTTCCCCATTATCAAATGAAGCTTCACTTTGACATTTTTATCACTTCCTATTTAAATCTTGAGAGAAGTCCTTTCATTTACTGAATTGCTTTTTCAATGTCTTACATTTCATCCAGACTCTCAAGTACTTTTGAAGAATTATATTTTATAATACTAGGGTATTGAGAAGAAATATTTCCTTCTTCCTATACATTTATTTTGCTTTTCTAACCACGTCTGACAGAACGTACCTTTGCATTCTATGAAGGCTCTTTCAAGGTGTGTTGACATGTCAGTCGATGGTCTAGCAACTCTATTAAAGATTTGTAGTTGTTAAAGTGCTTCTTTTCTAAAAATGCATACATGACTTGAAAAATCAGTCCAGAGAGTTCTACATTTCAACCCTCTCACCTATTCTCTAATATCAGTTTCTCTGTCAAAATGAAGTTTCTCTGTCAACTGGAGACTTGGTTGACCAGAATATACCATTCCCCAACTAGCCTGAGATACCAAGGTGTTACTTCACTGTCCAAAGTTGTCACTTTACTGCTCTACCCAGACCTGCAGCACCCCCATGCTTACAACCTCCTCTATTATTATTTGAAATATCAAGAGAGTTAAATGATACAATTAAAAGCAACTTTAAATAATCATAATGTTAAACACGCCTATTTCAAACAACATTTTTTGTGCTTCTGCTGGACATTCTGGAAAAAACCCTGGAACAAAGTAGGAGGCATGGAGGTGGGGAACAGGATGCCAGTTAATAATAACAGACCTACATTATTTACAAAAAACATTTGATTATAATTTTTTAAATAAAATATATCCTTAAGTATACAAAACCTGATCGTGAAATTGTTCTAGTCACTATTATTGCATTAAAATCACTGCAAAACTTAGTGGCGTAAAATGAGCATTTTTAGAATGACCACAGAAACTGTGGGTCATGAATTCATGTTGAGTACAATTTGTTGCTGCTCTTTGATATTTTGGGCCTCAGCTGGGAGAGACTCAAATAACTGGAACTAGGACAGCTAAGGCTGGGGACCCACTTCCAAGATGGTTTCTTTACATACATGTGTGGCACCTTGGAAAGGATGGCTGGAAAGCCGGGGTCAGGTGAGATGATTAGCTGAGCATATCTACACATGGGCTTTCCAGCCTGGGGGCCACAGCATAGTCAGACTTCTCACATTGCAGCCCATTGTATCAAAAAAGAAGTCAGAACACACAAAGCCTTTTATGATCTGGTCTCAGAAGTCTCAAAGTGTCACTTCAGCCATATATTCTTGGTTTCAGCAGTCATGATCTCACCCAGATACAAGGGGAGCGGACGTAGATCCCGTATCTCAATGAAATAACTGTTAAAGAACTAATTTAAGCTGGCATAGAAATACTTTACAAAAAGCTTCTAACATTTTCTCCAGCAAAAGAACTTCTAGATTTCCTATCTCGGAACAACCTGAGATAAAGTGAAGTGGTATGATAGGATGATTTGGGGCAACTTGGAATATAAACTCTCAGAGAAAAACAACAGAGCTTGAGAGTTGAACCGTGAGAGAAAACTGAGTATTAGTGAGGGGGTTGCTATCTTCATTTTTGCAGAAAAGAGAAAAATAAACAAATACAAACTATGAGGCTTGATTGAAAAGCGAAGAAGAGACCTTATAATATGTAAGATCCAATCGAAGTTTCCCGTATTACTGGCATTAATCAGAATGGTTACCACAATGTATTAGTAAAGAGCACACATTGCCCTGAATTAGAAATTCATATCTGGGGTAACAGACTAATCCTTCATAAGATACCAATGAATCAACTCATCAAGTGGATATATGCATTTGTGCCCTCATTCAGTGTTAGTCTATCCATCTACTCATACAGTCCTTCAACAAACAAGTAATGAGTACTTCCTATGTTCTTGTACTGTCCTGTTTGCTGAGAACACATTGATAGATGGTATTGTTAGTTCCTACTCTTACACAACTCAGTCTAGAGCAATTTTCATACTTGTTCAGCTTCCTTTTTTAAGCAATCCTGTCACAGAAGCTTAAAATCTACATGTGTTAATAAAATGTGAGTGAAATAACAGACATCCAAAGAACTAAAAGTCACTAAGCAGTGTATAAATGAGTCATGAAATAAATGGTATGCATAGTAAGTAATTTAATTTCAGACTACAAAGGATCACTGTGGAACTAGGCAAACTAAGAAGACTTCATGGAGGTGTTCTAGAGATTTGTCCTCTAAAAAGAGATAACTAAGGATCAGATACTGAGATTTATTTGTACCAATTATATATTTTCAAAGGTATGTAAAAATTAAGAATTTCCACATAACAAATAAAGTATAAGAAATGTTCTATGTCTTTAAGTTTATCCAAGCCAAGCTATATTTAGCTCCCAGTGTCCCTTGGCCAAGTTTGGTGTAAAGAACAACATCAATAATTTTTTGTGTTTTACTGCTATATTTCACTCCCCTGCACACCTCTCTCTCTCTCTCTCTCTCCCACACACACCCTCCATTCTTCTCACTCATTTATTGTACCAAGATATCAGATCTTACAAAGGCCAAGAAAAATAGAGGATGTTCTTAACCAGTGGTTACTCTTGGCCATTTTACAGCACTCACTGTCCTTGTTAACATAGTTCATTCAGAGGTGGACAATGCTGCTATGGGCTCAATTCCATGTTATCAAAACTGTCTCTATGGACTTTCTACTAGTCTGTCAAGTCAATGTTGGGCTTACTGCCCAACTTCCTGGGCACTTTCACAAAGAAAGCTAGTATAAACTTTCCTCTGGGGTAAGGAGATCTAGAACATGTGAAAACACAAAGCTGACCTTTCTGTCCAGAAAGTGTATAACTTTTTCTTTATTCTGTTGTTGGTAAATCTATTCCAGCAAAAAGCCTAAGAACAAGGTAATAAAATTATCAATACATTGTCCTGCCACAAGTGATAACTGCACTTTTTCTTTTATTTAATTGTTACCAACTTTCAGAAAAGAACTACCTTGCGAAAAGGGGAGATTAAAGCACATGAATCTTGAATACCTATTAGCTACCCAAATATGAGAGAAAATGTGTAAATGGCCTTGGTAATAAGAAAATGAAAAGGCATTTCTGTTTAGTGATACATCTAACATACCTAATATCAATCATTTTTGCTCTAATTCTGCTATCATTTATAAACTATTTGGTATTCATTGTAATTTATCCAATCATAATAAATTCATTTGACATTTGGAGATTGTAGACTGAAAATTGTCATACAATTTGTATATTTTTCAGGGTCAACTGCTCACCAACACTATGAATTTTTTTCCTACTTTGAAAACTCAGCTGAAACAATAGTTTTTCATAATTGACAAGAAGCACCTAGCAGTAATCCTGGTTTTTTCCCTCCTTTTGCATTTTCGATGGAGGCACTTTTAATGCAGCATCTCAGCAGCAGAGATTGCCACTGTTAAAATGTTGATTCAATCTGTCTTCAATCTATACCACCAACTGAGGAATATTAACCATATTTTACATTTCAGTAGTCAATCTGCCTATTCTATTTATTTTGTGAATGAAATAGCTTGGTATAATTCTTGGTGGTCATATTAACAAATGGTGTCATTATTGGTATAAAAATAATAACATTGCATTTAAATATGATTTCTCTGTTGAGAGTCTCATTTTGCAGGAAGTTAAAATCACTCCCATCAGGGATATAACAAAGTTAAGTGTTTTGCCCAGCACACTGAGCTATTAAGATAATCAAAAAACTTTTTTTCCTACATTCCAATCTTTATAACTTAACTTCATCCCTGCTCCTCACTGAATACTGTCTATAAATGAATATACTCTGCACATTGTAACTACATCTGCCAAAACAAGCTGCACAGAACCATGGATTTGTGGAACATAATTGCTCAAAAATTCTCCGGCAGTTTTGAAACTCGGTTGCACATTGGAATCACCTGGGGAGCTCTAAAAAATGCTGCTGCCTGGGTCACGCCCTAGAGATTCTAATTTAATTGGTATAGCTGAGGCCTAAGCATCAGTAGTTTTAAAAGCTCCCCAGGTGATTCTAATACACAGCCAAAACCGAGAACCACTGTGCTAAACCCCTGTTTTACAGATGAAACAATTAACCCTATCAGTGACGCATATAAATTTGATGTTAGAACTAAAGCTAAAACTCAAGTTTTCAAAATTCCAGTTAATAACTCTTTTCACTAACTCAAGGGTTTTCATTTGTGTTTCTCTGGGCCTAGGGTTCCTCGGAGATACTTCAGGGGCAATGGAAACAACAGAGTTGAAAGAGCAGAGGTCTTATCCCAATTACCCCCTAACAAGAAAAGCTTCAATTTCTCTGTTTTAAATGTTGGACTGAAGGCTTCCCTGGTGGCCCAGTGGTTGAGAGTCCGCCTGCCGATGCAGGGGACACGGGTTTGTGCCCCAGTCCAGGAAAATCCCACATGCCGCGGAGCGGCTGGGCCCGTGAGCCATGGCCGCTGAGCCTGCGCGTCCGGAGCCTGTGCTCCGCAACGGGAGAGGCCACAACAGTGAGAGGCCTGCGTACCGCAAAAAAAAAAAAAAAATGTTGGAATAAAACAGAGGAAAAATTGTCTACTTGCCAAAAGTAAAAATAAGTTTTAAACTGTTTCAAATAGACCATGTATATGTATATATAAAACAAGAGATCACCTTCTCAGAAAGAGAAAGAGAGAGAGAGAGAGGGAAGGAGGGAGGGAGGGAGGGAGGGAAGGAAGGAAGGAAGGGAGGGAGGGGAGGGAAGGAAGGAAGGGAGGGAGGGGAGGGAAGGAAGGAAGGAGAGAAGGAAGGAGGGAAGGAAGGAGGGAGGGAAGGAAGGAAGGAGGGAGGGAAGGAAGGAAGGAGGGAGGAAAGAGTGCTTGCTTCAGCAACACACATGCTAAAATTGCAATGATACAGAGAAGATTAGCATGGTCCTTACACAAGGATGACATATAAAATCATAAAGTGTTCCATTAAAAACAAAAGAAGAAATTGGGCTTCCCTGGTGGCACAGTGGTTGAGAGTCCGCCTGCCAATGCAGGGGACACGGGTTTGTGCCCCGGTCCGGGAAGATCCCACATGCCGCAGAGCGGCTGCGCCCGTGAGCCATGGCCGCTGAGCCTGCGCGTCCGGAGCCTGTGCTCCGCAACGGGAGAGGCCACAACAGCGAGAAGCCCGCGTACCACAAAAAAAAAAAAAAAAAAAGAAGAAGAAGAAATTATGACTTTTCAAAGATAACCCCAGGCCAGTGGATAAAGCTATATATATTAAAATGTAAATCTGGGGATTTGATCAGTTTAAATCTAACACAATGAAGAGTCCTTAGGGCCTAAGTGACTGCTTTTAACATCCCAGTGTGTAGTTTATAACTCTTAAGGAGGACTGTGTCTGGGGATTTGATCAGTTTAAATCTAACACAATGAAGAGTCCTTAGGGCCAGAAAGTGACTGCTTTTAACATCCCAGTGTGTATTTTATAACTCTTAAGGAGGACTGTGTCCTTCCACAGTGTGAAGTAGATTGAGAATGCCCTGAGGAACCTAATTTTGAGAAGGTAAGTGGAATTTTCATTAAGCAAACAAGAAAGGGAAGCTGGACAGAGTGGAAGGTCAGGAGAGGAGTCCAGAAAAAACTGTAAGGACAAGGACAGGAAAGTTGGATAGAAAATGCTAAGACAGGAACTCTGGTTCCTGATAAAAACTAGACTTACACTTATTTTATAGGCTAAATGATAAAGGCATACAACCTGAGAAGAAGAGAAAGTGGAGAACAGCTGTTTCATCATCATAATCTCTGTCTAGAACACCTCCATCCATTTTATCTTTGGAGTAGGCTGGAGCAATGAAGTTAAACTACAGTGCTGAACTTGGCTATTCATAAGCTATGATACCAGCTAAGACTCAATCAACATCTACCAAAATCTTGGAAGTTGCTACTTAACATTTGTCTCTATAGTTTTATTTATTCATTATTTCTGCCTTAGGATTTCCAGCAAATATCCGCTCTTTTATTTTTATTTTGATAGATTTATATTTCCCACTACTACATAAAATCTGAAATAGAATCTCATTGATAATTTTGTTATAACTGGAAATGATAATTTATAATAAGAATAGTTATCATACATTGATCACCTTCTACATGCCAAAAAACGAGTGTCACCCTATAAATATTATCCTTAATCACCACAAAAACACTATGAAGCTAATGTTGCTATCTTCTTTCTTCTCATGGGGAAGCTTGGGCTCAATAAGGTTATTTTGTCCAAGGTTACACAATTTTAATCTATTTTTGTCAAGATTTCCAAAGCCTGTGTTCTTTCCTCTACTACACTATGCTATTTCATTCTCTCCAAAGACCCCTGAATCAAGTGGAAATGCCCCGATGTTTCTGAAATATGTAGGCCAGCAATATTAAGCATATTTGAAGCTACATTTTTCCATTTATGTGACTCCATTTTCCTTTGTACCCAGACACCCTTGGGAAACTACTACTTTACCATGAGTTGCAGATTAAAGTAAAATAAAAAAGTAATCATAAAAAGCATTTCATGACATAGGAGGATGTTCATTTCTGAATAAGACTTGACAAAATTTCATCAAATTTTATGAGCTTTAAGCATCATATGTTAATGAATCTGGAAGGTTATCTAACATATAATACTTAATCTTCTGCTTATCTACCTTATAGCAGACAAACATACTTATTTTTGAAAATCTTTTTTTCTTTCCTTTTGCAGAATATCTAGTAAAAATTTGACATTGTTATCACTGAGTTTAAAATGCTACATGATTTCCTATTAAAATTCTTAAAAATATAATATAGAGGTCCCTTTTTTCTCCCATTTACCAAGGATGCATATCTTAACTCATCTTCTCTAAAATAAATCTACCACTGTATAAATCTAACCTAACATTAAAGTAAGATTAGAAGATCACAAATCTAACATAACACTAAAGTAAGATTTTGCTAGATCATTTTGTATTACAAACCCTGTATGCAGAGTTTTATTAATGGCTGATACTTACTTGCAGTATAATAAATATTCAGCTTCCCAAGGGTGACTTCATTCCAGTTTTATCTTCTTCCATATTTAAATCCTGTACCAGCCATCTCTGCTTACTGAAACAAAAAGAGTTAAAAATTACTGAGTACTTAATATATCCTAGGTATTTTAATCATTTTATTTTTTCAATTTGCTTTTCTTTTTTTTAATTTTTATTGGAGTATAGTTGATTTACAATGTTGTATTAGTTTCAGGTGTACAGCAAAGTGAATCAGTTACACATATACATATATCCACTCTTTTTTTTAGATTCTTTTCCCATATAAGTCATTACAGAGTATTGACTAGAGTTCCCTGTGCTATACAGCAGGTTCTTAGTAGTTATCTATTTGATATATATTCAACAGTAGCATGTATATGTCAATCCCAATCTCCCAATTTATCTACCCAGCCCCCCACTTATCCCCTGGTAAACCATAAGTTTGTTTTCTATACCCGTGACTCTGCTTCTGTTTTGTAAATAAGTTCATTTGTACTCTTTTTTTAGATTCCACATATAAGCGATATCATATGATATTTGTCTTTATGTGTCTGACTTACGTCACCCAGTATGACAATCTCTAGGTCCATCCATGTTGCTGCGAATGGCATTAGTTTTTCTTTTTATGGCTGTGCAATATTACATTATATATATAATGGAATATTATATTATAATAATAATTATATTATAATTATATATATAATTATTGTATTATAATATATTATAATGGAATATATATACACATACCATATCTTCTTTATCCATTCCTCTGTTGATGGGCATTTAGGTTGCTTCCATGTCCTGGCTATTGTAAATAGTGCTGCAATGAACATTGGGGTGCATATATCTTTTTGAATTATGGTTTCCTCAGGGTATATGCCCAGTAGTGGGATTGCTGGGTCACATGGTAGTCCTATTTTTAGTTTTTTAAGGAACCTCCATAGTGTTCTCCATAGTGGTTGTACCAATTTACATTCCCACCAACAGCATAGGAGGGTTTCCTTTTCTCCACCCCCTCTCCAACATTTACTGTTTGTAGATTTTTGATGATGGCCATTCTGACCAGTGATACCTCATTGTAGTTTTGTTTTGCATTTCTCTAATAATTAGTGATGTTGAGCAACTTTTCATGTGCTTTTTTGCCATCTGTATGTCTTCTCTGGAGAAATGTCTATTTAGATCTTCTACGCATTTTTCGATTGTTATTTGTTTTGTTGATATTGAGCTGCATGAGCTGTTTGTATATTTTGGAGACTAATCCCTTGTTGGCTGCTTAGTTTGCAAATATTTTCTCCCATTCTGAGGGTCATCTTTTTGTTTTGTTTATGGTTTCCTTTGCTATGCAAAAGCTTTCAAGTTTAATTAGATCCCATTTGTTTATTTTAGGTTTTATTTTCATTACTCTAGGAGGTGGATCAAAAAAGATCTTGCTGTGATTTATGTCAAAGAGTGTTCTGCCTATGTTTTCCTATAAGAGTTTTATAGTATCCAGCCTTATATTTTAAACAGAACATCTTGATTTATCCTCATGACAGATCTATAAAGGATATACAAATATTACCCCCATTTTACAGATAAGAAAACTGAGTTTAAGTAATATACCCAAATTTATTCAGTTAACAAGTATAGAGCATGGATTCAAATCCAAGTAGTCTTAACTCGAGAGCCTTTTGATGACTTAGCTACTCTTTAACATATAACTTTCACTCCCTTTGGCCCCTTCTCTTAGTCTGCCTTAAGTTATTGTAATACCTCACTGCCTGCACAAATTCAGAAAATAAAGGACAGAGTCTCTGTCTCTTTTATTCCTTTTATCATCTTACTATTTCCCAAGATAAGACCTGGACAAAATAGTTCAACTTGAATTAAATTATTAAATTAATTAGATGAATCATTTATTCATTCCATAAATATCTATTAAGCATGTCTCTGTGCCAGTTACTGTGATATAATATATGATAGAGATAGAATGGTCAACAATGTAGGTAAGGGTCTTCTTTACCCTCCTAAATGAATATTCTAATTTGGTGACATTATATTTATAAACTAATTCTAGGTGGTCAGTGATTTTGTTGTTACACTTTTAGTTGTCGGTGAAAGAAACACAATCAAAACTAGCTTAAGTTAAAAGGTAACTTAATGACTTACATTCCTGAGAAATCTAAGAGGTGACTGACTTCAGACACAATTTGATCTAGGGTGTCAAAAATGCCATCAAGAAGTATTCTCTCTCTCTCCCCGACCCCTTTCTCTCTCTCTCTCCCTCTCTCTCTCTCTCTCCCTAATTTCTGCTTTCCTCATTCTGTTTTATCCTTAGGCAGAGCTCTCTCCATGTGATGGCAACAAGAGCTCCCAGGTACTCCAACTTACATCCTAGCGACTAAGGGGCAGGAAAGTACTTTTTCCTTAAAGTTCCAGCAAACACTTTTGGTGGAGCTCTCATTGTCCATGTTTGGGTCACACATCCATCTCTAAACCAATCAAAATGGTCATATTCATTGGCCTTGCCTGATGTGCTCATAGCTCATCCCTGTGGTAGGGGGGTGGAGCCTAGAAAACTGGGGAAAGGGAAGAGTGCCAATAAACCACATAGCTACCACTATTAAGGAAATAAAAGTGTTAGCTCCTCCATAAACTCACTGGGCAAGAAACAGTTCTTTATCCTATCATTAAAAGAAATTACCCCTCATAAAATGATCACCACCACCAAAAAAGATTTTTTTAAAAACCTTAGTTTGAATCATTTTCTTGTATTGGTAACTCTACTAAACACACCCATGATATTTAACCCATTAGTTTAAAAAAAGGGACAATCTCACCACAAAAGCAGCAGGCTATTAGCCAGATTCTAAACTGATGTATGCATTAAAATGGCTACAGTTAAGAGCTATTTTTATTTTAAAAATCCAAATATTAACAAAACATCTAATTGCTTCTTTTAGATAATTGGAATTATAATCTCTTCTACCCATACCACGTCCACAGAAAACCTTTCCTGAGCTCAGTTTAAACAATCTTTATTAGCATATCATCCGTTGATCCCAAAAATGCTTGATAAGTAGTATCACAAATTGGTACATAAAAAGTGAACTCAAAGTCAAACTGATTTACATATTAAAATTCTGAAAAACAGAATCGCACCAAATACAGCTATAATGTATAAAACACAGTGGTAGACTGAAATTAATGGGAAGGTCAGGGAATGGAAAGCAAATAGAAGTAACTGAAATACACTTTAATTCCTTTCACTTTGGCGGACTGAATACATAAGCAGTGAAAAATCACCTAGTTGATTATGGGAACACAGGGAGCAATCAAAGTTAAAAAAAAATCAAAGGAGCAAGAAATCAAGGTAGCTAAAGGGAATAACTTGGCAACAGATGAGAAATAAAAATAAAGAAAGCAGCTGACAAACTGAAAAAGGTGACTGGGGAATCCTTAGGGCATAATGAGGGAAAGTGGGCTTTAACAAAATGTAGGGACAGACTTTCAGCTACAACCAAAAAGCTCATGAGATATTAACAATGAGCCCACTAGTTAAAAACAGAATTAAATGCAGCTGGTATAATTTCAGAGTCCAGTAGATAGCATCAATCCATAAGAAGAAAATCCATCAGGTATTATTAGTGAAGAACGTAAAGGTACCAAATTGTATATGCATACTGCATGAACTAGGCTAAGTATAGAGCAATAAAAAGGGGAGCTTAAGACACTTAAATAGGGCTTCCCTGGTGGCACAGTAGTTAAGAATACGCCTGCCAATGCAAGAGACATGGGTTCGAGCCCTGGTCCGGGAAGATCCCACGTGCTGTGGAGCAACTAAGCCCACGCGCCACAACTACTGAAGCCTGCACGCCTAGAGCCTGTGCTCCGCAACAAGAGAACCACCGCAATCAGAAGCCCACAGACCGCAGTGAAGAGTAGGCCCCACTCACCACAACTAGAGAAAGCACGCATGCAGCAACAAAGACCCAACTCAGCTAAAAATAAATAAATAAATTTTTTTTAAAAAGACAAATAAACAGACAATGAAACAAATAAACAATATTGATGGGAGCCTCTTCTTTCTAAGGGATTTGGGATTATATCAGACAAGAAGTCCTCCTTAGGACAGTGAGCTCATGTAAAACAAAGAAATTCTCATTAAAATGCTGTTAAAGGAATGGAGACCCAGATTAGACTTCTACTTACATATCAACCTAATCTTTTTTTTTAAGTGTGACAAAAAGAATTCTATATGTTCATCAAAGAACATTTTATTTTCTCTGGAGCACATAGCCAGACAGCATTTTGCAATTAGGTGGGAATATGTAAATGAGTTCTGAACAACAGAATGTGGGAGGAAGTGATAAATAATACTCCCATGCCTGGCCCTAAAATCTCTTGGGCTACCCTTCTAGTTCTTTCTCTCCTCTGTCCAAGGAAATGGTAGAGTCACCACATAAAAGGAGCCTGGTGCCCTGAGTGACTGCATGGAGAAGAGCCTCCCTGTGGACCCACAGCTAACTCTGACATAAATATTAAATGTTTATTTTATTGAACAGCTGATATCAACCTACCCTGGTTCATACACAAACGTAGGTCCAGAACTTACTGAAGAAAACTGAATTGTTTACATTATAAAACCAGATGATTTTTTAAAAAGAGAGCTAAGGAGAGACAAGAAGGTAGAGTCCTGAAGTACAGCTAAAGTATAGGGATAGATGAAGTGGAACAATTAGTGAATTCACATTATTTGAAGTTGCAAAGGGGTATTTAAGAGAAAGGATGTCTAAAATAAACTCGAATTATATGCTGTGCTCTGCTGCATTGCAAATTAATCCCCTTCTTGGATGCTAAGTCTTCAGTAAAATTTGCTAAATGCAAAGCCTTAAAAAATGTTATCTTGATAGTGAAAGGACTGTATCAGGGTGGTGTCACAGCACTGTACACAGGAGGTGAAACAAAGAGTGAAGATTAAGAATTTAGTAACAGCAGCTTCTTTACCCATTCTGTGAGGACAGCATCACCCTAAAACCAAAACCAGGTAAAGACATTACCAGAAAGAACCAAAAAAAAACTACAGATCAATAACTCATGAATATAGAAACCAACAAAACATTAGAAAATCAAATCCAACAAGGTATAAAAGAATTATACAGCATGAAAAAATATGATTTATCTCAGGTAACAGTATTGGGAAAACTGGATATTCACATGCAAAAGAATGAAATTCGACCTCTCTCTTACATCACTAACAAAAAATTAACTGGAAATGGATTAAAGAATTAAATGTAAGCCCTAAAACCATAAAACTCCTAGAAGAAAATAGAGGAAACGCTCCTTGACATTGGCCTGGGCAACAATTTTTTGGACATGACACCAAAAGCAAAGGCAACAAAAGCAAAAATAAACACGTGGGAATACATCAAACTAAAAAGCTTTTGCTCAGCAAAGGAAACCAACAACAAAATCAAAAGGAAACCTATAGAATGGGAGAAAACATTTCCAAACAATATATCTAATAAGAGGTTAGTAACTAAAATATATAAGCACTCATACAAATTAATAGCAAAACCAACAATAATAATAATACAATTAGAAAATGGACAGAGTACCTGAATAGACATTTTTTGAAAGAAGACATACAAATGGTCAACAGGACATAAAAGGATGCACAACATCACTAATCATGAGGAAAATACAAATCAAAACAACCTTGAGGTTATCACCTTATGCCTGTTAGAACAGCAATCATCAAAAAGACAAGGGATAGGGCTTCCCTAGTGGCGCAGTGGTTGAGAATCCACCTGCCGATGCAGGGGACACAGGTTTGTGCCCCGGTCTGGGAAGATCCCACATGCCGCGGAGCGGCTAGGCCCGTGAGCCATGGTCGCTGAGGCTATGCGTCCGGAGCCTGTGCTCCACAACAGGAGAGGCCACAACAGTGACAGGCCTGCGTACCGCAGAAAAACAAAAACAAAACAAAACAAAAAAAAAGACAAGGAACAAATGCTGGTGGGAATGTGGAAAAAGGGAACCCTAGTGCCTTGTTGTTGGGAATGTAACTGGTACATCCACTATGGAAAACAGTATGGCGGTTCCTCAAAAAATTAAAACTAGAACTGCCATATGATCCAACAATTCCACTTCTGGGTATACATTTAAGGGAATGTTATCTTGAAGAGATATATGTACTCCCATATTCAATGCAGCACTATTCACAATAGTCAAGGTATGGAAACAACCTAAGTTTTTGTCAATGGATGAATGGATCAAGAAAATGTGGTATACATACAAAATAGAATATCATTCAGCTTTGGAAAAGAAGAAAATTCTATCATCTGTGACAACATGGATGAACCTGGAAAGCATTATGCTAAGTGAAATAAGTCAGGCAAGCAAAGAAAGACAAATACTGCATGGTATCACTTATATGTGGAATATTAAAAAAAAAAAGTGTACTCATAGAAACAGAGAACAGAAATGTGGCTGCTAAGAACTGGGTTTGGGGAAAATAGGGAGAGGTTGGTAAAAGATTACCAACTTTCAGTTATAAGATGAATAAGGTCTGAGGATCTAATGTATGACATCGTAATCACAGATGATAACAATATATTGTATTATTGAAATTTGCTAAGAGAGTAGAACATTAGTGTTCTCAACAGAAAAAGGAGGGGTAAAAGGTATTGCTACTTATATTCATTGTAAAAAAAAATTTAGAAAAAAACACAAAAATTAGAGAGCTAAAAATACTGACAGCCCATAATCCCAACACTCAGAGTATCACTAGTATCATTTTAACAATTATAATGTTAATAACTGATACTACCTTCTATATCCCTATTTTTTAACACTTAACCTTTAATCGCTGACCTTATCCTAATGTCCTGACAACCTCTTTGTAAATGTTATTTTAAGATAAATATGCCATACCTGTAAATACCATTAAGTTATATAATCATTCCCCCCTAAATGGGAACATTTCAGTTGTTCTAATTTGGTTAAGTAGTATTGCAATAATAAAAATTATGCGTATACATGTTTTCTATAGTTTGCATTGCCTTAAGATAAATTTCTAAAAGATGAATTCTTAAGTCATGGTGAATCATATAAAATGAAGGCTGAAAACATACGTTGAATTAGAGAACTATAGTTACTTTTTGGAGATATCTTCTAGCTGTAATTACAACATTCTCAAAGAAGATACATAAGTACTGCTAAAATTAGCAATGGGCTGAAGGTATTGACATATTGTAAATTAATATTATATTCAAGTAGATTGGAGTTATTTCTTAAATCTGAAGGGAAGAGTCATAAAGGGTGGTTCTTTATCCAGTGGAATAGATTTTTGAGCTACTGTATTATTTGGAATGATCGATTTTAAGTACGTGGCATGACACACCCCTACATGCATCTTATTTCAAATGTCTAAGATGGCACAACCACTAGGCTTTCCTTATTGAGAAAAAGGCAATATTTTTCAATCCAAAGAGACACTGAAAAGTTGTCTTAGCAAAAGATAAAGAACAAAAATATACGTTTTTCCTAAATTCCTTATTCAGAACCTGCATCCTTACGTTTACAACTAGTTTTACATAAGGTAGTCGCCTATCCCCGACTTTTCCTTCTACTTGAAATCCAGCTGCATTCCAGTTTGCTAATATGTGAAAGACCAGTTGCATCATAGGCTTGACTAAATGTCATTTCAAATGGCACATTACAAGATCGCAAAATATATATTATAAACCAAAACAAAGAAACTGCTGAAGTCGTTAGAATAAAGGATGGTAGATTTACGTGTGATATTTCCAGCAAAACATCAACTCTTGAGTTCACTTTTAGGCAATATTCTGGGAACAAAGAGATGAGATTTAACTAGCCATATTTTAAAATACATACTACAGCGACATTATTTTTAAACCATGGTACTCTCTTGAAAAAAAATAGAAACTTGAAAACAAACAGAAGTCAAGAAAAAATACACATGCATACAAAAATTAAGTATAAGATAAAGATGAGGCAATGACATTATTCCATAAATGATGTTGTAAAGCTGAATAGCTATTTGGGAAAAAAATAATTGCATCCATATCCCATACGTTATTCCAGTAAACATTTCAAAATATTAATACTTAAGTGAAAAATGAAAGCAGTTCTGAAGAAAATAAGGGAAAAAACTTTCATAACCCAGGTTTGGAAGCTTTTCTAAGTATGACAAAACAGAGAAAGGAGAAAAGATGGATAAATTGGACCTAATTTTTTTTTTAATATCTTTACTGGAGTATAATTGCTTTACAGTGGTGTGTTAGTTTCTGCTGTATAACAAAGAGAATCAGCTATATGTGTACATATACCCCCATATCTCCTCCTTCTTGCATCTCACTCCCACTCTCCCTATCCCACCCCTCTAGGTGGACACAAAGCACCGAGTTGATCTCCCTCTGCTATGCAGCTGCTTCCCACTAGCTATCTATTTTACATTTGGGAGTGTATGTATGTCCATGCCACTCTCTCACTTAATCCCAGCTTACCCTTTCCCCTCCCTGTGTCCTCAAGTCCATTCTCTACATCTACATGTTTATTCCTGTCCTGCCCCTAGG
The DNA here is from genome assembly GCF_949774975.1 of Lagenorhynchus albirostris. Taxonomy (NCBI): domain Eukaryota; kingdom Metazoa; phylum Chordata; class Mammalia; order Artiodactyla; family Delphinidae; genus Lagenorhynchus; species Lagenorhynchus albirostris. The sequence goes on along the minus strand of NC_083101.1, from coordinate 72,677,203 downwards.
TTCTTCAGAACCAATTTTTTTTTTTTTAGATTCCATATATATGTGTTAGCATACAGTATTTGTTTTTCTCTTTCTGACTTACTTCACTCTGTATGACAGTCTCTAGATCCATCCACCTCACTACAAATAACTCAATTTCGTTTCTTTTTATGGCTGAGTAATATTCCATTGTATATATGTGCCACATCTTCTTTATCCATTCATCCGATGATGGACATTTAGGTTGTTTCCATGTCCTGGCTACTGTAAATAGGGCTGCAATGAACATTGTGGTACATGACTTTTCAAATTATGGTTTCCTCAGGGTATATGCCCAGTAGTGGGATTGCTGGGTCATATGGTAGTTCTATTTGTAGTTTTTTAAGGAACCTCCATACTGTTCTCCATAGTGGCTGTATAAATTTACATTCCCACCGACAGTGCAAGAGGGTTCCCTTTTCTCCACACCCTCTCCAGCATTTATTGTTTCTAGATTTTTGATGACAGCCATTCTGACTGGTGTGAGGTGATACCTCATTGTAGTTTTGATTTGTATTTCTCTAATGATCAGTGATGTTGAGCATCCTTTCATGTGTTTGTTGGCAATCTGTATATCTTCTTTGCAGAAATGTCTATTTAGGTCTTCTGCCCATTTTTGGATTGGGTTGTTTGTTTTTTTGATATTGAGGTGCATGAGCTGCTTGTAAATTTTGGAGATTATTCCTTTGTCAGTTGCTTCATTTGCAAACATTTTCTCCCATTCTGAGGGTTGTCTTTTCGCCTTGTTTATGGTTTCCTTTGCTGTGCAAAAGATTTTAAGTTTCATGAGGTCCCATTTTTTTATTTTTGTTTTTATTTCCATTTGCACCTAATTTTTAAAAATAAAATCTATATGACAAAAAAAAACCCTCACACAAATAGTTATAAAGATAACAAAATGAGAACGTTTTTGTAATTCATATTACAATGGATTGACTAATATTTATCTAATATACAAATATTCTAACATTTCTCTAATATACAATATTCTTGTCAAAATATTCTTGTCAGTATTTTGCCTCTTAACAAGAATAATTTAAAAAACAATAGAAAACATAGCTAAAGAATATGAACATACATTTCACAGAGCTGTAAATACAGATGGCTCTTAAAAATGTGAAAAGATGCCGACCAAGGAAAAGGAATTAGAATTGTTGAACTTACCTTCAGGACTTATCATTATTCACAAATAATTAAAAGACAGGTATTTAGAAATAACAATGTCACCTATAATATTTTCAATTTGATAATGTTTGTTTAGTCTTCAGGTGACTTTCCATCACTGTTTACTGCACAAAGTGAATTTGTTAGACCACTTGTACTGAATATAACTGAAAAGGAAAAAATAGAAAATTTTGCCAGAATTGGGGAAGAAGAAACAATTTGGCTAGGTTTTGTTTTTGTTTGTGCTTTTTTTAAGTTGAGTTCTGGGGGGAAGGGGATTGTCAACTTTTTAGAAATACATTATTAACAAATTCTGAAAAGTACAAAAAGCATCATAATAATCACCCATAATCATACCTGAAAGTGGATACACTGAGCATTTTAATGTAATTTCCCTCTCCATTTCCTCTATAAATATACATTCCTTTATGACACACACACACATACACCCAATACATACAGTATATACTATATACTATAGAATATATTATACAATGTAAAATCGCAGAATTTTCTAATCTGTATTTTTCACTGAACATACCATAAGCTAGGGAAAGAGCTTGAAACAGCTTTGAAGAAAATATAAGAGTATTTTAGTACATGAGATAGCAGTTCCAAGACCTTATATAAGAATGGGAGGTTGGGGGAAGAGGGTTGAATTTCACTTTCTTCATAGCAATGTGTATGTGTCTGTTAGAGAAACCTATATTTTCTGTCCTCTTGTTTCCTTTCCATAGAGAGAGACTTCCCCCAAAAATACCACTTCTCATTTCTTTCCCATGTGAGGCAGAGTGACTTATCTGATTAGTGAGTTTGAAAACAGAATTGTCCATGGGCAGCTCTGCTCTTTCAGCATTCTCTCTGTCTCCATGCAGGAAGCATTCATTCTCTTTGCATTCTGTCTTGCAAAATTACTGTTCCAGTGATAAGACTTGTGCCTGCCTGAGTGGGTAAATTTAATTCTAGAGTAAAGTGTTGGGAAGCACATCAAAACTATAATCTCCAATACAGCCTTAATTTGCAATTAAGTTGCTACTTTATCTTGAGATGTTTGCCTCTTCTCATTTGACTTGAACTTGCAAGGTGAAGAAAGGTAATATGTGTAAAACCCCAACTTTGCTTATAACTATGTGTCCAATTCACAAAGCATTTTCTTGTCCATTATCTTATTCGATTTTCACAGTAACTCTTAGATGTAGGAAAGAGGACATTAACATTTGTTAAGTGCATGCCTACTGTTTGTCAGAAATGTGCCACAAGATTTACTATTTTTAAATTTTAATGAATCTTCACAACTTTGAAAATAGAATTTGCCCTTATTTTAAAGATCAGAAAATAGAGTTTCGTAGAGGTGAAATGATTTGCCTTAAGATAGATAACTGGTTAAGAGGCAAGACTAGAAGTTCAAACAGACTGTAAACACCAGGATTTTGTCCCTCATTCACTTCTATATTTCCAGGTCTTAGTCTCATACTTGGCACAGAGAAGGCATTCAATCAATATGGTTCAATAAATGACTCTAAATAAATGCTCTTTCCACTGCATCATGGAGGGAGAAGAGAGACATTTTAAACTACCAAACTCAGGGAAGCTTCAAGCTACAATCCTATTTCCATGGGAGTTGGAAGGGGAGGGGATGGGGGGGACTAAGGCTTGTTTTTTGAGATGTTTATGTGGTTATATGTGATATAGCAGAAAACAGAACGGACTATGAAATTCGAGATCTAGTATGTCATAGGGGTCTTGTCACTGCTAAAGCAGTGAGATCTTTGACACAGTCATTTGCTTGCTCTCATCCACAATTCTCTTAACTGAAAAATAGAAGTGTTAAACAAATTATCTTGGAAGTTGTTTTAACCCTGACAGTCTACCAATATGTGATGCCCAAAGCTCATCCTTAAAAAGAACAAATGCTGCTTCTTTCTAAACAACAAATACTGTGTATTTATTGTATATTTATATAGAGAAATTATAATTTAACACATGTATAAAGGCACCTATAGTTTTGAATATAACATAATTCTCACATGTCCACAAGTCTACAAGCCCAGAAATTCCTGAGGATAGACAGAGATGTTAGTCCATAACATCACAACATTCTAAACAGGAAGTTATATCACAAATTCTGTTGGAAAATGTATTGTTCCAAAAGTCATGATTTAGAACTTGCCTTTAATACTGAGCAGAACTAAGGCCAAATAGGAAAACGGTTTTGCCTAAGGAAAGGAAAAGAGTTAGATCTACCTTCTATCCAGGCTTCTCCCTCCTTTGTGCCTCTTACACACACACACACACACACACACACACACACACACACACACACACACACATACACACCATAAATGATATTTTGCCATGAACACACACCACACAGATATCTTATTTTAAAAGACGGAGAAAGGAAATTAAAAGAAGCAGTCCTTTTCTTTTTCACATCTGACGATGCCCCCAGCGACAGGTGACAATGAAGGAAATCTGCAGTAATACACATCCTGCTATATCTTTGCTGACCTGAGTCTTTCACAGTCAAAGAGAAAGCAGGTAGCATCCTCCATTAGCAGAAGAAAAGGTTTAAAAATTGCTCAAGTTTACCAGTGTCATTATTATATTTTTTTAGATGCAGGTGTAAGATTCAAAGTGACAGCAGAATGTACATGTCAAAATATATTCTATTCATTGGCCTAACTTTTGGGAAAATAAACGAGCCTGAAAATTAATTTAATCTATTTACAAGTTTAAACCATAATGTTCTAGGGGAAAAAAACACAAAACGCATTAAGATCATCATTGCCTGCATCCAGAGGCATACAATTAATTGCCTATTGGATACCAATTCTAGCCAAATCATTCCTACAAAGAAGCAACAAAGGCGTGTTTCTTGCTAGACAAGAACCAAGTATTGTCTTACTAATTTTCAAAAGGAAAAGGGGATGGGGGAAGGTGCAATGAATTACTGTCAGATAAAGGTGCTATATATATCTTAGAATTATTAAGGAAGTATTTTTTTAATTAGGTGGCGGTAGTCTCTGTAATATTGATACATAAATGATTATTATTTAGCCCAGCAGAATTTTGTAGTCCTTACTCTAGATTTTGCCTCCCTATTGAAAAATTTAACCCTGACACCAGTTATCTAGCATTAATATCAATAAAAGTCTCTTCCTTCTGCTTTAGCAGCTTCATAGTAATAATGTAGCCAGAATTTAAAAATAGTCCCTTACAAATATACCCTTTAACCTTCAAAGCACTTATACATCCATTACCAAGAATTATAGAATACATGAACAAAAGGGATATCAGGTATAATTTTCTAAAATACCCTTATTTGACATGCCATTTAGTCAGTAAATACCATTTGTGTACTTTCGAAGTAGGCACTATGCTGCCTGCGGAAAGGGAGAAAAACAAAATATATGCAAATGTTGTCATGGGGTTTTCCTGCTTGTCCAAGTTTATCTAATTTATAAGAGCCTGATCCAAGACTGTGACCAAAATCCCTTACTCCTAAGCTCTCTTCAGTATCCAGCGTGCCCTTCTGTTCTTTCTTGGTCCTCTAAATCACATAGCTACTATTATTCTCATTTTTAAAATAAAGCAATGAAAGACAAAAATTTATATTATAAGCTCAAAGTCATGTTCCTAAGCTACTTCAAAGCCAGGCTTTGTCCCATGTTTCCAGACACTTGGTCCAGTGTGCTTACTACTATAACCAGAAGTGCTAAGTAATGCTCTATGAATAGATTAACTCACAAATTTGGTAGTGGCTGCATGAACTGCATGGTTAAAGAGATGATTGTTGGCTATATCCAAGTTTAGAGGGAAGGAGTTCCTTAACTGATTAGCGATGTCTGCCATAGACACAAGAATGGGGATGATGGCAAGTGTGTTCAATATCTTCCATCTGCACACACAATTTTTTTACCTCAATAAAAGTCATTTATATTGTCAAACAAATACACTATTATGATATAATTTAAAAATTATATAATATATACTATTTCCTATCTTTATATCTATCCAATAAGCACAAAAGCTAATACGTGGTGCTAGATATTGGTAATATAAAAATGGGTAAGATTTGGTCTCTGTCCAAAAACAGCCTTACTCTAGCAGGAAATAGAAACCTAAACAGCTAACACAATAAGATAAGCATTGTACTTATAAACAAAGCTCTAATATTCCTATGTAGCATTTTTAATTTTATAACATGGGAAAAACAAGGCTTGGTATCTTCATATGCCGACTACCAAGTGAATGTTTCAATATAACCTGTAAGTATCATTATAAACATGCCCATGATAAATGTAACTCTTTCATAAGTTTGTTGTGCAAATTAAATGGTATAATGAATTTTAAGTGTTTAATAGAGTATCTGAAACGTAAAGAATACTCTAATACCAGCTACTATAAATTAGCACACTGCCCCTTCCTGAATCTCTACCACAAGTTCCACAGACAAATATAAAAATTCACAAAACTGAAAATTAAACTAAGAATCAAACTATTGTCAAAATCTGGAATAAATTTACACTAAATACAAAGGCTATGAAACTGGATTTTTAAGTATCAATGGACTTTGCTTCTGAGTGGATACAGTACGTTGTAGCTGGCAATAAGGAGAAAAAAAAATGGATAAACAGGAACAATTTTTTCATAGGCATACTGGAGAACTTTGAAAGCAAAGAAGACTAGATGAATTAAAATTCTAGGGGAAGAAAGGTCCTTCCTAAGTATTATGGGTTAAATTTTGTCCCTCAAAAATACATGTTGAAGTCCTAATAACCACCAGTACCTATAAATGTGACCTTATTTGGAAATAAGGACTTCACAGATGTAATCAAGTTCAGATGAGGTCATTACGGTGGGCCCTAGCTTCCAGAGCCATGAGAAAATAAATCTGTACTGTTTAAACCACCTGGAAACAAATACACTATGTGAGGAAACATTTCTGACCATTTTCTTCCCTGAATGCCTTCCTGATTCTGACCATGGCTGAAGATGAACGTTTTCCCAAGTAGAACTCAACAGCAGAACTTTTGGCAACCTTATGGAGTTGGCATGGCAGATTAGAAACTGGTGAAGCACAAAACTTAAAGCCCAATTTTCCCCATGAGACATTTGCTGAGCCTTAAAGCAGAATGGGAAGCTGGGAGACTACATCAAGAGGCTTTTAAAGGCACACAGAATTCCCTAAAAGTCTTATGAAAAGGTACATAAACATAACCAATAATCAAGAGGGGGAAAAAAAAAACCAGGAGTAGATCTACAGATTATCCCCATATGGGGAAAATAAAGAAGGACTCCAAAATACTGTGATTAATAAACCCTTACTAGGACTGCTCAGGAAGAGAGAGAGAAAGAGATCTCATATTATCAAAATCAGGATACAAAAGCAACATTACTAAAAATTATTAACATAATAAAAAATAGGGAGCAGTATACAATAAGCAATTTTACACCAATAAATTTGAAATTTAGATGAAATGGAAAAACTCATTGAAAACCATAAAATAGCAAAGCTGAAATAAGAAAATCATCTGAATAGTAGTCATTTATCAATTAAAGAAATTTAATTTGTAATTAAAACCTTTCTTACAGACAACCATTACTACTTATATTTTAATCAACCAATAAAATAACAAAATATATGAAACAACAGTTTTCAAGAACTTAACATCAGGCTGAAGGACAGTGATTACTGGAGAATACAAAAGAAAGAGGATGCGCCCTATTATTACCCCAGTTTACTGCCTTTAAAGAGTTTCTAGGCACGGACACACCAAGGGGATGCCCAGACAGAGCCCAGTGGGGTCCCTGAGTTAAAGAGACAGTGCTGAAAGTCCAGAGACACCAGGAACAAGAGTTTGCTGGAAGGAGTACCAGAGAGGAGGGAGAAATAAAAGGAAATAATTTCAGAGGACTGTAGAGTCCCCTTCAAGTATTCAGCTGAGTCTGAACAGCAGAAGCATTCTGAGGAAACTACCTGAGGCCAAGGAAAGAAAGCTGAAAGCATTAGAGATAATAATGTCTGATGCCTACACAGGTCCAGGAATAGAGCCTCTTCCCCCCAACAAATTTATCTCAGTAGTGGGGAAAATTTAACCCTAGACTGAGCATGGCTCAAGTCTCACCTAGTAAGTCTTAAAAGCAACACCTGAAGGGATCAAACTGTTTCCAAGTAATTTAATTGCATCTCAGACAAAAAGCCAAGAATATTTAGAAGCAGAAAAATATCAAGAAATGAAAAGGTAAAGTTCACAAATATCCAAAGCTTATCAGTTATACAAAGAAGTTTGATAATATGACCCATGAGTAAAACAATCCATTGAAACAAAAAACAATCAATTGAAACCAAACCAGAACTCCACAGATATTAGGATTAACAGACAACATTAAAAGAGTAATAACTGTATTAGAGAGCTAAGTGGAAATACAAAAGACGTAAAGAAAGAACCAAATTTCATTTCTAGAGATGAAAACTACCATTTGAAAGATTAAAAAGATTCAGTAGGTGTAATTACTGGAAGATTTAAAGGAATAACAACATAAAATACCCAAAACGTAACATATAAAGAAGAGAATTTTTTTAATAAACAAAGCATTAGAGAACTCCATTATAACTTCAAGCACCCTAATATACATATAATTTTTAAAGAAGATATACAGGTGGTGAATGAACATATGGCAAGATGCTTAACATTGTTAGACATTAGGAAAATGCTATTTAAAATCAGAATAAGTACTACTACACACCTATTAAAAAGGCTAAAATTAAAAAGACTGACGGTACCAAGTGTTAATGAGGACATGGAGGAACTGGAACTTTCATACACTACTGGTAGCAATAAAACTGACACAACACCTGTGGAAAGAACTTAGCACTTTCTAAAACATTATATATTAAACTATCATTTGGTCTTGTCATTCCATTCCTTGGTATCTACCCAAGAAAAATGAAAGCCAATGACCATACAAAGACTTTCACATAAAAGTTCATGACAGGTTTTCTGGAATAAGCAAAAGCTGGAGGCAACCCAACAAGAGGTAAATGGATAACAAACTGTGTTGGAAGAAACAATCCAACAAGCGGAAAATGGATAAATGTGGTGTATCTATACAATGGAATACTACTCAGCAATAAAAGAAGAACAAACCACTGTTACACACTACAACATGAACAAATATCTAAATGATTATGTTGAATGAAAGAAGCCAGTCAACAAAGAGTATATGTTGTATGAATCCATTTATTGGATTCATAATCCAATACATAAATTCATAATCCAATATATAATTCAATACATATATTTTCTAGAATTTTATATATAAAATTCTAGAAAATCTAAGCTAATATACTTATAGTTTCAGAAAGCATATTAATATTTGTCTGGGACCAGGGAAGTGGAGAGTCAGGAGGGAGGAATTTCAAAAGGTCACAGGAAACTTTCATAGGTGATAGTTATGTTCATTATTTACATTGTGGTGATGGTTTCACTAGGGTGTACATATGTTAAAATGTCAAATTGTTTTACAATTTTTGTAGTTTATTGCATGTCAATTATAATAAATGATGCTTTAAAAAAATTCCCACAAAGAATACTCCAGGCCAGATGGCTTCAGTAGTGAATTCCACCAGATATTTAAGAAAAAAATGTAATATAAATTTCATGCAAACTCTTTCAAAGAATACAAAATGAGAAAATACTTCCCATTGTCCCTGATACCAATATATCCCTGATACCGAAACTAGCAAGGACATTACATAAAAGGAAAATTGCAAGCTAATATGTCTTATAAAAATAAATGCAAAAACCCTAAACAAGATATTTGTAAGCTGAATTCAGCAATATATAAATACATCATTACCAAGAAGGAGTGCAATGTTGGGTTAACATGTGAAAATCTAACCATGCAATCCACCATTTTAACAGAATAAAAAAATTATTATCTCAATATATACATAAAAATTATTTGATAAAATCTAAAACTTGTTAATGATAAAGCCTCTTAGCATACTAGTAATAAAAGAGAGCTATCTAAGTCTGATAAAAGTTAGCTACAAAAGTCCTACAGTTAGCATCCCTCTTAATGGTAAAATATTGAACACTTTTCTCTTTAGTTAAGAAACCTCATAAGGATATCCATATCACCACTTCTATTCAACATTATGCTTTTAGTAATGCAAGAAAAATGAAAACAAAGTTTTAAAATTGAAAAGGAAGAAATCATATTGTCAACATTCATAGACACGATTGTGTATGCAGAAATCTAAAAGAATCTACACACTATTAGGATTTGTAAATAAATTAATAATTAGACATAGTGAATAAACAGTTTATGAATTCAATTTACAAAAATGTTTTTTACACATTTTCAAGAAACAATTGGAAAATGTAATTTTTAAAAGAACACCATTTACATAGTATCAAAAACATCAAATATATAGGAATAAATCTAATAAAATCTATATAAGGCAAAACAATAAATCATATTGAGAGGAATTTTTGAAGACTTAAATAAATATAGAAATATGCAGTATTAATGGATTAAAAGGCTGAATGTTGTTAAAATGTTAATTCTCTTCAAATTGATCTACAGTGTCAATGCAATCCTAATCAAAATACCAACATGTTTATTGTGTGAGAGAGAAACGGCAAGTTGATTCGAATATTTGTATGAAAATTAAAAGGACTTAAAATTGCCAAGACAGAATCTGAAATATTAAGCTGCCAGACTTTAAGACTTATAGGAAGTCTTGTAGGAAGCAACTGAAATTAAGATAATGTGGTACTGGCAAAAGGATATATATGCAAATACACCAATGGGATAGACTAGATAGAATCCAGGAACAGATTCACACATAAATGTTCAACTGATTTACTTTAAAGGTACCTGTACCTTCTAATATAGGAAGGATGCTCTTTCAAATAAATGGTATTAGAGCAACTGGATATCTAAATGTGAAAGTATCAACCATGGCTATTTCATTCCATACACAAATTAATTTGATATGGATCATAGACCTAAATGTTAAACAATAAATCTTCCAGTGAAAAACAGGAAAACATCATCATGGCCTTGAATTAGGCAAAATTTTCTTAAAAGAACACAGAAAGCATTAACCATTTTTAAAAAAGGTTGAGAAACTGAATTTCATTAAAATTAAGATATTCTGGCTATCCAAAATCATAATTAAAAAGGAGAACATGCAAGACACAGAGGGGGAGAAAATATAATTGATAAAAGGGTTCACAACCAGAAAACATAAAGAACTCCTAAGAATCATTAAGAAAGACATAGACACCCCAATTTCTTTTTAATGGGCACAATTCTTAAAGAGGTATCCACAAGAAAAGAGATCAAATGGCTATGTACATATATGGAAAGGTACACAATTGGTCATCAAAGAAACTGAAATTAAGACAACAGTGAAATACTTTTACACATCAACCACAATGGCTAAAATTCCAAATGATTTATCATACCAAGTGTTAATAAAGACATGGAGCAACTGAAATTCTCATATGTTGCTCACTGGAGTGTAAACTGGTAAAACTAGTTTGGGAAACTTTGCACTGGCAATCTTATGACCCACAATTCCACTCCTAGGTATGTATCCAAGAAAAATGAATGTATTTGTAAACAAGAAGACGTGCTCAAGAATGTTATAATTCTTTTATTTATTATAACCAAATGCTAGAAACAACCAAAATAACTATCAGCCGTAAAATGAATGCATAAACTGTGACATTACTGCTACAATAATCAAAAAGTATGGTACTGGCACAAAAAGAGACATATATATCAATGGAACAGGATAGAAAGCCCAGAAACATACCCATGCACTTATGGTCAACTAATCTACAACAAAGGAGGCAAGAATATACAATGGAGAAAACACAGTCTCTTCAATAAGTGGTGCTGGGAAAACTGGACAACTACATGTAGAAGAATGAAATTAGAACATTCTCTAACACCATATACAAAAGTAAACTCAAAATGGATTAAAGACCTAAATGTAAGACCAGATACTATAAAACTCCTAGAGGGAAACATAGAACACTCTTTGACACAAATTGCAGGTATATTTTTTGGATCCGCCTCCTAGAGTAATGGGAATAAAAACAAAAAGAAACAAATGGGACCTAATTAAACTTAAAAGATTTTGCACAGCAAAGGAAAACATAAACAAGACCAAAAGACAACCCTCAGAATGGGAGAAAATATTTGCAAATGATGCTACCAACAAGGGTTTAATTTCCAAAATATACGAATAGCTCATACATCTTAATATCAAAAAAACAAACAACCTGATCAAAAAATGAGCAGAAGAGCTAACTGACATTTCTCCAAAGACATACAGAGGGCTAACAGGCACATAAAAATATTCTCAACATCATTAATTATTAGAGAAATGCAAATCAAAACTACAATGAGGTACCATCTCACACCATTCAGAACGGCCATCATCAAAATGTCTACAAATAATAAGTGCTGGAGAAGGTGTGAAGAAAAAGGAACCCTCCATCAATGTTGGTGGAAATGTAAACTGGTACAGCCACTATGGAGAACAGTATGGAGGTTCCTTATAAAACTAAAAGTAGAATTACTATATGATCTAGCAATCCCACCACTGGGCATACACCCAGAGAAAAAAGATACATACACCCCAATGTTCATTGCAGCACTATTTACAATAGCCAGGACATGGAAGCAACCTAAATGTCCATCAACAACAAATGATGCAGTATATATATATATATATATATATATATATATATATATATATATATATACACACACACACACACACACACACACAACAGAATATTACTCAGCCATAAAAAAGAATGAAATAATGTCATTTGCAGCAACATGGGTGGACCTAGAGATTATCATATTAAGTGAAGTAAGTCAGACAGAGAAAGACAAATATCATATGATATCACTTATATGTGGAATCTAAAAAATTGATACAAATGAACTTATTTACCAAACAGAAATAGATCCACAGACATAGAAAACAAATTTATGGTTACCAAAGGGGAGAGTGAGGGCCAGGCTAGGAGAGATAAATTAGCAGTTTAAGATTTGAATTTAAGATACACACTACCACATATAAAATAGTATATATACTACATATATATATATTTATATACACATATATATATATAATATATAACTCAATCACTTTGCTGTACACTTGAAACTAAAACAACATTGTAAGTTATACGTTGATTAAAAACAAAACTGTGACATGAGATACTACACACACACACACACACACACACACACACACACGCATGCACAAGAAAAACCACCACATGCAAACAGCCAGATAGAAAAGAGGTCATAAAGCACGATCCTAAGAAGTTCAAGAATTGCAAAATTTATTGATGGTGAAAGATGTCAAAATAGTGGTTATCTCTGCAAAGGAGTGGGGATATTATTGATCAGGAAAATGTCCAAGGAAACTTTATATGGTGTTCTAAAAGTTCTATACCTCAATGTGGGAGACAGTTAGTTACATTGTTATACACACATATAAAAAGTCAATGAGCTGTACACTTTAAAACTGAGACTTTACTACATATATTTGATACCTGAATAAAAATAAATATAAAACATTAATAATTTTGTTTAAAAGTTAAAAATTAAAACAGGGCCAAAGAGGTTGTATCTTGCATTCTAGTTAAGGTAGAACATGCGCTAAATAAAAATCTGCTAAATACTGGCATAGAAGCCATCACATCAACTCAGGCCCTGATGGTCTGAGAAAGTAATTTCTCCAGCAGCCAAGTAGAGCTACAAGAGCAACAGGCAAATCCCATACCCATTTTGTCAGCAAACAGTGGACTGGAATAGGTTTTCTCTTCACCCAAAGATGAATAAACAGAAGAAAATTAAAAAGAAAAAAATTTTTAATATTGCACAACTAGAAAAGGGAAACGTCACCCAAGAGTCTCAGAGGAAGGGCATACTCATATTACTGATTTATTTATTATTGGAAACTATAGACAGTCCTTTGGGCAGTATGTAAGAAGATGTAACTTTCATAAATATGACAAAAAGCTATAAAAGTAGAATAAGTTTAGATGATTAAACAAACAAAAGGATAAGATGAAAATATGTGTGTGTTAACTCAAAAATATAAGTTGGATAAGTATAGGAAGTTCTAAAACCCTTCATACAAAAATAGTGGTAATTATGGGTTTTGACAGGGTAGAGAGGTTAGTTGGATTAAGAAAAGATTACAGGGAAAAGTGAGAATACTTGGAGACCCTCCAGATCAAAGTTTAAAAAACTACAGGAACCTACATAAGATTATAAGCAAAGACAGAACATGACAGGGCTTCCCTGGTGGCGCAGTGGTTAAGAATCCGCCTGCCAACGTAGGGAAGACGGGTTCGAGCCCTGGTCCAGGAAGATCCCACATGCCACGGAGCAACTAAGCCCATGCGCCACAACTACTGAGCCTGAGCTCTAGAGCCTGTGAGCCACAACTACTGAAGCCCGCGTGCCTAGAGCCGGTGCTCTGCAACAAGAGAAGCCACCACAATGAGAAGCCCGCACACTGCAACGAAGAGCAGCCCCCATTCGCTGCAACTAGAGAAAGCCTGCATGCACCAATGAAGACCCAACATAGCCAAAAATTAATTAATTAATTAATTAATTTTTTTAAAAAAAGAACAGTGACCTCTACCTCATTCATTCAAGATAAATCACAGCCCTAAATGTAAAGGATAAAACTATAGAGAGTCTAAAGGAAAAACGTCAGTATATTGTCAAAACCTGGGAAAAGGCAAAGATTTCTTAGATAGAACAGAGAGAGAAACAGCCATAGGAAAAAAAAAAATGACCAAATAATACTAAAGTTAATTCAGTCACCAACCATTACACAAGCAAGGAGGATAATATAAAAACATACAGTAAAATTCTGTCATGAGGGTACACATGGGATCCAAAATTTTAAATTAAGTAAAGTTCAGAGTTCCAGGATCTGGCTGCCCTTTACAAATTTGCTCGGGTCTAACTTACCCCTTGCTGGTAACTGTTCTTCTCACTTTAATAGTATTAAGGTTAATTCTGGGTCCTGGAAACTGGCTAGGTGTTCTAGGACAGGGACAATTATTCCAGAAATCTCCCAGTTAGTTGTTTTCCTTTTGTTAGCTCTACCAGGCAGATCAGCCTAAAGAATGCTGAGGAGGGGGGGACTCACCCTCTGCTCTCCCATCTGCAATCCTTAGATGGATTGCCTACAGCTTTCCCACTTGGCCTACAAACACTTCTCCCCCACCGCCAGAAGATAAGAACTTCACTCTCTTTGATAAAAGATGGGGGGGTGGGACTAAGTGAAAGATGGTAGCCAATCAACAATTGTATTATATCTGATTTGCATTATCAAGGAAGATATAAACCACTTTTACTGTACCTTTGTGGTATTTGGGGCCTGAACTAGTGTTGTTCCTGTAGAAATATCTTAGACAGTATGAGAGCTCCGAGGAAAAGCACTTGGGTAGGGAAATAACACAGCAAAAAAATGGGGGTCAGGGAGCTAGAAGAAAGAAAAACACATATAAAGAGACTAAATAAAGACAAGACATTTGTGAAAGGGAAATGATCAGAATGAGATGAGAAAGAAAATTAAAAGGGAAAGCAAGGAAAGAAGGAGAAAAGAAAGACAGGGAAGGAGAGAAAGAGAGTATAGGAAGAAGGAAGAGGAAAAGAGGTCTCTTCTTTTCCTCTTACAGTATATTTTCCTCTATACAGTATTATTCTACACTCTACAGGAAATTGCCTTGAATAGAAGTAGGCATCTTAGTTTCATGTTCGAGTACTTAGCAAACAAAGTTTTGCACCTGCTTTCCTTAAAATTACTGTCCCTGTTCTCCAAGATAACATTGAAGCTGCTCATGGCTACATCCTTTGGCTGAAGGCATAAAAAGATCTCATTATTCTGTGTGGAATAATGCCAACAGGAATTTTTTCCTTAAGAAAGAATAATCCATTTAAATCTGTGGTTTTCAAAATTCTGAGCTTTTTAATAACCTGGGGATCATGTTAAAAAATGTGAGATTCAGGGCCCTAATTTTCAAAGATTATGATTTTGTAAGTCTAGTATTAAACCATTGGAGGGGGGTGGAACAATAGTGTATTCCAGGTGATATATCCTATAGCAGTGGGTTTTTTTTTTTTTTTCGGTACGCGGGCCTCTCACTGTTGTGGCCTCTCCCATTGCGGAGCACAGGCTCCGGACGCGCAGGCTCAGCGGCCATGGCTCACGGGCCCAGCCGCTCCGCCGCATGTGGGATCTTCCCAGACCAGGTCACGAACCCATGTCCCCTGCATCGGCAGGCGGACTCTCAACCACTGCGCCACCAGGGAAGCCCTAGAAGTGGTTTTTAAATGACAAATTTAGCCTCACATGTAGTGACTGGTTTTTAAAAATTGACCTGTTCCAATCCTACATGCCTAATGGCAAAATGAGAGAAAAAGATCATTTATATTGGAAGAATCTTTTTATCCTTTCTCCTCAAAGTTCCTATTTTTCTTTTGATTTAATTATCTCAAAGAAAATTGGTTTAAGAATAAATTATATCTAACAAAACTTATAAGAAATGAAGTTATACTTCTCACCTTGATCATAAATGGCCCAGTTTGTACCTCTTAAGTTAAATGAGGCACATTTTTTGTCATGATAACTACTTCTCAATGTTTCAGTGGAGTTAAACATAGCTCCTCTTCCATGGATGGGTAGGTATCTTCCATACTTTGAATCACTCTTCCTTTTGGAGCATTAGAGATGGAAACGGGAGGGAGGGGTATAAGGAGGCACAATGACATATATTCCAATTTAAAGGTCATTGATTTAGGTCACGGAATGAGGGAAACAGTAACATGCTAAGCCAAGTTGAAAGTCAAAGTGACTGACTAATTACTACATATCCTTCTCTTCCCAGACTCGCATTTTATGAAGCTATGTAGCTTAGTACCTTAGTACTGCCAAAGACAATTACCAAAGCCAATTTCATGCATCGACAGCACTGAGTTTTACCCTCTCTCTTCTTCCTCCTCCCTGATTAAGTCAAAGAAAATATATTCCAAAGCTATTCCAAATTCAAATTTATAAATAAGCACAAATTTAGGATCCATATATTAGAATGTTTTGCCATCAATGTAATTCATGTTTCATCAGGCCAACCTGGATATAAGGGATAGTTGTTTATTGTAGAAATCTAACATTAAAGGCAGAGAGATTTCATAAAGGAAATTAAACATTCTTCCCAAAAAACTTTAGGAAAAAAGATGATATGGGAATGCAAATGTCAAAAAGTGTTTGGAATTAAAATCTAACTTTATAAAAAAGAAGCTGGAAGACCCTCCTTTAAAATATTTATTATGTCACTATAACATAACTATGCAGAATTAATAGGGCAGAAAATAATTATTTCTTTGAAAATAATTATACTAAAATATATACTCATTTTTATTAACATAAGAAACATAAAGAAAATATAGAAGTTCTCACTAAAAGAATTGATAGCTTTATGAATTTTTTAATTACCTTGATTCCTTTCCAAGAATAAGACAACTACTTGGCAATTTTTTAACCAGAGAAGATATATTATTGCAATATAGAAAGAAAATAGTTATGTCTGTAGCTTTTCTAAATGGAAAACAAAATGATCACAGGATCAAACTTAGACATGAAGGGTTTTTCATGGTTTCTTAAAATGCTATATTATACTCAGAGTTTATGCATCTTTCCTTTAAAGATTCTCATTGATTTTGAATGTGAAAAAAATGATGAGATGTAAAAGAATTAGAAAACAGGGATGTAAAACATGCTCTTAAAATCTGAGTCAAATAATGACTCACAACTAGTTAGTGAAACTAAGAACTGAATATGGGTATCTTTCTGATACTAAAGCATATCCTTTATCCATTCCACCATGCTGTCTAGAACGTCCTGCCTCCCATCCCTTTATGTCCAATTTTTTAAATTTTTTATCACCAGGTACAATTTTGTCTCCCTGATGAACTCTTCTCTGACTCACATGACTGGGAGTACTCTCTCCCTCATATAAAACACAACAGTAATTCAGCTATGTCTCCATCTCTTTCAATAGACATATTTATTAGCCTATTATTTTAGTTATTTTGGGTGAATGACAGTATTCCCTGCTGGAATATAATTTTGTTTCAGATAGGCTATTTGTCATATATTTATAGCACCCAATGAGTTAAAAACTCTGCCATGTCCCTAGTACATGCTTAATTAATAGTTTTAGAAAACTGAATAAAGAGACGAATGAAATTCAACTCTTCGATATAACTGAATTAATAATACATTGATCTAATCACTATAAAGTAAGGTTTTATTAGGTAGATATAGGAACAGGTTCACAACATTGGCCCTTGTCATTAAATAATAATTATGTATGCTAATAAAATTTCCATAATTTTTCATATAAAATGTCGCTAATGCTGGCTACTGCTAAAAATCAGGATTTTATGTTTATTGCCGTTAAAATTTTAGGCTGCTACTTTTATCCAATCACCACAAACCATTGTTTTATTTCTTTATAATGATTCTGTAAGACAATTCATTAATTAGCTATTCTCGTTTTGAGGCATTTATGTCTGGTAATAAATGATCAATAAACTGTTAAATAAAAGAGGGAGGAACAACAGTGCTAATCTCACACCTGAATGAAAGTGACTTATTAACAGGCCCTCTTTCAGTAACTTTTTAAAAATCTAACTATGTATTAAGACCACATTTTTATATAATTTGCAAAAGTCTATTATTAGATTCAATGTCAAACTACTTGCCTAAATTAAGATTAGCTAGCTATATAAAAAACCCTATTTGGCGCATTTTCTTTCCAAAAATGGTGGACTAGACTATTTCAAATCATGTTCCTGATGTGAATAAACAGAGAATTAAAGCAAAGGTAACTTGTTAATTTTTACTTTATGTTGTTATGTATTTCCAGTTGTCTGCAATGAACAAAAATTGCTTGTAAAATCAGAAAGAAAACAATAAAAGTCATTAAAAATGAAAAAAGATTACTTGAAATTACAAAATACCAATAAAAAGAAAAGCTATAAATTAAAAATACAACTGAAATTAAAATTTCAATAGATGTGGATAACAGTAGATTAGACATAACTGAAGAGAATGTTAGTGTATAGAAAAATAAGTCAAAAGAAAATATACAAGCTAAAGCCAGAAAGGGAACAAAGATGAAAAATTAAAAACACTGTTAAGAGACAAATGGGAAATAGTGAGAATGTGGTGAAAATATCTAACTTACCTATAAGTAAAATAAACCACAACTTTCTAAAACTAAAAAAACACATGAAGTCAGAAACTCAACTTGTGCAAGCAGAATAAATATGAGAAAATCACACCTAGGTACATTAGAATAATCTTACTGAAAACAAACAAACAAGCATCTTAAAGGCAACTGGAAAAAAGAGACATTACTTTCACAGGCTAAGCAGTAAGTTTGATAAGTAATTTCTCAATAGAAACAATGGAAGCAAGTAGATAGTAAAGTGAACTTCAAATTGTAAGGAGAAAATAAGTTCCTAGAGGTGGAAAAAAATTTTTTAAAGTGTTACTGAAGATAAACCAGGACATTTTATAATGACTAAAATGTAATTCATCAGGAAAATAAAACACATTTAAATTTACATGCACTTAATCACATAGTTTAAAAATAAACAGAGGAACTAAAAGGAGAATTAGACAAATCCACAGTCACTGCTGGATTTAACACACCTCACTCAGTAACTGATAGAATAGGCAAACAAGAAAATGAAAAAATAGTAGAGATATGAACAATTTAAACAACATCATTTTCAATCATGACCTGATAGACATGTAAACAACACTGAATTCAACAACAGCAAAACAGACATTCTTTTTAAGTGCTTATGAACATTTAAGAAAATTATGATAAAGTATCAATAAATTTCAAAGCTTTGAAATTACAGAGCACATTCTCAAAATGCAGTGAAAATAAATCTAAAAAATAATGACAGAAAACTCAAAAGTCTCCCAAATGTTGGAAATAAAGCAACTACACTTCTAGAGAGCCCACAGGTCAACTAAGAAATCACAATAGAAATTAGAATATTTTAACTTAATTAGAATTAAAATATGATGATTTAAATTATAAGATAAGCAGTTAAGGCCATGGTTGCAGTGAAAAGTATAGCTTTAAATCCATAAATTAGAAAAGATAAAAGGTTGGGACTTCCCTGGTGGCACAGTGGTTAAGAATCTGCCTGCCAATGCAGGGGCATGGCTTCAATCCCTGGTCCGGAAAGATCCCATGTGCCACGAAGCAACTAAGCCTGTGCTCCACAAGTAAAAAGCCTGCTTGCTAGAGCCCATGAGCCACAGCTTCTGAGCCCATGTGCCACAACTACTGAAGCCCATGTGCCTAGATCCTGTGCTCTTCAACAAGAAAAGCCACCACACAATGAGAAGCCTACGCACTGCAACGAAGCGTAGCCCCACTCACTGCAACTAGAAAAAGTCCATGCGCAGCAATGAAGACCCAACACAGCCAAAAATAAATAAATAAATAAAATAAATTTATTAACAAAAGGAAAAGATAAAAGGTTGAAAATTCATGATTAATTGGAAAAGAAGAATCAAACTATCACTATTTGCAGATGACACGATACTATATATAGAAGACCCTAAAGTCTCTACCAAAAAACTATTAGAACTAATAAATTCAGTAAAGTTGCAGGATACAAGAATAATATACACATATCTTGCTTTTTTTTTAGACACTAATAACAAACTATCAGAAAAAGAAAACAAGAAAACAATCCCATTTAAAAATCACATCAAAAAGAATAAAATACATAGGAATAAACTTAACCAAGGAGGTGAAAGATCTATACACTGAAAACTATAAGACACTGATGAGGGAAAGAGGGAGGAGATACGGGGATATATGTATGCATATGGCTGATTCACTTTGTTGTACAACAGAAGCTAACACCGTATTGTGAAGCAATTTACTCCAGTAAAGATCTAGGTAAAAAAAAAAGAATAATAGGGGCTTCCCTGGTGGCGCAGTGGTTGGGAGTCCGCCTGCCGATGCAGGGGACGCGGGTTCGTGCCCCGGTCCAGGAGGATCCCACGTGCCACGGAGCGGCTGGGCCCGTGAGCCATGGCTGCTGAGCCTGCGTGTCTGGAGCCTGTGCTCTGCAACGGGAGAGGCCGCAGTGGTGAGAGGTTCTCGTACCGCAAAAAAAAAAAAAAAAAAGAAGAAGAACAAAAAAAAAGAGAAAGAAATGGAAACATACCTCATATTCATGAATTTAAAGAAATAATACTGTTAAAATGTCCATACTACCCAAAGCAATCTACAGATTTAATACAATCCCTATCAAAATAACCAAGACATTTTTCATAGAACTTGAACAAATAATCCTAAAATTTATCAAAAGAGTAAGAATAAGCAGAGCAATCTTAAGAAGAAAGAACAAAGCTCCCTGACTTCAGACTATACTACAAAGCTACAGTAATCATAACAGCATGGTATTGGCACAAAAAACAGACACATACATTGATAGAACAGAATAGAGAACCCACAAATAGACCCATGCACTTATGGTCAATTAATCTATGACAAAAGTGGCAAGAATATACAATGGAGAAAAGACAGTCTCTTCAACAACTAGTGCTGGGAGAGCTACATGTAAAAGAATAAACTTAGAACATTTTCTCACACCATATACAAAAATAAACTCAAAATGGATTAAAGACCTAAATGTAAGACCTGTAACCATAAAACCAGAAGAGAATATAGGCAAAACACTCTTTGACATAAATTGTAGCAATATTTTTTGAGGGTCTCTCTCCTGGGGCAAAGGAAACAAAAAATGAATAAATAAATAAACAAATGGGCCCTATTAAACTTAAAAGCTTTTGCACAACAAAGGAATCCATTGACAAAATGAAAAGACAACCTACTGAATAGGAGAAAATATTTGCAAATAATATGACCAATAAGGGGTTAATATCCAAAATATATAAATAGCTCGTTCAACTCAACATCAAAAAAACAAACCCCAAATAAAAAATGGGCAAACTGAATAGGCATTTTTCCAAAGAAGACATACAGATGGCCAATAGGCACATAAAAACATGCTTGATATCACTTATCATCAGAGAAATGCAAATTAAAACCATAAAGAGATATCTCCTCAAATCTGTCAGAACAGCTAATATCAAAAAGACCACAAATAACAAACGTTGGCAAGGACATGGAGAAGAGGGAACCCTCATACATTCCGATGGCAATGTAAACTGGTGCAGCCGCTATGGAAAACGGTACAGAGATTTCTCATAAAACTGAAAACAGAACTACCATACGACTCAGCAATTCCACTCCTGGGCATTTAACTGAAAAAAAACAAAAACACTAATTCAAAAAGATACATATGCCCCAATGTCCATAGCACTGTTACTTACAATAGCCAAGATATGGAAGCAATCTTAGTATCCATCAACAGATGAATAGATAAAGAAGATGGGATACACACAAATACACACAATATATTACTCAACCATAAAAATGAATGAAATTTTGCCATTTGCAACAACATGGATGGACGTGGAGAAGATGCTAAGTGAAGTAAGTCAGACAGAGATAGACAAATACTGTATGGTATCACTTATATGTAGAATCTAAAAAAGGAAAACAAACTAGTGAATACAACAAAAAAGAAACAGACTCACAGATATAGAAAACAAACAGGTATATAGTAGTTACCAGTGGGGAGCAGGAAAGGGGAAGAGGCAAGATAGGAGTAGGGGATTAAAAGGTCCAAACTACTATGTATAAAATAAATAAGCTACAAGGATATATAGTACAACACAGGGAATATAGCCGATATTTTATAGTAACTATAAATGGAATATAATCTTTAAAATTTGTGAATTACTATGTTGTACACCTGAAACATACAATATTTTACATCAAGTATACCTCAATTAAAAAGAGAGAAAGAAATGAGCTATCAAGCCATGAAAAGACATGATAGAAACTTAAATGTATATTACTAACTGAAAGAAGCCAATCTGAAAAGGCCACATACTGTATGATTTCAACAATATGACATTCCAGAAAAGGCAAAATTATGGAGATGGAAAAAGATCAGTGGTTGACAAGAGCTAGGGAAAGAGACAGATGAATAGGTGGAGCATAGAGGATTTTAAGGTAGTGAAAGAAACTATTCTGTATGATACTACAATGGTGAATACGTGTCATTATATATTTGTTAAAATTCATAGAACGTACAACACCAAGAGTGAACCCTAATGTAACCTATGGATTTTAGGTTCTATGTGTCTGTGTAGGTTCATGCATTGTAACAAATGTACCACTGTGGTCCAGGATGCTGATAGTGGGAGAGATTGTGTATGTGGAAGGACAGGGAATATATGAAAATTCTCTGTATTTCCACTCAATTTTGCTGTGAACCAAAGACTGCTCCAAAAAATAAAGTTTATTAATTTAAAAATAAAAATAAATAAATAAATTGAAGAAGATCTAAATGAATGGAGGCATATATCAGGAACATGAATTAGAAAGTGTAATGTTTTAAAAATATCAATTTTCCCAAACTGATTTATACACTCAGTGCAATCCCAGTCAATGTCCCAGGCAGATGTTTTATGAAAATTCACTAGCTAATTCTAAAATCTATGTAAACAGAAAGACCCAAAATAGCCAGGGATCTTGAAGAAGAAAAGCATGAGACAACTTACACCACAGTATATCAAGAGTTAGTATAAAGCTATAGTGTTAAGAAAATTTGGTATAGGTGAAAAGACATACAATTAGAAAAATAGAGCAGGAGAGAGAGTCCAGATAAAGGCATATACAGACACTTGATTGGTGAAAAGGTGGCACTACAGAGTAGTGGGGGGAAGAAAAGATGTTTAAATAAATGGTACTAGTTCAGTTTACTAAGGGAAGGAAGGAAGGAAGGAAAGAAGGAAGGGAAGAAGGGAGGGAGGGAGGGAGGGAGGAAGGAAGGAAGGATGGAAGGAAGGGAAAGAAAGAAAGAGAGCGAGAGAGAAAGAAAGAAAGAAAGAAAGGGAGAGAAAAAGGAAGGGAGGGAGAGAAAGGAAGGAAGGAAGGGAAGAAGGGAGGGAGGAAGGGAGGGAGGAAGGAAGGATGGAAGGAAGGATGGAAGGAAGGGAAAGAAAGAGAGAGAGAGAAAGAAAGAAAGAAAGAAAGAGAGAGAAAAAAGAAAGAAAGAGAAAGAAAGAAAGGGAGAGAAAAAGGAAGGGAGGGAGAGAAAGGAAGGAAGGAAGGAAGGGAGGGAGGGAGGGAGGGAGGAAGGAAGGAAGGAAGGAAGGAAGAAGGAAAGAAAGAAATGTGACATCATCCTCACACTAAACATAGAAATCACTTCTAAGTAGATCATTTATCTAAGTGTGTTCTAGGAGGTAATATAAAACAGAATACTGTTTTTATGACATTGGAATACAAAAAGTTTTTTTAAATGGGAGAAAAGGTCAAACTATAAATGAAAAGATGAATATACTGAACTACATTAAATTAGCTACTTCTGCTGAAGCAAAACACCATTATGAGTGAAAATACAAGCCACAGAGTGGGAAGAAACATTTGGAAAATTATACAGTTGTCAAATAGAACTCTTAAATATCAATAAGAAAATATTAGACAATCCAATTTTTAAAATAATCAAAATATTTCAGCACTTAGAAAAGAAGATATTCAAGTGGCTAAAAATCATATAAAAAGTTGCAAACTTCATTAGTTGTTAAGGCACTGCAAATTAAAACCACGAGATAGTACTATAGACCCACCAGATTTATTAATACTAAAAAGATTGACAATACCAAGTGTTTGCAAGGAGGTTGTCTTAGTCCTTATACGCTGCTATAGTAAAATACCACAGACTAGACTAACTACAAACATTTATTTCTCACAGTTCTGGAGGCTGGGCATTCCAAGATCAAGGAGCCAGAATGGTCATCTTTGGATGAGGGCCCTCCTGGTTCATATCCAGTGCTTTCTAGCTGCATCTTCAAATGATGGAAGAATGAAAAGAGTCTCCTTTATAACCATATTGGTCCCATTCTTGAGGGCTCCACCCTCATGATCTCTCAAAAGCCTACCACCTAATATCATCACATTCGGCATTAGGATTTCAGTGTATGAATTTGAGGTGGGGGGGACACAAACATTCACACCATAGCAGATGTGGAGCAACTGGAACTCTCATACCCTGCCAGAGGATATGTAAATGGGTAAACCACTTTGGAAGACTGTTTGGCATTATCTACTAAAGTTGAATGTATGTAACTCAGGTGCATATTAACAGAAGGTATATATACATAAATATATGCACCAAGAGATGTGTATAACAACGTTCATGTCAACATTATTCATAACAACCCCAAACTGCAAGAAACCCAATAGTTATCAACAGATAAATAAACATAGAGTCATACAATAGAATATTGTGCCCAGCTACAAAAGTTCATTAACTTCTGTTATACATGAGAACATAGAAGAATCTCACAAACACAATGTCGAATGAAGGAAACTGGGTACAAAGGAATGCAGACATTTCTTTTAGAAACTCAAAAGCAAGCAATATTAATCTATATAAGTCAGAAAAACAATTAATTTTAGGAAGATGAAGATAGTGACAAAGAGGGGTCACCACCAACCTTCTGTTTCTAGATATGAATGTGTTCACTCATGACAATTAAAAGATTTATAATTTTTGCACTTTTCTACAGGTATGTTATTCTTCCTTAAAAATGTATATTAAAATCCCTATTTTAAAATCTACTAAACTTTTCTAGTAAACAGACCTTTTCAATGAGGTAATTTGGGCATGACATGTTCATGTGGGCTCATGCTGGTAGATAGACATCATCAGCCTATTCTTTCTTAAATGCATATCTGTTTAATAATCAGTTTCTTTGGCAATAATCAGTTTCTCCCTTAATAATCAGTTTCTTCACACCCTCCATCAGATTGGCAAAAAGTTATCAATGTTAAATTTATCAATTAATAATTTCTAGTCAACTTTTCTTGTCTTTTTGAAAATTATTTGCAGTTTTTCTGATGCCTCTTTCAGTATTTTTGCTTCAGCAATTCAAAGAATTAGTGGCAATTCAAAAAACAAATACAATATAGAGATTTTTTAAAAATACAGGAGTGAAAACTAAAATAAGGTAAAAGCGATAATTAAAAATATAATTGAAGAAAACAATAGATTAAAAAAATAAATAAAAATCAGGATCTACAGTTTGATCCCTGCTAGGTCACCATACTCCAGGAGTGGGGGCGGGGGAGTGGAATTGTGACAAAAATTCAAACATATACTGACATTTTCTAATTTAAAGGACACAGGGGGAAAAAAGTTCTTTAAATATCAAGGAAGATTAGTAAGAACATTGAATCATGAAAAATCTGTGGATAAAAGACCCTACAGTGAGCAATGCTACTCTTTAAATAAATGGTGTGGTCAGAAAAGCTACTAAGGACTTCCCTGGTGGTGCAGTGGTTAAGAATCCGCCTGCTAATGTAGGGCACACAGGTTTGAGCCCTGGTCCGGGAAGACCCCACATGCCGCGGAGCAACTAAGCCCATGCGCCACAACTCCTGAGCCTGCGCTCTACAGCCCACGAGCCACAATTACTGAGCCCACGAGCCAGAACTACTGAAGCCCACGTGCCTAGAGCCCATGCTCCGCAACAAGAGAAGCCACCACAGTGAGAAGCCCGCACACAGCAACGAAGAGTAGCCCCTGCTCGCCACAACTGGAGAAAGCCTGCGTGCAGCAACGAAGACCTAACACAGCCAAAAATAAATAAATAAATAAATTTATTTATTTTTTAAAAGCTACTAAAATTATAGTAAACTCAAGAGAAAATTCAGAAATAATTCTTAAATGAGAAGATAAATAATGCAAAAATAATTCAAGCAAAATAAAACTTTTAAGAGTTTAGGAACAATAGTTTTTCAATCATGTACCTCTCTTACACACCATGAATAAGAACATGAGCTTGGAGCCAAACAAACCTGGATACTTCATCCTCACTATATTAACTGAGGCAAATTATTGATCTTTCTGAGCCTCTGTCTTCTATCTATTAAATACTCACCTTTTGTGTATTGCTCTGAGGATTAAATGAAAGAACAGACTAAAGCCCTTAAACATAATAGAGACTCCGTAAATAAGAGTCCAACTTTCCTCTCCCCAACCATGTTTACTTTCCCTAGAAAGGAATTTTTCTTTGTCAACCAACTAGAAATCATTTTTGTGTTCTTTTTTAAAATCTTCACCCATGGTTAATTACCACTTGGCCATGGCACTGTTCTTCCAAGTTTATTCTCAGTTATTTGTCCTGCCTTCCATCACATCCTTCAAAAATATGAGCTATCTTAGAGGACATCCTGTGCAGACACACTGCTGTATTAAATTGTCTCACCCTTTTCTCCTCTTATTGGTAGCAGCTAGAATCTTTAACACTGATACAGTAGCATCAAGATTACAACAAAGCGTTTGCTGTGAAATGTACATCATCAGCTAAAGTAATAGTTATTTTCCATGTCATTGATTTTTATTCTTAAAACTCCACTTTTTCTGACTTAAGCTAAATTTTTCCTAGCTTAAATTTATACTTGTGGAAATTCCTCAGGGTATATATTTAAATTGATTTAAGATTAAGAAGAACTACATATTTACTTCAAAATTTAAAAACAAATTACTTCTATGCTCCCAGTAAAAGCTTTTCTTCAACTGAATTAACACAGAATTTTATCTAATTTTCACTGATCTGTATAGGGATCAAAAGAATCTGACCCTCATAGCCCTCCATGCTAAATAGGAACTTTATAAAGCTAAATATTAAAGTCACATTTAGGAAATAGTTTAATTTTCAAATGTCTGTCAACAAAATAAATATTTCCATATACCTGAAGTTGTACTTAACTTGGTATATCCATTTTATCAAATTAATTGTAGAAATTGCATCCGTATCATAATTTAGTAGTTCATCTCTAACAATTAGAGAGGACCCTTCTTATGATTAGTAAGTCAAGAAAATAACAAGAAACATGTATCTAGTAACATATTAAATTCATCCATATATCCTACTTAAACTATTATTTTCATAATTTTCAGGTTGTAAATTGGTACTTTTTATAACTACACAAATATGATTTTTCATGTATAGAACTGACCCCAAGCCTCTGCTATCATGAACTTTTGAAGAGGATTAGTCTTAAATTAATCTTTCAAAGTACTGCTCATACTAGGATAAAGAATAAGCCAGTATTCACACTTCCCAAAAACTCACATAATGACTCACGCCTCTTCTCTCTGAATCCTTTCTTTTTTGTCCACCTGATACACAATAAAGGATAATTCAACAGGATTTGATTATCTGCTGGAAGTAGCTTATTCAGTCAATTTGATCAGAAAGTGAACCTTCCCATTTCCTATAGAAAATACACTCCATGGTTTCACACTTCGGCACTAAATGACCTAATGTATTCTACTGAAAAGCAAAACAACTGAACAAATGATCCACATGGACATAAAATAGATACTCAAATATTTACTGTTTCCATATATTTATTATTAGTGCCTGTTCTTTTTGGCAGTGAAAGTTTGGAACTATCTTTCTCAGATATTGCTAAGATAATTCTACTATAGGAGCTACCCTAATCCAAAGATCACAGCCACAGGGAACTGTCAAGCATTTTTTCTCTGCTGAGATAATTTATGGAAAAAGGCAACTCATTCTTCATGGACCCACTTTACTGGCAAATGCCTGGGCAATGTCCACTGTAGTCAGTACCATTCCATTAATATTAAGCAAAAGAAGAGGCAAAACCCTATTAACTCATCTTAGTATCTTATTAGCCATAAAAGCTAATAATAACTACAAATCTTGAATTCAGTAATAAAACCATCACAGAGAGAAATTCCCAGGTGCCAAAAATTTGAGAATGTAATATTGGAAAAAAGAGAACACATAAAATAAGTTCAGTAGTTGAGAGTAACTGATAAAGTGACCTCAGCAAGAAAGAAATGAGTTGAGTCAATTTTAGATGTGTGTTTATACCCAAGAGGCAGAATTTTAAGTAAGCCAAAGTCAGTATAGAATATTGTTAGCTGAGGTTAATATAATACAATCATAACTCAGGGCAAATGCATGGGTTCGCATAATTTTTCTCATCACTTGTTGGATAAAAAAATAAAAGTGATCTGGATAGAAACTCATATGTCTCCTTTTTCATTATTTTTAATCACAGTCTCTACAGAGAGCTCATATGATAACAGAATTTTCCAAAGCTTTTTCACATATTTCCACAGGAAAAGGTAAATATTGTTTTTATTTTCTTCTCGAAGAAACGTAATTTTCATCTCAGCTTTGATAGTTTATTAATTAGCCATAAGCGATTGATCGGACCATTTCTATGAGAATAAATGGTCATTAACACATATTACAGAGAGAGAAAACGTGAGAGTAAGCAGTCCAACTTCTGACACCTTGGTGGCTCAGGGGAGAGGGAGCATTAATGAAGCATCTAGCCTCAAGTCACTAATTTGCATCACAAGCAAGTTGGTTCTTAACTTCAGAAGTTCTTTGCCATCTGGAGATGGTCTGATGACCTGGGTGAGGTGAGTTGCTCTGTCCTGTTCCCTCGATTCAGGGGTCCAATCAGCCCTGATTGACACTTGGCATGCTCTCAGGGCAGCTGAAAGCTAAATGGACACAGAGAGCAGAGCAGCCTTTTGCATTGCGACAGTGACTTCTTCCAGAACAGGCTGAAGTTCTCTAATCTCTGAAGAGCTGAATGAAAGGAAAAGAACTACTACAAATTCAACAGAGGGAAATGTAGAATTCATGTTAAATGGGCACTTAGGCCTCATCACTTTCACCACTTTTAAAGTAACCTCTTTCCATTAGTCAATATAAATATTCTTGTGAAGTTGTATAATGCTTATCTGCTATAATTGTGAGCTTAAAGGAATTCTTCAAACAGTGTAATTTGCTCTAGAGAAAGTAAAGTTATAGCCTATGGTCATATGCTTCAATGTCTCTAATCCTTATATTTAGACAAAGGTTATTATAAATTCACCATTCCCTTTTCCAAATAATGCTTAATACACAATATTCTTTTATTTTGTAACTAAACGTACACAGGACACATAAGTATACTAGAGTTGAGGGAAAAAGTCCAGGATAAATATATCTAAATATAGTATATTTCCCCTAAAGTTCTAATGCTACTATATAAACAAATAATGAAAAATTAATATGAGTATAGGGCTCTTGTACAAATTAAGAGAAAAATATCCTACATGACTTTCGTATTTAATTTTTTAAATTTTGTTCAGAAAAATTAGAACAATTTTTAATAGCTTTCACCAAATACACAGAAAGGTCCAAATCAATAAAATTAATTTAACATTTTTCACTGTCCAAAAAGAATATCTTTCATTGTTTTTTCTTACTCCATTTTTTAATGATATAAATACAATTGTAAGCAATAGCATATTTCTTCTGAATTTCAGAAAGGCAGCAGGAATTCAGTTTCTTAACACGTACATATTAGTTCCTTGTCTCCAATACAAATGTTATGAGATGGGATAACAACTGTATTGTAGAGTTTCCAGGATGGGAAGATGTATTAGAAATCACAGTGTGTAAGGTGAATATAATTGGGTCCAAAAAACAGCCAATTCATTCATACATTAAGGTACAGTGCAAGAGAGTTTTATTTCGTAGATACATATCCACAACAGAAATACATAATCACAGACTTTTTAAATGTTTTACAAAATCTCCACTGTCCATTCAAAAGATGATTTTTATAAAATGCTACTAACCATACCCTGGTCCAATCTAGATTCATATGGATCGAATCCCCTACCTAGCTTTATGTTTTTCTTCCTAAAATTTATGAACCCGATTACAAATCACTGCTGAGTGACATTCAGAAGATATTGCAAGGGTGTCTACTCTACCTCTCTTGTCAAATGTGTTTCAGCAGAAGGATTATTGATGGAAGCCTGAGATACAGATGAAGAGGAATTAGAGCTGTGAGGTTTAGAATTGCAGAAATTGCATCTATATAAACAGCTGAAAGACAGATGATATTCTGTTCAAATGTTTCCTATTTCAAAGAACTCTCCAGAGTCCCATTTACTCCTGATAAGCACTAACAGTGCTTACAAGTTTTCTTCATCCTGGAGAATGGCTTAAATTAAGAAAATACTTTTAGCTAAAAAGAAAGCTGCAGCAGAACTTGAAAGGTATAGAATAAAACCTGAAAAAGATTTCATCAGACAATGAGATCTAGCTCTGGTGCCTTAATCTGCGAAATAAAATTATGAAATAACTGATTCCTGTTTAACGCAATAGTACACACAGGCCTTGTTTCATTGTGCTTTTGCTTTATTGAGCTTCACAGATACTGCGTTTTTTACAGATTGAAGGTTTGTGGCAACCCTGTGTCCAGCAAGTATATTGGTGCTATTTTCCCAACAGCATTTGCTCACTTCATGTCTCTGTGTCACATTTTGGTAATTCTCATAATATTTCAAAATTTTCATTATTATTGTATATGTTATGGTGATCTGTGATCAGTGATCTTTGATGTTACTATTGTATTTATTTTGAGGCACCACGAACCCCACCCATATAAGAGAGAACACTTAATCAAATAAACCATTAGCCAGACTCATCAAGAAAAAAAGAGAGAAGACTCAAATAAATAGAATTAGAAATGAAAAAGGAGAAGTAACAACTGACACTGCAGAAATACAAAGGGTCATGAGAGACTACTACAAGCAACTCTATGCCAATAAAATGGACAGCCTGGAAGAAATGGACAAATTCTTAGAAATGCACAACCTGCCAAGACTGAATCAGGAAGAAATAGAAAATATGAACAGACCAATCACAAACACTGAAATTGAAACTGTGACTAAAAATCTTCCAACAAACAAAAGCCCAGGACCAGATGGCTTCACAAGCGAATTCTATCAAACATTTAGAGAAGAGCTAACACCTATCCTTCTCAAACTCTTCCAAAATATAGCAGAGGGAGGAACACTCCCAAACTCATTCTATGAGGCCACCATCACCCTGATACCAAAACCAGACAAGGATGTCACAAAGAAAGAAAACTACAGGCCAATATCACTGATGAACATAGATGCAAAAATCCTCAACAAAATACTAGCAAACAGAATCCAACAGCACATTAAACGGATCATACGCCATGATCAAGTGGGGTTTATTCCAGGAATGCAAGGATTCTTCAATATATGCAAATCAATCAACGTGATACACCATATTAACAAATTGAAGGAGAGGAACCATATGATCATCTCAATAGATGCAGAGAAAGTTTTTGACAAAATTCAACACCCATTTAGGATAAAACCCTCCAGAAAGTAGGCATAGAGGGAACTTTCCTCAACATAACAAAGGCCATATATGACAAACCCACAGCCAACATCATTCTCAATGGTGAAAAACTGAAACCATTTCCACTAAGATCAGGAACAAGACAAGGTTGCCCACTCTCACCACTCTTATTCAACATAGTTTTGGAAGTTTTAGCCACAGCAATCCGAGAAGAAAAAGAAATAAAAGGAATCCAAATCGGAAAAGAAGAAGTAAAGCTGTCACTGTTTGCAGATGACATGATACTATACATAGAGAATCCTAAAGATGCTACCAGAAAACTACTAGACCTAATCAATGAATTTGGTAAAGTAGCAGGATACAAAATTAATGCACAGAAATCTCTGGCATTCCTATACACTAATGATGAAAAATCTGAAAGTGAAATCCAGAAAACACTCCCATTTACCATTGCAACAAAAAGA
Source organism: Lagenorhynchus albirostris (assembly GCF_949774975.1). NCBI lineage: Eukaryota > Metazoa > Chordata > Mammalia > Artiodactyla > Delphinidae > Lagenorhynchus > Lagenorhynchus albirostris. The sequence goes on along the minus strand of NC_083101.1, from coordinate 72,645,076 downwards.
ATAAAATATCTAGGAATAAACCTACCTAAGGAGACAAAAGACCTGTATGCAGAAAATTATAACAGACTGATGAAAGAAATTAGAGATGATACAAATAGATGGAGAGATATACCATGTTCTTGGATTGGAAGAATCAACATTGTGAAAATGACTCTACTACCCTATCAGTGCAATCCCTATCAGTGCAATCCCTATCAAACTACCACTGGCATTTTTCACAGAACTAGAACAAAAAATTTCACAATTTCTATGGAAACACAAAAGACCCCGAATAGCCAAAGCAATCTTGAGAACGAAAAATGGAGCTGAAGGAATCAGGCTCCCTGACTTCAGACTATACTACAAAGCTACAGTAATCAAGACAGGATGGTACTGGCACAAAAACAGAAAGATAGATCAATGGAACAGGATAGAAAGCCCAGAGATAAACCCAGACACATATGGTCACCTTATCTTTGATAAAGGAGGCAAGAATATATAGTGGAGAAAAGACAGCCTCTTCAATAAGTGGTGCTGGGAAAACTGGACAGGTACATGTAAAAGTATGAGATTAGATCACTCCCTAACACCATACACAAAAATAAGCTCAAAATGGATTAAAGACCTAAATGTAAGGCCAGAAACTATCAAACTCTTAGAGGAAAACATAGGCAGAACACTCTATGACATAAATCACAGCAAGATCCTTTTTGATCCACCTCCTAAAACAAATAAAAACAAAAATAAACAAATGGGACCTAATGAAACTACAAAGCTTTTGCACAGCAAAGGAAACCATAAACAAGACGAAAAGACAACCCTCAGAATGGGAGAAAATATTTGCAAATGAAGCAACTGACAAAGGATTAATCTCCAAGATTTACAAGCAGCTCATGCAGCTCAATAACAAATAAACAAACCATCCAATCCAAAAATGGGCAGAAGACCTAAATAGACATTTCTCCAAAGAAGATATACATATTGCCAACGAACACATGAAAGAATGCTCAACATCATTAATCATTAGAGAAATACAAATCAAAACTACAATGAGGTATCACCTCACACCGGTCAGAATGGCCATCATCAAAAAGTCTAGAAACAGGGCTTCCCTGGTGGCGCAGTGGTTGAGAATCTGCCTGCCAATGCAGGAGACACAGGTTCGAGCCCTGGTCTGGGAATATCCCACATGCCGCGGAGCAACTAGGCCCGTGAGCCACAACTACTGAGCCTGCGCGTCTGGAGCCTGTGCTCCGCAACAACAGAGGCCGCGATAGTGAGAGGCCCGCGCACCGCGGTGAAGAGTGGCCCTTGCTTGCCGCAACTAGAGAAAGCCCTCGCACAGAAACGAAGACCCAACACACTCAAAAATAAATTAATTAATTAAAAAAAAAAAGTCTAGAAACAATAAATGCTGGAGAGGGTGTGGAGAAAAGGGAACACTCTTGCACTGTTGATGGGAATGTAAATTGATACAGCCACTATGGAGAACAGTATGGAGGTTCCTTAAGAAACTAAAAATAAAACTACCATATGACCCAGCAATCCCACTACTGGGCATATACCCTGAGGAAACCATAATTCAAAAAGAGTCATGTACCAAAATGTTCATTGCAGCTCTATTTACAATAGCCAGGACATGGAAGCAACCTAAATGTCCATCATCGGATGAATGGATAAAGAAGATGTGGCACATATATACAATGGAATATTACTGAGCCATAAAAAGAAACGAAATTGAGATATTTGTATGAGGTGTATGGACCTAGAGTCTGTCATACAGAGTGAAGTAAGTCAGAAAGAGAAAAACAAATACCATATGCTAACACATATATATGGAATCTAAGAAAAAAAAAAAAGGTCATGAAGAACCTAGGGGTAAGATGGGAATAAAGACACAGACCTACTAGAGAATGGACTTGAGGATATGGGGAGGGGGAAGGGTAAGCTAGGACAAAGTGACAGAGTGGTATGGACATATATACACTACCAAACGTAAAATAGATAGCTAGTGGGAAGCAGCTGCATAGCACAGGGAGATCAGCTCGGTGGTTTGTGACCACCTAGAGGGGTGGGATAGGGAGAGTGGGAGAGAGGGAGATGCAAGAGGGAAGAGATATGGGAACATATGTATATGTATAACTGATTCACTTTGTTATAAAGCAGAAACTAACACACCATTGTAAAGTAATTATACTGCAATAAAGATTAAAAAAAAAAAATGCTGTGTGTTCTGACTGCTCCACTGACTGGCTGTTCCCTGTCTCTCTTCCTCTCCTTGGGCCTTTCTATTCCCTGAGCCACAGCAATGTTGAAATTAGGCCAATTAATAAGCATACAATGACCTCTAAGTGAAAGGAAGTCACACACCTCTCATTTTAAATCCAAAGCTAGAAATGATTAAGATTAGTGAGGAAGGCACGTCAAAAGCTGACATAGGCCAAAAGCTAGGCCTCTTGCCCCAAAGAGCTACCTACCTAAGTTATGACTGCAAAGGAGAAGTTCTTTAAGGAAATGAAAAGTGCTACTCCAGTAAACACATAAATGATATGAAAGTGAAACAGTATTACTGCTGATAGGGAGATAGTTTTAGTGGTCTACCTAGAAGGTCAAACCAGCCACAACATTCCCTTAAGCCCAAGCCTAATCCAGAGCAAGGCCCTAACTCATTTCAATCCTCTGAAGCTGAGAGAGGTGAGGAAGCTGCAGAAGAAAATATGAAATGAGAAGATGTTGGGTCATGAGGTTTAAGGAAAGAAGCCATTTCCAAAACATGAAAGTGCAAGGTGAAGCAGCAAGTGTTGATGTAGAAGCTGCAGCAAGGTACCCAGAAGTTCTAACTAAGATCATTAATGAGGGTGGCTCCACTAAACAACAGATTTTCAATGTAGACAAAACAGTCTTCTATTGAAAGAAAATGCCTTCTAAGACTCTCATACCTAAAGAGGAAAAGTCAATGTCTGGCTTCAAGGCTTCAGAAGACAGCCAACTTTCTTGTTAGGGGCTAATGTAGCTGGCAACGTTAAGTTGAAGCCAATGCTCACTTACCATTCTGAAAATCCTAGGGCCCTTAAGAATTAATCTACTAAGTCTACTCTGCCTGTGCTCCCTAAATGGAACAACAAAGTCTGGTGACTGCACATCTGTTTACAGCATGGTTTGCTGAATATTTTCAACCCACTGTTGAGAACTATTGCTCAGAAAAAGAAGATTCCTTTCAAAATATTACTGCTCATTGACAAAGGCAGATGTGGTGGAAATAGCAAGAGAATCAGAATTCGAAGTGGAGCCTGAAGATGTGACTGAACTGTTGCAATCTCATAAGGAGTCGCTTCTTATGGATGAACAAAGAAAGTGGTTTCTTGAGATAGAATTTATTCGTGGCGAAGGTGCCATATAGATGGTTGAAATAACAACGGAAGATTTCTAATATTACATAAACTTTGTTGATAAAGCAGCAGCAGGGTTTGAGAGGATTGGCTTCTTTTTTTGGGGGGGTATAGTTGTTTTACGATGTTGTGTTAGTTTCTACTGTACAGCAAAGTGGAGTTCCCTGTGCCCTACAGCAGGTTCTCGTTAGTTAATCTATTTTATACATATTAGTGTATATATGTCAATCCCAATCTCCCAATTCATCCCACCCACCCCCTGTCCCCCCTTGGTGTCCATACGTTTGTTCTCTACATCTGTTCCTCTATTTCTGCCTTACAAACCGGTTCATCTGTACCATTTTTCTAGATTCCACATATATGCGTTAATATATGATATTAGTTTTTCTCTTTCTGAATTACTTCACTCTGTATGGCTTCTATTTTAAAAGAAGTTCTACTGTGGGTAAAATGCTATCAAATGCTATTAATTAATATGCTATTAATTAATTGCACGCTACAGAGAAATCATTTGTGAAAGGAAGAGTCAGTCGATGTGGCAAACTTCATTGTCGTCTTATGTTAAGAAGTTGCCACGTCACCCAGCCTTCAGCTACCACCACACTGATCAGTCAGCATCAGCCATCAACACTGAGAAAAGACCCTCCTCCAGCAAAAAGCATATGACTCGCTGAAGGCTCAGATGATAGTTAACATTGTTTAGCAGTAAAGTATTTCTTAATGAAAGTATGTACATTGTTTTTTTAGACAAAAGCTATTTCACACTTTGAACAGACTACAGCATAGTGTAAACATAACTTATATGTGTACTGGGAAACCACAAGATTCATGTGACTTGCTTTATGGTGATATTTGCTTTATTGTGGCAGTCTGGAACTCAACCCACAATATCTTCAAGGTAACCCTGTACAAGAAAATTAGACATAAGCCAGAACAAAAAGATTACAATAGATTCTTCACAGATGACTCTAAAATATCTTTACGGAGAAAGCACAAGGAGTACGTTTCAGAAGATGAGGAATTATAAATGTCCATCTCCCCGAAGCAACTCACTCCTTCATATTACCACATATATAATTTTTTTCCCTGAGTACCAATGACAGGATTTCCCAAAACATGTTTTCCAGATCACTTACTCAAGAGGACATTTATAAAATTTTCTTGATAAAGGACATCAGTTTAAAATGAGGTAACGATTGGACCATTCCCTAATTAATTAGCTTTTTTCACTGTAGGACTTCTCAGAGTTTTTCATATGCTATTATATTATACTGTGTTGATCCACGATGGGGACACAATACTCAGCATTTCCAAATTTATTTGATAATGGAAGCCCTTTCTTATTTTTTCATGGAATGCCTTTGACTACCATTCTAAGGAGTATGTATAAGAATTTTGTAAGTTTGGGATTGAGATTATTAGCATAGAAAGTCACTGGCTGTTTTTCCAAAGACCAACATCACCAGTTATTTGACTTTGTGGGAAATGTACAGCAGGTCAAAAACCTATTGTCTCAGTGAAGGCAATGTATCCCTGCCTTTCCAAACCAGCACTCCCCACCCCAGTCAGTCACATTAGCAAGCTCACTATCAGTCAGGTAATCACAGCATATTCATATAATCACAGATATTCATGCTGGCCACACATACCAACATGTTCCCCTGAAAACATACCCTAGATGTGAAAAGTAACATCCTTTTCAATTTTTATAGTGGCTTCTCTTATGTTTGCTCGCAACATACTGTTACTGTGCTGAAAGATTGTTACTTATGTCCTATAAATCTGCCTGCCTTCTCACAGTAGTTACTTTTCAGATGGCGACCAGAAAACTTTTGCCAAATTCTGTTCTACTGAAAAAAAAAATTCTCTCATAGATTCTCTTTTTTAAAAAGTCTAGTTTGGGGTTACTTATTTGCTGCTGTTTATTCAAACAAGAGAGTGAGAGTTGAAATACCACCTGTTTGGAAAAAAGACTTTATTCTTATAGGATGTATGTGATAGTCATTTGCTTGGGAACTGGAACCATCACTGAAGTGACCAACACTTTTTATTTGTCACTTTGCACTCAATTTTTATTTTTATGATGCCTCCATTTAACGAGCACTATATCTTTATGCAAGAGATATTGCTTAGAACTTTACATTTACTGTCTCAATTTATCCTCACAATATCCCATGTGAAAGCTATAATTAGCCTCATCTGGGGAAACTGAGTCTCAGAGAAAATAAGCTTATCACTGAAAGTCCCAGTTATTAAGTGATGGGCTGATCTTTGAACCTGTATCTGTCTGATCTGAAAGACCCTGATCTTCCCAGGATACCAAGCAGACAGCTATGTCATTGTTTCTAACAACCCCTTAGTAAAGCAACATTTACTAAGGGGTTGTTAGAAACATGTTATCATATGTTATCACAGTATTTGACAAGAAATGGAAGGATCTTCCCCATTCCAGCCAGAGGTGCCCTTCCTCAAATCGTCCACCAAAAATCAGAGGATTTAAGCTTCTGTGAAACTAGGCCTGAACTGATGGACAAAGAGAATGAAACAAAAACAGAACGTCCCCAGGAAGAACAGAGGTGGAATGACATCCACCTTAGATCTTAGAGACTCTGCGTTCAGCTTATTTTGGAGCCAACTGACCTATACTGCCTCTTATAATAATTTATGAAACTTTCTTTCTGAAAATGTAGTACAGTATGTCCTTATAAAAGCATCCAAGTTTTCATATGAAGACTCCTACCAACAAAACCCTGGTTAATAAATCTTGGCTGTGAAGTGAAATGCAAGAGAATTATTATGTAAGACATACTCCTTTATCAGCAAATGTGCTGACTAGTCAGGTTGCATGGTATCTGTGTTAATAATCAGGCACAACAGAAAGGTCAGGAGAGATTGAAAAGCAGCGAGGTCACCAGGGCATGAGTTTGTTAAAGGACTTTCTCTTTTTAAAAAACACTGTTATCAAATATCAAATATCCTGGCTATGTGATGCCTTAATACATTTCTCTGCTTCACTTGATCCTACCATGTCTTGGCCATAGTACGGACAAGACAGTATATGAGTCTGAGAATAATTGGTCTTTAACACCTGAATATTTGAGGCTCCCTAAAGAAGAGATTGACTTGCTTCTACTAATCAGAACAAAAGAAGATGGAAATAGAAATTAACATTTAAGTACCTACTATGCGCCAGGAACTCTGCAGGTATGCTGATCGTGTTATTGTATTAATCTTCACAGTGTTATAAAATAGGTGTTCTGCAAATGAGAATTACTAATGAAGTGATGCCCATGCTCCCTAGATCCCTCAACCTGATGAAGTTCAGCCAGGGTTCAATCTGAGATTTGCTGGCTGCAAAGGCTGTGCTCACTCCTCCACTCCTGCATCCGTTGGGTTATTTTCACTGTCCTGACCATCCTGTAGAATCAGAGAATGCTTTAAAAGGTAGAGGAGACCACAGAGATATCCTAGATAACAACCCCCCCGCCAGTTTACACATGAGAAATTTTAAACCCTCAGAGGATGCATAATATAACCAAAATCAAAAGCTTCTTGGTGCCAGAATGGGAAATTAACCTCTTGATTCATACTCATTTTGTATTTTTACTATTTCCCACTGATTTCCTTGCTGTCTTCTTAAATGATGGTTAAAACCAGGCTTACCACATTTCACAAATCCAGAGGATACTGTTCATATTACAGTACAGCATCCCAAGTCAAAGCCATCTGTCTTTTGGTTTATGAATTTGTTTTTAAAATAATTGTAGGAAAATATTCATCTTTTAAAAAATAGCTAAAGTGAAAAAGTGTTTGTGTGAAAACAGGCAAGATCATTATTGTATGCATAAGAGCTTACCCGAGGTCATAGGGATTAGACTAGGATACCCAGTTGTCTTCCCTCTGTCTAAACTTGACCCCACCCTGACATCTTGGGCATCTTTCAAAATCCTGTTTGGGTATCACTCCTTCCAGGAAGTACTATAGAGAATCACTTCACCATAGCTCCCCTGACCTCAAAATTAATTACATCATACGCTGGTTACTTCAGCATTGTGTGTATAATTTCATTATTCTACTTACTGAACAACATTGCAATTTATTTTGTTTGTATGCTTACTCTCATTGTTAGAATGTACACAGTGAGTGTACTTCATTTATCCCTGCGTACTCAGAACCTAATACAGTATTTGGCTATATAGGTGTTCAATAGATGTGTTTGAAATGAGTTGAACAGAATTGGCCTGCCTTGAATATATTTAAAGTTAACTGTCAGTTGTTACCATCTGATTAATCTGGTTATGTCACTACCATCTCAACTCTTGCTGAATTAGCAAAACACTTTAAGTTTTTAGAACTACTTTATTGAGAAAAAAATTTGTTGACTTCCGTTTGCAATGTCAGAAATGCATGAGTGAAAAGAAGGATGAGCGGGACCCAGCACAGGAGGTCTTCATGCTGCTGTAAGTTGGCTTACTCAGGTAAGAACTTAAAGTTTTCTTCACACTTTGGCCTGACACACTAGCTGGATTACAATAAGCACCAGAAGCACAGTGAGGCACAGGAGCAGAAAATTAAACATGCCACACATCTAAATATAGCACAAGAGAGAAAATCTAAGGTTCTAAAGAAAGCAATGTAGAGGAAGTCTTCACTTTGGTCTCTCACTGGATAGACTGCCAAACACTCTTGTCAAACATCTTCATGAAACTATTCTAAAATCAATTTTAATACATTTTAATGATTTTTGTTTCAAAATATAATACTTTAAAAATACATATTTGATGGGTAAAGTCTGTAAGCTAAACCATAGGCAAGTTTTATAAGTTTCTGGTGGTTATAAGGGTCAAACTACATGGCAAGAGGTACTCATGCTATATAGATGCAATGCAAATACTTCATGGAGAGATGCCAGAGTGACATATTGTATAAAGAAATAGAATATGTGATCAACCATAGTGAAGTAGAAACGAACCATGCAATTAGACAAGGGCAAATCCAGAATCTGAATGCTTATGGTACAGAGATGGTGATGGAGATGATCTCCTTTATACGGCTATAGGAGAGGAAATGCACTTCTAGAATATTTAAGGCTAGAATGACAAATTCATGGCCCTCGCTTGTCAGTATTAGTATGAGGCTAATGGAGGATTAAAAGGCGTGGTGGAGGGCTTCCCTGGTGGCGCAGTGGTTGAAAGTCCGCCTGCCGATGCAGGGGACACGGGTTCGTGCCCCGGTCCGGGAGGGTCCCGCATGCCGCGGAGCGGCTGGGCCCGTGAGCCGTGGTCGCTGGGCCTGCGCGTCCGGAGCCTGTGCCCCGCGACGGGGGAGGCCGCAACAGTGAGAGGCCCACGTAACGCAAAAAAAAAAAAAAAAAAAAAGGCGTGGTGGAGATAAGCACCCTGTAAATGAGAAAGTCCTGTTCAGGAAAAAGATATTCCCTGCAGGAGTAAAGTCCTAGCACCATGGATCATGCATCATTTTAAATTTATATATCATATATGGATAGATGAAATTTTATTTCAAATCTGGGATTTGGGTAAGTCATGGAGATATCTCAGTAAGTGTTGATATAAGACTAGAATAACTAAGTTGTAGTTTATAGAACTTAAGAATTTCAGAGACATATATAAATTTTTAAGATTTTCTGAGATATATAAATAGTGCCTGGACATACTTAATCAAAAACATGCTCTTTGAATATAAACTTTAAATGTATTAATACAGAGCTACTCTTTTGCATTCTTTAAATATTTTTTTTCTATTGCAATCACTTCTATGTCTTAAATTTGACTGGGGGAACCATGCAATTACAAAGATGAGGATGCAAAGTTCCTGATGTTAGTACAAGTTATTTTCAGAGTCAAATTCGAGGAGAGAATAAATCTCTTAAATTTTACTCTGCAGTCTCAACATTAAAGTGATATACATGTCACACTTACTCAGTGCTTTTATTCAGGAAGCAAAAAAGGAAGCCAGCAAATGGCTCTGACATTGCCTACTCCTAAAAGTGTCTCAGTCCCTGCAGTGTATCTGTTAAGAGGTAAAATATAAAAGTCCAGTCCATAAGGTTTAAGGATTTGATCTTTGAGGAAAAAGCAGAATAAAATATTGTTTGTGATTCTGACTCTCTTAAGACATGCAACTATAAGGTCAAAATAGGCAAAATTAAGAAATAAAACTTGCTTCATTGAGAGGCAGGATTGTAGCAAGGGCTGGGGGAGATGGGACTTGCAATACAGATTTAGGAAGATATCTGCATAGAGGTGATAGTTGAAGGCATGAGTGACGATGAGAACTCCAAGGGTGAGATATGACAGAAATGGCCTTTGATTCTCAGACCAAGGAAGGGTGAGAAACGAAGCACACAGATTCATAATGAAATACTGTAGCTGCTATTTTTCACAAGGGCAGGGGGCAGAGAAGGAGCTTCATTAGGCAGCTGATTTCCTCTTTATTCCTACTGAGACAGAATACTGGGCTGATTCCCATTCTGATGATTGTCCTTACATCGCTTTTCAGCGACATCAGGCTCCTAAGTCACAGAAAGTGTGCACCAAACTCAGACATCCAGAGAAATGTGGCGATAATGAACTAGGAGAGAAGGACAATGCCAAGCTACCTGCTAGAAGACTAGTGTCTGAAGCAAACCATACTACAAGACAATTTTGTTGTCTTTCATTCTTTCTTGCCATATGGCTAATATTTAGAATATTCTCTCTTTTTAAATCAAAAATCCTTTTCAAAAGAATGGCTACAAGTTTCAACATTTTTAATTTTGTCTTTTCTCACTCATAAGAATCTTCCCTTGAACTTGACCAAGAAAATTATCAGACATACAGAGCTTTTGTTTTGTCAAAACAGAAGTATCAGTGTATTTCTCTTGATGTTTTATAAATATAAATACATACATATATGTACACATACATGCATGCCTCCCTCCCTTCTTGCCAGGCTACCTTTCCCCACTACTAATGAATACTGAGCTAAATATCCTGACTTCTATAACCATTTATTATGGTTATAAATTTCAACATTTATTCATTCATTTAACAAATACTTTTGTGCCCAGCCCTGGCTGCACAGTAGCACCCTCTGGGGACCTTTCAGGGTTCTCAATGCCCACGCACATCCCCTGGCAGTTACATTAGACCCTCTGGGTGGGGCCCAGGCATCAGCATTTTTAAAGATCCCCAGTTGAGGCCAAGGTGAAGGAACTGAGGCCATGAAACTTGCTCAAGATCACAGAGCCAGGTGGTAGAGGCCAGGAGAGATGCCACTCCAGGACAGGACTCCTCCCTGCAGCTTCATTCAGGCCTTCAAAGGGACACTGCTTAGTCACATCTCTCTGACCCACAGCTTCCACCCTGACCATGACCCCAGCCCCACCTCAGCGCCCTCCCCGCACCTCACACTCTCACTGCCTCGGCTCACAGCCCACCATGAGCTCCGCGCTCACAGGTAGTGGATCTGCCCCAGGGTTCTTTCTGCAGCCCCGTCCTAATAAAATATAAATAAATAAATACTGTTGCGAGTCTGCATTGCTAGGTCCACGAAAAAAAGGTAGACAGTGCCCCTGCCCTCATGTAAACTCATTCTGGAGTTAACATTCAGAAAATACATCTTGCTCCTAATAACGGTATATTATGATAAAAAATAAATAAAAACAAAAAAGGAAGGGATGGAAAAGAAGGATAAAACAAAGTTTATTGGTTTTCTATGTGAGAAGAAAACAACAAAACATTCTTTAAAATTTTGCTACTGTTTCAGATCATTTTGTCTAGTTTAGCAGCAACATGTGATTACGTTTCTCTAATTCTCTAGTCCTCTAATCATATGTCTAATAACTGAGTAGACATACATCAACATGACCCTGAAAAATATGGCATGTTAACCCTATAATAGATCACACAGATTCAAAATGGCACTGGAAACATTAATCCTTCTTCCAACAAGTATTTTGACTGTCTTCTATGTTGCAGGTATTCTTCTAGTTCTGGAGATTCAGCAGTGAATAGCACCCTGTCATCTTGAAGCATAAGGTTGGTGTTTGACCTCAAAAGCCAGTCAATGACGCGTGGCAAAGACTGTCTTTAGGAGACTAGCAGAACCAGTATAAACAGTAGCCCCCTTAAGTGACATCACTTTCACCCCCTCCCTTTTTTCCCATACCTCCAGATACAAAAGAGTCATAGAATGCTAGAATTGAAACCTATGTTAGAGTTTTTCTAGATTATGTATTCTAATGCCTTTTATCTGAAGATGTGTGAATGAGGGCCAGAGGTTTTAATTAACATCCAAAGATTATTCAGCAGATTATGATAATGACAAAACATTAGAAAACTATTCCTTCTGTGTATGCATGTGTGTACACATGTATGTGCTAAGGGAACAAAGACCATGTAACAAGTAACCCCCTCCATTTCCTTAAAAACTATTTTCTGCATTTTTCTCAGTAATAAACTTGCTATCTTACTGTTCAGAGGATTTCTCATTTATCACTAAATTCTCCTTTGAGCTCTCAGACTTAGAAAACATTGAAAACCCTGCAGAATTTTTTCATCTCTTGATGTCCCTTCCATAAAGTAATTAAGATAATTCATTTTCTCCCATATTTTCCATACCCAGAAAATGAGAATCAAATGTAATTTTTTTTTTTTTTTTTTGCGGTACGCAGGCCTCTCACTGTTGTGGCCTCTCCCATTGTGGAGCACAGGCTCCGACGCGCGGGCTCAGCAGCCATGGCTCACGGGCCCAGCCGCTCCGCGGCATGTGGGATCTTCCCCGCCCAGGGCACAAACCCGTGTCCCCTGCAACGGCAGGCGGACTCTCAACCACTGCGCCACCAGCGAAGCCCAAATGTAATTTTTAAAACTCAGTAAAAAACGCTTTGATTTTCTCTTTTATGATTACCTGTTTTTGATCCTCTGCAAAATACAAGGCAAACTTCCAACACAGACAAGTTAATGTTACATCCTAACTATATTTACCATAACTCAGTCATATTCATTAATACAAAGGTAGTGAGAAGCTCTCACATTTAGTCTCAAACAACATGAGGTCATGAGCATATGAGGGAATCATGTACTACTGGTCATTAATCCTAATTTCAGAAATTACATTTGAAGATTTAATTCTCTCTTCCTATGTCTAGACAGGCAACCAGGAATAATCTTTTCAGCTTTAATTGCATTTACGCCTATGACTTCATAAAAGGGACAATTCTCGTCGCTATTTGCAAGAGAAAAAAAAAGATCATACATAATCCTCATCATCACGTGATACTTGTCAGTAACCTCAATATCTGGGCCTCCATGGAGACATCAAAAACATATAAAACAAATAAAAATTATACCCTTAATAAAAATCATAGTATTCATTAAGAAATTGTTGATTATCTGCTCTGATTACAAATGAGTGCAATGCAGTTTTTCCCTCAAGCAGCTTAGCTTCTATTTAAAGATGGAAGGTGTATTACTCTGCTAGGGCTGCCATAACAAAATATCACAAATTGCATGGCTTAAACAATAGAAATTTATTTTCTCACAGTTCTGGAGGCTGGAATTCCAAGATCAAGGGGTCATCAGGTTGGGGTTTTTCTTGAGGCCTCTCTCCTTGGCTTGCAGGTGGCCACCATCTCACTGTTTCCTTACAGTGTCTTTCTTCTGTGCACATGCATCCTTGGTGTCTCTCCATGTATCCAAATGTCCCTGTCTTACAGAGACACCAGTCAGACTGGATTAAGGCCCACCCTAAAGACCTCATTTTAACTTAACTACCTCTTCAAAGGCCCTGTCTCCAAATATAGTCACGTTCTGAGATACTAGCAGTTAGGACTTCAACATGTGAACAACACATGGCATTGTATATAAGTGTAATAAAACATAATATACTACAGTAACTCAAGAGAAGATGCTGGCTAGTACACTGGTAAGGCTCTGCACCAGGTAACAGAGCAACTGGAAAGGAAGGGAAATAACATTTACTGATTATCCATTATGTGACAGTATCTGCGTTATATACTTTTTTTTCCACGTATGCATTTCGTTTTAATAAATAGAGCATATTCATGGCTTAGATCTTAAATCATATTACAGACAAACACTTCTAGGCCCAAACAGCTAACAGCGAAGCTGCTACTGCTGGAAGGAATGCAGCCCCACATGCACTTGAAGTCCAAAGAGCAGTGACCTGACTCTAGAGGCCACCACACACCACCCCTCTGTAGGCTGGACGCTGGACCAGTGGACAGCAGGAAACTCGAGGACATTCATGCACCCACCATTTGACCCCTCACCTTCGTGCTGCAGAACCAGCGGAAAGTTGTATTACTGTCAGATAAGCTAGAGGAAGGTTTCCTGATCATATTAAGCAAAGCTCTCCCATTGCTACCAATCAGCCAGGGGCGTTAGCTAAAAAAGGGTATCCACTGATAAATACAGAATATGAGAACAGCAAGGAGGAAGCTATACAGGTCATCTTGTTTCTTCAAATGTCAGAAGTGTCCACGTCACAGCAGTTGGTGGACACCACCTCCCGCAGGCATAGTCCAAAAACTTCCTGTTGGCGTTTGGACCAAACAAGGCTCCCTGCGCTTCTTGCATCATCTACTGGGTTATGAGGCCCAGCCAGCTTTTGAGAGTATTGGAAACCTTGATTTTGCGATCCCCATTATAGATCTCAACCTCGCCAGCTACTTCCTCAGGCAGGTAGGCCTCCTGATCAATCTGGACATCAACATCTCTTTCCGTGGCGATTTTGTACATAGGGATTTGCACTACAGGCTTCACCAGAGGGAAATCTTATTTCCTGCAACGAACAATCATTCCGGGTTCCAATAACTAGTACAAACCCTGGAGGACCATTCCATCCAGCAGTACTTGGTACCTGGTTGTATCTTTTACCCTTAGGCTGAGTCTATGTTTTGCTTCATTTAGTAGGTCTGTGATAAGATCATCCATCTCTCGCTCTGAGGACTTTGAGCCTCACTTGATTTATCAAATTGGACACCTGAATTTTCTTCTGTTGCTCAATCTGCTTTTCTTTCTTCTCATAGTATTCCATAGTCTTCAGTCTTTGGGTTTGCACAAGACAACCCTTCTCAATGTTGAACTCTTCCTCTGCCTTCACGTCTATTTCTTCTGCTTCCTCATTGGCTTCTTTTTCAATAAAAGCCATTGTGTGCTTAATCTGCTTCTGCACATCGGCATTGCTGAGAGCCATGGCGCTAGTGACGCAAAGAGGTGGGCCACTGGCTGGAGCTCAGGTCTGATACGGGCAGCTGGCAACTGGGAGAGGAAAGCTGGCGTGGCTTCAGGCCTCCTCTGTTTTGTTGTGCTACGTACTTAACATGTGCTATCATGTGTAAAGCCTGTGGAAATCACAATCCAACCAGTTATCCCCATTTTATAAATGAGGAAACTGAGGCTCCAAGAGAGGAAAAGACTTCCCTAGGTAATGCAGCTGGAAGATGGTGGACCCATTTTAAGAATTTAGGTGTGTCATCGATGCTTACCTGCCTTCCATAAGAATATAATTCCTCCCTGCTGTTAGTCCTGGTTCTGCTACTCACTAGTTTTTCTTGGACACCTCACTTACCTGAACTGGAATTCAACTTCCTAATCAATAAACTAAGAAGTGTCTTCATCCACTGTTTTCATAATTTCTTATTATATTGTAAAGTATTATAACCCATTATATGCACTTTGGAAATAAGGAAAAAATGGAAAAAACTAAATGCAATATGCCACTCTAATAAAACCACCATAAATCTTTTGGTAAGATTCCCTTCTGGTCCCATCCTCCTAAACATAGGTAGGTAGAGTTTCCTTCTTGCATCACTTCATTTCTGAAGAAAAGCAAGTAGTCATCTCATTATGAGACTCAGATCAGATTAGCAAAATAGAAGAACAAGAGAGACAAAAAGAACAATGACATTCTACGAACCCCTTCCTCTTAGTTATTTAGAAGGTTTCTTTGTCTGTGGATGCCTATCCATGAGGCAGGACTGACCTGTGTCACTTACACACAAACACACACATACACACACACCAGCTTTATGAAAAAACAAACTGAATGGATTCTAAGGGCCAAGAGGAAAGAGCCTAGCCATGAGGGAACAGCCAAAGGGTAAAGACAAAGGGACATTAAGGGAGGGGGAGAAGAGAGCAGCGGGAACAGAATAGACTCCTTGATCTCCATCCAAATGAACTCATAATGAACCTAAAAATGACTTGAGGCAAAAAGCAAAGAACAGTATTGCACCATTCTCTGGCCAATGTGTGTGCATTTGATCATTTAAGACTTTCTAGCAATGGACTGTATACCCTTCCAAAAATTAAGGGCATGACAGACTGGTTATATAATATATCTTAGAGACTAGGAATAGATATATACATATACAGCAAACATACAAGTATATATACAAGTTTGTGACTTGCCTCTGCTTTTGTCATTTAGCAACTCATAGGCATATTTAATATAATTATATAGTCTTCATAACCTTGATTTTAATGCCTGCATAATGTCCAATTGAATAAGTATACCAACCAGTTTACTTAGTCATTATTCTATTTTTAGACCTTTGAATATTTCCACCTTGTAGCTGTGTACTCAGTGAGGCAGTCTATAATTTTTAAGAGAGAAAAATATCCTATAAAAGTTGTTAGGACTTCCTTGGTGAACATATCAGTTATCTTAGAGAGAACCTCGGTTTGGGGAGGGTAAAATGAGTGACACTTCAGTTTACAACATAAAGCAGCAAGCAACCGACCCAAGAATATTGCAGATTTTTAAAAATGTATGAGTTTCTAGGATTTAAAATACAAGTAATTGCTGGAATTAGGCAGCACTTCTCTCCCACAAAGCCAGGTGCTCTAAAACTTTATGTAGGAGCAACAAGCCTTTTAAAAGAAGAATCTCACTTTGTCCCAGCTTACCCTTCCCCCTCCCTGTGTCCTCAAGTCCATTCTCTAGTAGGTCTGCGTCTTTATTCCCATCCTGCCTCTAGGTTCTTCATGACCTTTTTTTTTTTCCTTTTTAAGATTCCATATATATGTGTTAGCATACGGTATTTGTTTTTCTCTTTCTGACTTACTTCACTCTATATGACAGACTCTAGGTCCATCCACCTCACTACAAATAACTCAATTTCGTTTCTTTTTACGGCAAAGTGAGAGAGTGGCATATACATATATACACTACCAAATCTAAAACCGATAGCTAGTAGGAAGCAGCCGCATAGCACAGGGATATCAGCTCAGTGCTTTGCAACCACTTAGAGGGGTGGGATAGGAAGGGTGGGAAGGAGATGCAAGAGGCAGGAGATATGGGGATATATGTATACATATAGCTGATTCACCTTGTTATAAAGCAGAAACTAACACACCATTGTAAAGCAATTATACTCAAATAAAGATGTTAAAAAAAAAGAAGAATCTATTCCCTAGGAAGTTTAATGTTAATGGAATCTGCCTTCACGGGAAAGTATAGATGTCCCAAGAGAAAATCTCCTAGAAAAAAAATGTGATACTCTGTACTAGCGAACGAGGCCAACCTCAGGCTCTAGAATGTTGTAGGGAAGGGCTGGTTCTGCAGTGTTTGGCTGATACTGGCACAGCAACTATAATGTGCCTTGAGAATAACAGCTGGGTATATGCGCTGAATGAGCCGGTCACTAAGAATTGTAACATCTGGGAACCAATATCTACTTTGATGTGAAGCAAACACATTATAGGAAGAAGTGTCTTCTCTCCCTGCACACGAAGAAACAATTGCCAAATCGGCAACAGCTGGGTTCCTTGTTTGTCATGATGATTCCAGCAGTGTTCAATGTCGTGATTTTGGACTTCGTATTTTCAGAAGTAACTCCGTATCACAGTGACAGCAGTATCAGCCACAGAGAACAGGTCCTTTGATGAGGTAAACAGATTTTTTACAGGTCTTTTTCAGTGAAGTTATAATAACAAATATTTTGGACTAAATAAATATTCCTGGAGACCTTGAACTTAACTTGAGAGAGGAAGTCTGGGAAGAGAGGGCAGCACAGCAGCTAAGGTTCATTGGATGTGAATGTTTACAGGAAATTTGACCTTATTTTGTACTCTTAAACAGGTAAAGCAGGACACAGCAGCTTCACTCTTAAAAATGGCAATGCAACGAGCATCTTCCAAAACAGTCTGCCTAATGTTTTTTAATTTGCCTTCATGATAAATTCCCAGAAGCTGACAAAACTAAATTACTGTCATTTCTAGGTGTATAAAAAAAATGTAAAGCCAACTAAGTTGTAAAGCTGGTACATGCCAGGATTCAAAGAAAGAGAACCACTGAGTTAAAGAATAAGAAGAAGCATGCCTTCATAGAAAATGGGAAGCCTGAATATAGATAATAATGGAAGATTTAGAGTACAGTGTATGGAAATGGTGAAAATGTCACATCTCACTAGAACATTCATTCATTCATACAAGTAATTAGCACTATTACATGCCAGCAATTGTTCGAGGTACGGGGGGGACAACGAATCATGCTGATTTCAAATAATTAAAAAGTTGGCAAACAAAGAGAACTGCAATTAGTGTGTTCACTGGTCTTTCCTCTTGCAGGAAAATATATATACATATATATTTTATATATACAAAATCTTATTTAGAGAAGCAAGAAGAACTACAATCATGCAGCCTGTGGAACAAAAACCACATTCACAGAAAGATAGACAAGATGAAAAGCCAGAGGCTATGTACGAGATGAAGGAACAAGATAAAACCCCAGAAAAACAACTAAATGAAGTGGAGATAGGCAACATTCCAGAAAAAGAATTCAGAATAATGATAGTGAAGGTGATCCAGGACCTCAGTAAAAGAATGGAGGCAAAGATCGAGAAGATACAAGAAATGTTTAACAAAGACCTAGAAGAATTAAAGAACAAACAGAGATGAACAATACGGTAACTGAAATGAAAAACTACACTAGAAGGAATCAATAGCAGAAGAACGGATAAGTGACCTGGAAGACAGAATGGTGGAATTCACTGCTGTGGAACAGAATAAAGAAAAAAGAATGAAAAGAAACGAAGACAGCCTAAGAGACCTCTGGGACAACATTAAACACAACAACAATCGTATTATAGGGATACCAGAAGGAGAAGAAAGAGAGAAAGGACCAGAGAAAATATATAAAGAGATTATAGTCGAAAACTTCCCTAACATGGGAACGGAAATAGCCACCCAAGTCCAGGAAATGCAGAGTCCCATACAGGATAAACCCAAGGAGAAAAACACCAAGACACACAGTAATCAAACTGGCAAAAATTAAAGACAAAGAAAAATTATTGAAAGCAGTAAGGGGAAAATGACAACATACAAGGGAACTCCCATAAGGTTAACAGGTGATTTCTCAGCAGAAACTCTATAAGCCAGAAGGGACTGGAATGATATACTTAAAGTGATGAAAGGGAAGAACCTACAACCAAGATTACTCTATCCAGCAAAGATCTTATTCACATTCGATGGAGAAATCAAAAGCTTTACAGACAAGCAAAAGCTAAGAGAATTCAGCACCACCAAACCAGCTCTACAACAAATGCTAAAGGAACTTAAGTGGCAAACACAAGAGAAGAAAAGGACCTACAAAAACAAACCCAAAACAATTAAGAAAATGGTCATAGGAACATACATATCAATAATTACCTTAAACGTGAATGGATTAAATGCTTCAACTAAAAGACACAGGCTCACTGAATGGATAAGAAAACAAGACCCATATGTATGCTGACTACAAGAGACCCACTTCAGACCTAGGGACATATACAGACTGAAAGTGAAGGGATGGAAAAAGATATTCCATGCAAATGGAAATCAAAAGAAAGCTGGAGTAGCAATACTCATATCAGATAAAAGAGACTTTATAATAAAGAATGTTACAAGAGACAAGGAAGGACACTACATAATGATCAATCCAAGAAAAAGATATAACAATTATAAATATATACGCACCCAACACAGGAGCACCTGAACACATAAGGCAACTGCTAACAGCTATAAAAGAGGAAATCAATAGTAACACAGTAATAGTGGGGGACTTTAACACCTCACTTACACCAATGGACAGATAATCCAAAATGAAAATAAATAAGGAAACAAAAGCTTTAAATGACACAATAGACCAGATAGATTTAATTGATATTTATAGGACAGTCCATCCAAAAACAGCAGATTACACTTTCTTCTCAAGTGCACACAGAACATTCTCCAGGATAGACCCCATCTTGGGTCACAAATCAAGCCTCAGTAAATTTAAGAAAAGTGAAATCATATCAAGCATCTTTTTTGACCACAACACTATGAGATTAGAAATGAATTACAAGGAAAAAAACGTAAAAAACACAAACACATAGAGGCTAAACAATACATTACTAAATAACCAAGAGATCACTAAAGACATCAAAGAGGAAACTAAAAAATAACTAGAGACAAATGACAATGAAAACACGACGATTCAAACCCTATGGGATGCAGCAAAAGCAGTTCTAAGTGGGGAGTTTACAGGTATACAAGCATACCTCAAGAAACAAGAAAAATCTCAAATAAACAATCTAACCCTACACCTAAGGAACTAGAGAAGAAGAACAAGCAAAACCCAAAGTTAGCAGAAGGAAAGAAATCATAAAGATCAGAGCAGTAATAAATGAAATAGAAACAAAGAAAACAATAGCAAAGATCAATAAAAGTAAAAGCTGGTTCTTTGAGATGATAAACAAAATTCGTAAATTCATTAGCCGGACTCATCAAGAAAATGAGGGAGAGGACTCAAATCAATAAAATTAGAAATGAAAAAGGAGATATTACAACAGACACTGCAGAAATACAAAGCATCCTAAGAGACAACTACAAGCAACTCTATGCCAATAAAATGGACAACCTGGAAGAAATGGACAAATTCTTAGAAAGGTATAACCTTCCAAGACTGAACCAGGAAGAAATAGAAAATATGAACAGACCAATCACAAGTAATGAAATTGAAACTGAGATTAAAAATCTTCCAACAGGGCTTCCCTGGTGGCGCAGTGGTTGAGAGTCCGCCTGCCGATGCAGGGGACACAGGTTCGTGCCCCAGTCCAGGAAGATCTCACATGCCGCGGAGTGGCTGGGCCCGTGAGCCATGGCCGCTGAGCCTGCACGTCTGGAGCCTGTGCTCCACAACGGGAGAGGCCACAACAGTGAGAGGCCCGCCTACCGAAAAAAAAAAAAAAATCTTCCAACAAACAAAAGTCCAGGACCAGATGGCTTCACAGGTGAATTCTATCAAACATTTAGAGAACAGATAACACCCATCCTTCTCAAACTCTTCCAAAAAATTGCAGAGGAAGGAACACTCCCAAACTCATTCTATTAGGCCACCATCACCCTGATACCAAAATCAGACAAAGATACTACAAAAAAAGAAAATTACAGACCAATATCACTGATTAATATAGATGCAAAAATCCTCAACAAAATACTAGCAAACAGTAACCAACAACACATTAAAAGGATCATGCACCATGATCAAGTGGGATTTATCCCAGGGATGCAAGGATTAGCCAATATATGCAAATCAATCAATGTGAAACACCATATTAACACATAATGAAGAATAAAAACCATATGATCGTCTCAATAGATGCAGAAAAAGCTTTTGACAAAATTCAACACCCATTTATGATAAAAACTCTCCAGAAAGTGGGCACAGAGGGAACCTACCTCAACATAATAAAGGCCATATATGAGAAACCCACAGCAAACATCATTCTCAATGCTGAAAAACTGAAAGCATTTCCTCTAAGAACAGGAACAAGACAAGGATGTCCATTCTCACCACTATTTTTCAACATAGTTTGGGAAGTCCTAGCCATGTCAATCAGAGAAGAAAAAGAAATAAAAGGAATACAAATTGGAAAAGAGGAAGTAAAACTGTCACTGTTTACAGATGACATGATAGTATACATAAAGTATCCTAAAGATGCCATCAGAAAACTACTAGAGCTAATCAATGAATTTGGTAAAGCTGTAGGATACAAAATTAATGCACAGAAATCTCTTGCATTCTTATACACTAATGATGAAAAATCCGAAAGAGAAATTAAGGAAACACTCCCATTTACCATTGCAACATACCTAGGAATAAACCTACCTAGGGAGACCAAAGGTAGGTTTGCAGAAAACTATAAGGCACTGATGAAAGAAATTAAAGATTATACCAACAGATGGAGAGATATACCATGTTCTTGGATTGGAAGAATCAATATTGTGAAAATGACTATACTACCCAAAGCAATCTACAGATTCAATGCAATCCCTATCAAATTACCAATGGCATTTTTTACAGAACTAGAAGAAAAAATATTAAAATTTGTATGGATACACAAAAGACCCCGAACAGCCAAAGCAGTCTTGAGGGAAAAAAAACGGAGCAGGAGGAATCAGACTCCCTGACTTCAGACTATCACAAAGCTACAGTAATCAAGACAATATGGTACTGGCATGAAAACAGAAACACAGATCAATGGAACAAGATAGAAAGCCCAGAGATATACCCACGCAACTATGGTCAACTAATCTATGACAAAGGAGGCAAGGATATACAGTGGAGGAAAGACAGTCTCTTCAATAAGTGGTGCTGGGAAAACTGGACAGCTACATGTAAAAGAATGAAATTAGAACACTCCCTAACACCATACACAAAAATAAACTCAAAATGGATTAAAGACCTAAATGTAAGACTGGACACTATAAAACTCTTAGAAGAAAACATAGGAAGAACACTCTTTGACATAAATCACAGCAAGATCTTTTTTGATCCACCTCCTAGAGTAATGGAAATAAAAACAAAAATAAACAAATGGGACCTAATGAAACTTAAAAGCTTTTGCACAGCAAAGGAAACCATAAACAAGACGAAAAGACAACTCTCAGAATGGGAGAAGATATTTGCAAAGGAATCAACAGACAAAGAATTAATCTCCAAAATATATAAACAGCTCATGCAGCTCAATGTTAAAGAAACAAACAACCCAATCCAAAAATGGGCAGAAGACCTAAATAGACATTTCTCCAAAGAAGACATACAGATGGCAAGAAGCACATGAAAAGTTGCTCAACATCACTAATTATTAGAGAAATGCAAATCAAAACTACTATGAGGTATCAACTCACACCAGTTAGAATGGGCATCATCAGAAAATCTACAAACAACAAATGCTGGAAAGGGTGTGGAGAAAAGGGAACCCTCTTGTACTGTTGGTGGGAATGTAATTTGATACAGCCACTATGGGGAACAGTATGGAGGGTCCTTAAATAACTAAAAATAGAATTACCCACTACAGGGCATATACCCAGAGAAAACCATAATTCAAAAAGACACATCCACCCCAATGTTCATTGCAGCACTATTTACAATAGCCAGGTCATGGAAGCATCCTAAATGCCCATCGACAGACGAATGGATAAAGAAGATGTGGTACATATATACAAGGGAATATTACTCAGCCATAAAAAGGAACGAAATTGGGTCATTTGTTGAGACGTGGATGGATGTAGAGACTGTCATACAGAGTGAAGTAAGTCAGAAAGAGAAAAACAAATATCATATATTAACGCATGTATGTGGAACCTAGAAAATGGTACAGATGAACCGGTTTGCAGGGCAGAAGTTGAGACACAGATGTAGAGAACAAACGTATGGACACCAAGGGGGGAAAGCTGCAGGGGGTGGGGATGGTGGTGTGCTGAATTGGGTGATTGGGATTGACATGTATACACTGATGTGTATAAAATTGATGACTAATAAGAACCTGGTTTATAAAAAATAAAATAAAATTCAAAAACAAATCTTATTTATATATGGAATTTAGAGGGGCTTAAATCAAACCAGACTTCATTCATTTGTTCATCTAATCATTCAACATTTACTCTGGACCCTCATGGGCCAGGCACTCTGCCCAGTGCTGGAGACCAAGAGAGAAATGACAAAGTTCCTTTCTGCACCATCTAGAGAAACATATATTATTTGTGTAAAAGTATAAACAAATATTTAGTTGATATATTTCATAGTGGGCTCATAAACTCACAAATTTCTACAGACTGTGACACTTTAAAATTTCTCTTTTTATCCAAAAAATTAATAGTTCTTTTATAGTTTAAACTTCTACATAAAGTTGTTGGATTAACATTTTTTTCCCTTGGCATCCAGCCTTCTAGGATTATCATTTGAATACACTGTTAGCCAAAAAATTGATCAATATGAACAAACTGCCTGAAGGCAGCTTTGAGACGCACTTGTTATCAACCTATATTAGTTGACCCTGAAAGGTAAGACCAACATCCTGACCTTTCTCATTTTAGTATCCAGATGATTAAATATGTTTTGTATTATTTAATGTGGTTATCTAAAGCATTAAGAAAACCCCAAGTCAAAAGAATAGCTAAACAGATTAGGTAGCTTCAAATTATCAGTTGACTTCTTCCTCCAGAAATTACAAAAGCAAACACCGTTCCATCTGTATTTTGAAAAAAAGCATTTCTTTACCCGCACATTTAGGCACAAATCCTAGACAGGATTTAGTATGCTGTACCCTGTCACTGCCAGGCTATGTTGGCCCAAAGGAAAAGATGACAGTGGTTCAGAGAAGATGAAACCATCACATCAAGCCAAAGGACCGCTTTATAACACTACTGCTTATTAAGTTGATCAGAATGTACCACCCAGTATTTCTCAGGCAGTCTAACTTATTCAAATCCAACTCATCTATCACAGGAAAACAGGGCAAAATCTCCACTTATTTTTCTCCTTTCTGACAGCCATAAAGCCAATAATAGTCTCTTTATAAACTTTATTTTGTCTCTGAATCTCCTATTTTAAAAACCAAAGGGCTTACCTAGAATTTTCTCCAGCTTGTGTAATTTAATAAATGCCTAAGGTCAAGCACCAAGTTTTCTTTATTTCAATTACCCTCAACGTGCATGGCGCAGAGCAGGTGCTCAATGACTGTTTAATTGATTTATATAGCTTAAAAATATCTGTATTGGTGATTGAATTTGCCTGTTATATGCAGATTTTTATCACATCTAGGGAGATACCTGACCTAAAGTAATCGATTCCTGAAGGTCACCTGAACTGATTCACATCTTAATACAAGTTGTTTCATGTTTAAGATACGTTTTTTGAACACCTTTTAAGTAATCTATGAGTCTCAGCAATGAAAACGTTCTAGAATTGTTTGTAACATATCTTTTTCGGTAAGCGGGCCTCTCACTGTTGTGGCCTCTCCCGTTGCGGAGCAGAGGCTCCAGACGCGCAGGCTCACCAGCCATGGCTCACGGGCCCAGCCGCTCCGCGGCATGTGGGATCTTCCCGGACCGGGGCACGAACCTGTGTCCCCCGCATCGGCAGGCAGACTCTCAACCACTGCGCACCAGGGAAGCCCTGTGACATATCTTTTACTCTAAATTAGTGAACCACCCATCTAAGACAATGCATCTATCCATTTCATTTACCTCCCTTCTGAAAGAGTTGACCAATGCTATAATCCTTACTATTCATGTCAGTTGAGGAACAAAAGGTCATTTACCCAAAAATTTGCTGAGATTAAAAATAACTTAGGTACAAGGTCAAAACAATAGCAGACCCCTGATGCGCAAGTTACTGCTTTTCAATAATAAGCCCAAATCCTCCCCCACATCACTCTCAGGGAGTACTATAAATATTAGGGATTTATCACAAGCATAATGTTTAGGGGATTGCCACCAGGTTCTAGAGAATGGTACATTCATTATCCTCTAAAAATATTTTCATTGCTATGATCAGAATGAATTAAGAAGTAAACCCACTGGAAGAATTACAATTATTCACTTCTTCTGTACCAGTGTTGGAAATGAATCTCACTTTTCCTGGCAATTTTATTACATGTTAATTTACCTGTGTTGCATTAAGTGACAAGCATTCTGGAAGGCCAGCAGAAAAGCAGAATGGCCTGGTCTATCTCTTGGAGGCTCCTATCACTCTGATTGGAAAAATTACTAATTCAGTGCTTCAAATATATTATTTAGCATAAAAGTAGAGCTATAAGTAGTAGTGAAAAACACTTATTTATAAGCATATTATAGGTAGTTCTATGACCTGCACTTTATTTCATAATAAAATCTTTGATTCTAAAGTAGTGATGTTCTCAAGGCTACAACTAGAAGAAAGTGACTTATTAACATGATTTTAGATACTGAAAGAGAAAGAACAACATATAGTTGTAACAGGAAAGACATTCTGCTGTCTAGTCATCTTACATCTTACACATTGTTTTCATAGATTTCAAAAGTTTCCCGTATTTTTTTTTTTTTGTGGTACGCGGGCCTCTCACTGTTGTGGCCTCTCCCGTTGTGGAGCACAGGCTCCGGACGCGCAGGCTCAGCGGCCATGGCTCACGGGCCCAGCCGCTCCGTGGCATGTGGGATCTTCCCGGACCGGGGCACGAACCTGCGTCCCCTGCATCGGCAGGCGGACTCTCAACCACTGTGCCACCAGGGAAGCTCTTCCCGTATTTTAAGAGTGAATAATTTCAACTTTGACACAGAGTGTGATTAATACTTTGTCGCCACTAGAATTTATTTTAGGGTATCTTCCAATCTTTCCCACCCCAGTACACACAGATGTGCAAAAAATATATTTACCTACGCTTCTACTACTTTAGAATATTAGCTCAGGAAGTCACATCCCCAAATTGGTAAAGCCCAGGTGACTGTCTCCTTTTAGAATGCATCTAATTTCAATGTGAGTATAAATTAATTATCTTCCTCCTCCAATTGACACAGGCCAATTTGTACTGAGAGGTAAGGGTGCAAGGCAGAAAGTGTGATCAATAGCCTGTTATACAGGGCCACAGGAAATCTGATCCCCAGAGGGCTCAGAAAGCCAAAGAGGGCAAGAAGTTAATGGGGGCAAGATAGCAAATCTACACTATAATTTAATTTGCAAGCTGAAAAACTGTGACTATTTTGCCAAGAAGCCTTTTATCCCACTTTCTCCAATAGCAGAAATCTGTGATTACCAGTCTTTCATCCAATATGAATTGGGCACACATATAGAACACAGAAATAAAACCTAAGGGAGATTTTATTTTAATTTGACAAATATTTTTTTGAATTTAATAAAATAACTTATTGTTCCAGAAATGTACTGGTTGCATAAGAATCAAAGTATAATTTTATTCAAAAATGATCATATCAGAGCCACATCTAGTAATTAGATCAACCTAGACTCAACCAAGATTCATTCAAATATTTAGCACATGGCCATATTTACTGGTCACTATTCTTACTGCCAGGGATGCA